>NC_086156.1:29136422-29442080 GCF_035149785.1 Candoia aspera | reverse complement strand
GAACAGGGAAAAATTTCCGTCAGGTTAATAGATCCTCTTTGGTGCACCGTGGCTGTTCCTGTATTCTTAAAATTATGGGCAGTTGCCTATTCATTGTCTTCCCAGACAAGTTTGTTTGTTCTTGTTTTTCCATTCTTGGAGCTCATGGTTACCAGATTTGTTTCTTGGACTTTTGATCCAGTTGTACTGTTGATATGCTAGTGAGCTTGGCCTGAACAGCCAAAAAACTGGAAATTTTGTATTGGTGTTTAATGCCCTTGAACTGCTCACTAAAGCTTTGGGAAGTGTGTGTAGTTGCCAGGGAAAGGAAGAGTCAGCATGATGGAGAGCATAATCTGATGGAGATCTGGTAAGATCGTTTTCTTCAGTCAAATCTTTAGTAGTAGTAATAATGTTATCAGATTTTAAAATTAATCTTTTTATTTTAAATTGTTACCTGCCGTGAATGTCCTATGGGAAGAAAGGCAGGGTATAATCCATCACCACCACCGTAATCCATCACAATGAATACATCATACGCTATTCTTTGCCTCTGTTCAGAAAGACATCCCATAATTTCAAATCGTCTTTTCGCATTATTGTCATGTGGTATTTTCCCCAGGTCTTCTGTATACTCTTCACACAGTAACTTGAGTTCTTTTCCTTTAATATTCTTCATTGGTTAAGTATTGAAAAAGATTCCACAGCTATGGCATAGGGCAGTGTTTCTCAACCTTGGCTACGTTCAGATGTGTGGACTTCAACTCCCAGAATTTTCCCAGACAGCAAGGCTGGCTGGGAAATTCTGGGAGTTGAAGTCCACACATCTGAAAGGGGCCAAGGTTAAGAAACACTGGCATAGGATATTCTCCTGCAATTGACGTGAAAGTTCCAATTGATTAATGTGGTTTCCTTCTCAAAATTAAGTTCCTTGGCAAACATTCCCTATTTGAACAGGCTGTAGGATTAATTTTTTCAGTTCCTTACATAAGGTGTTGATTTAAAAAATTATAACCTTTGAAATGAAGTTAATTAACCTTCTAATTTCAATATTAGTGTTGTAAAAATGATATGAAATAGGTAAAGGTGAAATAAAGTTGTTAGGAAGCAATATGTATAATAGCATTGACTTTAAAGCATGGTTAAACTTGATTTGTTATACTTTAGAGAGGTTTATGCAAAGTTTTATCAGAGACTATATTTGCAAATGAAATGCTTTCATTACCACTTCGTGGATGAAGTTAGATTTTATAAGGCTGAATTTAAAGCAGATAGAGACATGGAGCACAAATGTGGACTTCATATATTTTTATGTTTTGATCCTAGGTAACAATACTTGAAATCTGGGAAGCTTGACTTCGATAAAGCAGATCTCTCTGCTAAGTGCAAAACCAGTTTGGCATAATCAAACTTATCTTAGTGAGGAATGCAAAGCTCTGCCAATAGTTTGTTTTACCATTGACACAAAATAAGTCAATGATTCTTACAGTAGGGCTACATACTGTTTATATAACATCCTGTCAAAGATGATCAGGTTTTCTTCAATGAACCTTTGCCCCTCAGACATTAAAGCAGTGATGCAGCTAAAGATGATCTGTCCAGATAAATAGTCTTCTGTGTATGTGCAGATGGATCTGTAGGCAATTGCTGGGCTGTATACACAGAGACTTAAAAAAATTAAAATCCCATTGACCATTTCTTTAGTGGGTTTGAGATATTTTAATCCAGATATTTTATTCCCTTCTTAACAAGTGGACTTGGCAGTTTAACCTTTTGAAATTGCTCCTCAGGTGCACAGACACACCTTTGGAATTGAATGCTTGATATTTGCTGAATATCATTGCAACTCAAATCTCCAACTACAATGTATACATAATACAATTGAACGAACATTGGTTTTCCTTGCTCTCTCTATTTAAAGGGCCTTGTACTTGTACTTGTTGGGAAATTTATTTATTTATTTATCATCCTGCCTTTATTGTTTTTATAAATAACTCAAGGCGGCAAACATACCTAATACTCCTTCCTCTTCCTATTTTCCCCGCAACAGCAACCCTGTGAGGTGAGTTGGGCTGAGAGAGAGTGACTGGCCCAAAGTCACCCAGCCGGCTTTCATGCCTAAGGCTGGACTAGAACTCACAGACTCCTGGTTTCTAGCCCAGCACCTTAACCACTAGACTAAACACAAAGTTACACTGATTTAGCTGTGAATTCTGCAAAATATTTATGGGAATGAACATTTTAAGTAAGTGTAAGCGCAAACTTACTCTCCTGCCAACCTAGCAGTTCGAAAACATGCAAATGTGAGTAGATTAATAGGTACCGCTTCGGCGGGCAGGTAACGGCGTTCCGTTTAATCATGCTGGCCACATGACCACGGAAGTGTCTATGGACAAACGCCGGCTCTTCGGCTTTGAAATGGAGATGAGCACCGCCCCCTAGGGTCGGACACGACTGGACTTAATGTCAAGGGAAAACTTTACCTTTACCTAAGCGCAAACTTAAGATATTTTGTAAGTGTAGTGTGTGTGTGTGTGCACGCGTATGTGACAAATTGGTAAGTTTACATTTTGTAGTTGAAGGTATTGGTGAGGAAAAGGATTGTGACTTCTACTTTAGGAGAAGCAAAAAATGCATATTTCTATAGAGGAGAAACAGAAGATGTACTGTATAAAGGGTAAGAAGACACATTATGGACTGCAGAACTTTCTTTTGCTGGGTTACCAAACAGTTTCGATTCTGTTTTGATGGCCAGTTTCAACACTGATACGTAAAGGAGAAAAACAGCCAAGCTGTAATTTGGATTAACTGCAGACCTTCACAGATTGAAGTTACATGAGTTTACTTAAATCCCAAGCAGAAAGAACTCCTGGTTAGTTATTTTTTTGTATAACTGTACAGTAGTTATTTGTAAGTGAGCTAATTTGCATCCTCTGAAAAGATGCCACTGTAGCAGGATAGTAAAGAAAAAAAAAAAGCCTTGTTCTCATACTTTGCATTAAGACGTGCAAGAGGCTTTTGACATGAAAAGCCTTAACCCTTGAAATGGCCACTCTTGAGTGTTCTGGAAGCGATCTGAAGCTTCCAGTAAGATCTTATGTGTTTCATTGCAGAGGAAGTATCTAAGTTTGCTCCCACATGTTTTGATTTGTAATAAACACAGAAGCATGGATGATATGCTAATAGCTCCTCTTGACAAGTATCTTGGTGCTAAATTGTGAGAACTGCCTTTGTTATATAGTATTGCTGGCTAATACGAACGATTTGTTTGTGGTCTGTGCTGGCTGTTTTTCATATGAAGATCAACGTTACAGTGATCGTACAATGTCTTTATACTTGGCAATTAAAGAACTGAAAATGTAAACAACCAAAGAAAATGTGGATCAGGAAGAAAACAAAAGCCCTTCTTTTTTGCAGACATTGTGTAGTGGGGGGAACACAAAATTCTGTTTTTGATTAACTTTCTCCTCTTCTTCCTCCTCATGATTATTAATTCAGTTTGTTTTCATCCTTTCTTCCCAGGGGGTACTGAAGGCAACAGACAACAAAAAATGTAAACAATTAACACCCAATAAAAAAACCAGACTAGAAAGGCCTGACAAAAGAGGTCTGTTTTCTAAAGACAGAAAAAGAGGGTTGAGCACAACTCCCCAAGGAAGTATATTCCAGACCTTGTGAGAAACACAGGAGGGAAGGCCTTCTCCCATATGCACAACAAATGCGTCTTAGCATGTACCTTACATATGTCCATCCACTGAATTGATTGGGGCTTACACCCAGGTAAAAAGACTGCCCTAGAAATAATGCAGCAAGAACCGTGATGGGAATTGGAAGCCACTGAACATAACATCCCAATTTTATATGATCTTTGTTGGCTCTCATTATTCATTTCTAGACCCAGTAAAAGGTGATATTAACCTATAAAGCTTTTCATGGTTTGGGATTACAATACCTGAAAGATTGTCTCTTCTCATGTATTCCTACTTCCCCTGAAATCATTGTTAGAGGCCTTGGTGTAGGTGCCTTCCTAGAGATACAATGAGTGGCTACTTGGCAGTGGGCCTTTTCTTTGGTAGCCTCTTGACTTTGGAATGCCATCTGGTGCTGACTTTATAGACTTTTAAACATTAAGGGAAACGCATTCGTCTTGGCACTTATATACTGAATAGACACTGTTAACTATTCTGGCTGCTGCTGTTTTTCTTTATTTTATTCTGTATTTTAATTATTTCAGCTGTTTACTCATAGATCTAATGTCTTACAAGCCACTTAAGGAAAACTTAGTTTTAAAACACAGCATATAAAATGCGTCTGTGTGTGTATGCAAAAAGCTATATTTTTGTAGCAGAAGATTTTGCAAAAATTGGCAAGGATGTGTAGAAATTGTATTTATTGTTGAACTTATATCCTGTCTTTCTGTTTATGCCAATATTCAAGGAGCCTTCCAACAGTTTGCCTAAGTATGGTTTTTGGGACTAACAGAATACTGTATGGATTTCCAAGTTGTTGTAACAGTGCAGCATTCTAGGTTGCTTGCACATGCTCTCCATGTGGAAAAATGGAATGTATGTATCTGCTATGAGTTAACTAGGAAGGCAGAGAAAGGAAAGGTTGGAACCACTTGCCTTTTCCAGAACAAACTTGTTTGTGTCATTCTTTCTAGTATAACTCAGAAATAAAAGATACATTTCTCTGGGTAAAGATACTTGAAGAAGAGGACTGATAGCAGAAGAGACTGAAGAGCTATCTAATCATATAAATAGTTTCTAAGATATCTTTGCAGTGATGTCAGGCATCTCCTGAGTCATTTCTCTTTCTGGAACTATCTTTGGAGTGGCAGGTTGTATCTGTGTATCTGCTGTGATCTCATTACTGCCACCTGCAGAGGACCAGGGGGAGTACTGACATATATTCAACTTTTGCTACTCTTTTCTGTTTAGCATTTTCAGCTTTGTACCATTTTCTGATTTTCTGTAGCTCAATCCGCATTGAATTGCATTTTAATGATAGAGGACTACATTGCATGAAGAAGCATCCAAAATCAATTCTAGGCATCTCCAGATAGAGCTGGAAAAACTGTCTGAAATCTGGGAGAACTCCTGCCTGCCAATGTCAATAGTACTAGGATAGATGGCCCAAGGCTCTAAGTCCATATATGGCAACTTCATGTGTTCTTTTGGCTTGCTATTTTGAAGGAGCAACTGGAAGGAAATACTTCCTGCTTACGTATAATGTTGGATAAGCCCGTTTTCCAACTATTGAGTATCAGAAAATATATATAGGAAGACAGAAAGCTGCCTTTTACAGTATAGCCAGATGTTTAAAATGAATGTGTTAAAAGGAGCGGCAGAACCAGACATGTTAGCTTTTCTCCCAAGTATTTTCTGTTCTTTGCAGACAGAGTTTTAGACCTCCCATGAGTTATTATTTATTATTATTTTATTAACCAAATTTGTATGAGTTCAGTAAGTCTGAAGCACCCTCCTGAGTGAAGAGGAGGCATGGTCTAGATACAGCCTTGTAGCTTTCTCACACTCATTGTCCATGCATCCATCATTTCTCTGTCTGGTCCATTTCTCTATTTAATCTTAGAACTTTAGCCTAAACTGGGATGTTAAAAAACACATTGTAGAAATGGCAGTGGCAAATTGCTTCTGAATTGTTGCCAAAAGGAATTACATGGATAGGCCAATATGGTCACCAGGAGTTGAGCTTGATTTTTTATCTGGTTTCTCATGCAGACTGGTGAATTTTGGGTGAAGTGCATACTTTAAAGTCTACATATCTGGAGAGTGTTCAAGTTTGGGAAACCTGACCAAGTCCAATTTTGTCTATTTTGCTTGGTTCTCCAGGGTTTCAAGTAATGTCCTTTATTTAACTTGTTCTGATTTAAAATGGTCCAATGTGATTAAACATACTGTTTTATCTTGTTCTGTAATGATGTTGAAAGCTAACCACAAGGCTGTCAAAACAGTGTGCTCACTCACTATATCTTACCCACTAAGAAATATTTCTATAGATTGAGTTTTTATTGATATGGAAGATCCTTGTTGGTTCCTTTTCCTCTCACTTCAAGTGAGTGAAATAAATTTAATAATATAGTTGACTCTTTTTTTCTTCTAACCTCTATAGTTCCATTTTGTGGTTAGCCCTAAGCATTAGCCTGTATTTAGAAGGAGGATTTATCTTTTCTCTAATGAAGGTGTTTCTTGTTAGTTTCTTTCTTTGGAAATGGGAGGTTTGGAAGCTATTTAAATTTGATGAAGCCCATTCTTCACAAATATATATAGAGAGAGGCCAGGGGGAGCTTGCTACAAGGGTCCTCCTAGTCAATAATGCCTTTAATCTGTGGTTATTGTAGCAACTTGAAAGATGTATTTTGTTTTTAATAAGTAGTTCTTGTTCATTATTTTTCTGCAGACTCTGGAGATGCATTTTTTAAAAAAAATATGTAACTCCTAGCGCTGAAGGATACAAAGACCTTGATAGCCTCACTATTGATCTAATCCACAATTGGCACAATACCACTATTAAAACAAATGGTTGCTGCCTGCTCCTCCTTCTCTATATATAGACAGTATTGATCTCTAATCCTTCTGGAAATTTAATTTTTTTTTTAAGTGACCTTGTTTCTGAGGTAAGCACCTTCTGCTAACCGAAACTGCCCTTTCGCTGTTGCAAGATATATGACATATCCTTTGGCTTGGCTTCCTTGTGGCACTTAAGATGCACGTTGGATTCAATTGAAATTCAAATGTATCCTTGATTCCTTGTTAATTCAAATAAGTAGATTTGCCATGGCTGAGTCTTCCTCAGCAGCAAAAGCAAGATTTCATTTTGCCATTCTTTGCTTGTTACCCACTGTCTTGATGTACATTAAGAACATTACTTTCTGCCAATTCTATTGTCTGCAAGCATTGGACAGAGCTGCATTGAATTGGTTAAGATGCAGAGGCATCCTTTTTTCTAGAGAGGACTGCAGGCCCCAGGCTTTCATGTTGGAGGCTCCATAATGGATAGGATCAGAATCACTACAGTAATTGGTAGGCTTCCCTTTCTCTGTCTTGGACATCTCTTTCTCTGAAGTATTAGGCTGCAGGGGAGGAATAACTAACTCTCAGGAGAGGGCTTGAAAGGTTTTGGAGAGCAGATGAAAGTTACCTATCACTGTTCTAGGCTGTGTGTGTCTTCTTTCATTGAGAATACTAGAGGGGGGCTCTAATCAATACAGTGTTAATACACAGATGCCTACAGTCAAAAAACTTGGAGTGAGGGCCCTTTGCCCATTTGTGAGAGTTGCAAGGTTAAAATAAAGTAGCCCTTAACTCAGAAGATCCCAGAAGGTGTTTATACAAACATGAATGCAACTTTCATACAGAGATAATCTTAATAAAATGCAGCATTACACCAGGTTAAGCAGAATAATTTAAGAAATGAATAGAAATATCAAGACCAAAAGCAGCCTAGTTTGGGAGACTTAAAGCATTTAATGCAGCAAAATTTTGAGGAGCCAGGCAGCTTGGAGTCCTTTGCTTGGGTTAAAATGAGGAAAGAACTCTAGATCCTTGTTAGCAAGTGACTCCATGAAGGAAGCATATTAGTGGGCAAGTGTCTTGATAAATAAAGACAAACATCCAGCTTGTTTATCTTCCCTCTTGCTGCTTTGCAAACATTGCTAGGTTGCAAAATGCAGTAAATAGGATGCCATGGAAAAGATATCAAAGAAGCAGGCTCAGCTTTGGAAGTCCCTGTTTTAATAACCCTATTATATGTCCTCATGCGAAGCGTATATTGCTTCCCCCTCCCCCTTCGCAGTCTTCAGTATCCTTTAATTAGAGTATTTTCCTGTCCTTTATTACAGCTGTGGGAAGTGTACGCAGTTTATCGACATAAGTAATGGCTCTGTCATAACATGAACTAAGCATATGCTGTTCATTAGATTAGACAAGGTTAGTACTTACATTTGGAAAAGCAGTGTAATTAATTGGGGTTTGACTTTAGAAGGCATGGCTGCTTTTAAATAAAATAACCTAAGGTTTGATTGAAAGTACGTGTAAAGATGAAGCCTCAAATGTTGTTTTACATTTTCTAAGTGAGACTTTGCCAGAGGCAACCAAAAATGTTTTTTTCTTTCCTTTTCTCTATCTTGAATATAGGATATATAGGAATTTTCATTTGACTGGATAAATAAGAGGTGTCTAATAAACTTGTCAAACTTTAATACTTAGCAATCTAACAGGTGTAGGAATTGTATTTTACAAATCTAATAACATTCCTCTGTAATGAAAAAGCCAAGCCTGTTGAGTCATGCTGTAAAATGATATTGGTTCTGAAATGGAAAGCAGTGGTGCAGGGGCCTTGTTGCTCTTTCACAATGGGTTATGACATCTGTATGCTGTTACAAATTTTCTTGGGGGAATGAAAACATTGGAAAGAAAGTTCACACATTATCCTGACCATTTCCCATTGTAGGAATGGTCCTCTTGGATTCACTGGAAGTAGAATAGCAGATATGCCCATGATCTTCCATACCCTTTTCTGGATTGCAAGGACAGTATTCAAACGTTGGTGTCAAATGCTAGTTGATTAAGGTGGAAGGAGAAAGAGCACCAAATGATATGTCCTTTTCTCCCCCCTCATCAAAAACTAACTTTCTCCTTTGCTAGGTCCTAGTAATGTTGGCTAATAGCTTGATGTTAAGTTGCCGGGGTATGTAATGTAGAACGCACCATCTGCAAAGATTAATGTGTCAAGCAACAGTACTGTTCCTGATCATTGTCACTCTTCTTTAAGCAAAGCTTTGTGGTGGTTTTATTCCCCCCTTTTTTGTGCTAATCAGTGTTTCTCAACTTTTTGACACTGGGGAGCTGATTTTCTATGTTAGGGATTGGTACGGATCCCAGTTAGATTCCAAAAGACATGCACACAACAACATATTTTAGTCCATTCCCAAGATAAAAGAAAGGCGTCTTCCTTGCAACCACAGAAGTAATATGGTCCCGTCTTATTTGAGAGGTAGGCAATCTGCAGCTTTTGGACTAATTTCAAAATCTGGTGCAAGGCATTATTTCATACCTCTAGTAATAGCTTCTCTTCTGTGCAACTTGGAAGAAGAAAATGTCAGAAAAAGAATGGGGAAAGAGGACTTCAGGTGTCCTCCATGACTTTTAACTCTGACCATACCAACTACTCCACTGGCCTCACTTTTAGTTCTGAGTTTACCTAAGACTATCACATCTGGGCTGTAAAAATCTGGGTAACCAATAGATGAGGCAAAAGTTTTTACTATCTCTTTGCTGCCATCTGGGGGGTCATCTGATTTCTGCAGCCCAGATCTGCTAGCCCCACCTACTACATGTCCCACAACAGATTAATGCAGAAAGCATTGAATGCTCAATAGGAAAAGGCTGCCCATCCTATCTTAACTCATTTATGAGGATTGGAGTAGGTGAAGGACTATCTTTTTGACACTAATGATGTTTCTTGAGTATTTGAGTGACAGGATTCACTCAACATGCTTTCAGATACCTTCTTGGTAACTAATGCCTTCTTCACTATTTAATAGTAGTGGTACTTTATTACTGTACTTGAACAGCTCAAAAAAAGAAAAAAAACAAATTGTGACACAGTAAACAAAAAACACCATAAAATCCAATCATTATAAATAATTATAAAACTGGTATAGTCAAGGTATAATGTATTTTGCAAATAGTAAAACAGAACATAGCCATGTTAAGAGAAATAAAATCACATTGATCAGATGGTGACAACTGTAAATAAAATGGATCCAGGTTGGAAATCTGACTAGATGGAATATTGTTAGATGGACCTGGTATCTTAACTGTTTAAAAGATTATTCAAAAAGCAAAACATCAGTCCCCAGAATTATCTTTTATCTTGGTTTCTGCATAGAGCCCCATTTTAGATGATAAAATTGGATGATGCACCCCAGTGCTTTCTTTATAAGGAGGCCCATTTGCCCAGAAAAAAGATAAAAGGTAGCCCTTGGGAGATAATTAGTATTTTGGAGAACAGATGAAGTGTCAGGGCAGTCATTTCCTTTGAGGACCTTTGTTCTAGTATCAAATGTAGAGTGGAAATATTGCCTTTCTCCTTGCAAGGCGGTGTTATTGCTGCAAATAATATTGGGCAGTCTTGAAACCTTGACACAGCTTTAAAACAATGTGCTCTCCTCTCCCTTCTAGTTATTGTCATCTGTAGCCACAAAGATGACCTGTAAATACATTATCGCACACGTTTTAAAAATGTGTTTTGTGGAATACTAGGGTTCCATGAGAGCTTGATGGAAGTCTGTGAGACTAAAAACGACACAAGAACAACAAAGTTCACTCAAATGCAGCCAGGGTGTCAATAACATTTTTTTAAGCTACAGTGGAAAGGGTGGCACATTCTTCCATTAAAAAAAAAATCATGGTGGATTTTTTTAAAAAAAAGGTTACATGGCCTGAAAAAGTTTGAAAACCTTTGCATTAGAGTAGCGATTGCAAATATCATAGGTGGTATGTTGGTTCTATTTGTATCTATGTGGCTTAGGTCTATAGGATGTTAAAAAAAATAATGTTCTGTTTGGTTGTCAGTATATTAAGGCAGTAAATGATTTTGAAAAGGTCCAGTTAAAGAGGAATAAAATGCTAACTATTTGCATGTATTTACATCTAAGTGTGTACAAGCGGCAGAACTAGAGATATGCATAATCTGATGCAATTTGTATATTACTGAGAATTTAAATTGAATATTCTATACTGCCTTCATATATAGCATGAAATTAGCATATTTTTGTCTTATGTGCATGGAAATACAATCATGGCTGATATAATTGATCTCATAATAGATTTCAGGTTGGAATGATATCCCTTTCTAATAGAGTTTATTTATTATCAAACTTTATCACTGCCCATCTCCATCCCAAGGAGATGAAAAGCAGCTGTTCTTTTCACTTACAATAGGAAAACCAGAACTTGTAATTTATTAGGCCTTTAGTCAAGATGTTAGGTTGAACTAATTAGCATATTAGTTCAACCTAAAAGGGGGGTTGGATTCATACTTAATCATATGGAGAGCAGGGCCTTTGAAATCGGTGGGACTTCAGCTGGTAACCTTCAGCGGAACTTAGTTCTGATTGATTTCAGTGATTGACTGACAGACTGACTGAATTTGGATCCAGCCCATGGGCTCTTCAAAAGTTTTCACAAATGGTATATTTCCATTTTTGGAAAATATAACAAATTAAAGGGGCTGAAGAAGTAGTCCAGGACTGAGTTGGGGAGGTTTCCCCATATTCCATGAAACTGGTAGCTTGTCATGAATGATCATCCATAATATTCTATATTAAAAAAAGAATACTACAGCAATGATGTCTCACAGCCCTTAGTTATTGAAAATCTAATAAGATTGCAATGAACATTAAAAGCAAGAGTGAACCAAACTTCCAGCTTCAAAAAACATAAAGTGCTTGTCCCTCCTTCCTTTTGTCTTTCCTTCCTTCCAGATGTAGAGCAAGAAGGAGAAAGTTATTCAGCTAGTGGAAATCAGGAGCTCATCAGCTGGTCATAGTCAAGCTTTTTGGCAAGAGAATAGTCCAATCCAAACTATACATTGATGGGAAACAGTACAATATTAGAGACTAAGAGAATAAGCAAAAACTATAGTTGGAGTATAAGAACACATTTCCTCCAGAATGTAATACCAAAATGTATATGTTTAAATGTATCATTTAAACATATATAATACAATCCTGAAGTCAGTTTTTGATTAGTCTTCTATACCTGGTATTCTTTGAACTGTATTAATATTGACTGATCACTCTAAGCCAGGTGGCTGTTAATATCATCTGGTTGCTAGTAAACTTCCAGTATATCATGTGCTTGAAGTTATATTTGATTTTTACAATCTTTGGATTATTCTGGACCTACTGGCTATGACTTTTTATTAAACAACAATTTATTGATCTCAGCAAGTGTTCAGGATAAGGTAAACCAGAATGTTCTTTTGTATCTCTTCTACCTGCTGTTACTTGCATTTCTGCAAATATCTAACATATGTGTTAGGCTGACATGATACATAAGGCCTGTTTACAAGAAACTAATCTCTGTTTCCAATACTTACAATCCATCATAAATGTTAGATGAAGTTAGTAAGACATTTTAGGGCATTAATTTCTTACATGTGCTTTAGTATTACTTCATATATTTTGTGTTAGGTCTATTAAAGTAGGTACAGACCATCTAATCTCTGGTGCTGTTTCTTGTGTTTCACTAACACTTCTGTGGAATTCCAACTTTCAAGGAAGTCATTAATTTTAGGAAATCTGATCTCTTTAATCTGGATCATTCTGATCTCTGTTCCTTAATGACACTTTCATGGATTCAGGAGGCTTTAGAATTATCCTTGGCATAAAAATAGAGTAGAAACTATGGAGATTGAAGTGATTATCTCCAAAATGCATGCTAAGATCTGGGTTCTTAAAAAGGGTGGATCGTTGAACTCAGTGTTTTCATCTTCCAATATCTGCTTCTCTGAAGAAAAGTATTTTAGGTGGCTGTGGTACCTGGCTTCTATTTAGTGTTCTAAATGGGACTTCTGGGTCTTAACTCATAATTTGTGAAAATCAAAATTAATTTAGGATGTACTTTTGTTGTTTTGTATGAGAATCACTTACCTTGGTTCTTGGTATTTCATTTCTGCATTAACTTGCATATCATGCACATACATTCTGTGTTCCTTTGTTTAATGGTTTCCAGACTGGCTCTAGATTTCAGGATGGAAATGCTCATTAAACTAAGCCTTTTTTTCCTGTTATTCCCTTGAATCCCTTCAAGACATGTATTATTCTACAACTTGTGCTTCCTGAGCGATGTTGCTCCCTTCAGCTTTGGAACTATGAAATGTTGGAAATATTTACAGATTAACCTTGCATTGGATTTATTTTCTTCTTGTTTTCACCTATAATTTCCTTATCCACTTTCCCTGCAGGCCCCCATTCCTACCCCTGTGGATATGAACTGTATGCCCTTGTGCTCTCTCTATCAAAATGGAGAAGCTCATTCTTTCATGATGTGGGTATATGTGTTGTTCATATATTTATCTTTTATTTAAGCTGTAGCTAGGGGCAGGTGTACCTTTACAGTTTTCTCTTTTTAATTTTTTATGCAGAAGTGGGAGAACAATGCCTTTTTTCTTTTAAGCAATGTAATTCTGAGTGCTTGCAAGCATGTTGGCTTAAATTAAGCAACACGTGCAGAAGCTTTTCTTCACTTGGCTTGTGTTTTGTGTACTGTCATAAATCCATCATGAAATCAAAGGCTTCCTTCCAAATGGCAAGGATGTTCCTAAACGTTTGCATTTGGAATATGTAAAATCTTACAGATATTAATGTAGTGGAAGAGCCTTCAACCAGGTGCCCTCCAGTTGTCTTGGGCTGAAACAGAAAGCTGGGAATTATATTCCAACACATAGGAAGAGCACCAGGTGACGGATGGTTGTACTGGAGGATTATCTAGTCTATAGAGATTATGTTTATCTCCTGCAAGGGAGTTTTGCTGTAATAGGGTTGAATCAGCCTGACCGAAGGGCTTGAATCATGCCACAATGATTTACTACTTGATTGTTATGAAAACATACAGTTTAATGAGTTCTGCAAAAATCATTTCAGTGAACGTAGGAAGCTGTTTTATACTGAACTTGACATGTGGTATACCTAGCTCATGTACTGCCTTCTATGCCTGTAGTGGACATCCAAGACCTGTTTAAAAATCCTTTGAATTAAATCTGTAAGTATGATTCCTACATACTTATTGGCTCAAAAATGTGAAGATTCAGTTCTGATGAGGTTTGTTGTTGTTTATTCATTTAGTCGCTTCCGACTCTTCGTGACTTCATGGACCAGCCCACGCCAGAGCTTCCTGTCAGTCGTCAACACCCCCAGCTCCCCCAGGGACGAGTCCGTCACCTCTAGAATATCATCCATCCACCTTGCCCTTGGTCGGCCCCTCTTCCTTTTGCCCTCCACTCTCCCTAGCATCAGCATCTTCTCCAGGGTGTCCTGTCTTCTCATTATGTGGCCAAAGTATTTCAGTTTTGCCTTTAATATCATTCCCTCAAGTGAGCAGTCTGGCTTTATTTCCTGGAGGATGGACTGGTTTGATCTTCTTGCAGTCCAAGGCACTCTCAGAATTTTCCTCCAACACCACAGTTCAAAAGCATCGATCTTCCTTCTCTCAGCCTTCCTTATGGTCCAGCTCTCGCAGCCATATGTTACTACGGGGAACACCATTGCTTTAACTATGCGGACTTTTGTTCTCAGTGTGATGTCTCTGCTCTTAACTATTTTATCGAGATTTGTCATCGCTCTTCTCCCAAGGATTAAGCGTCTTCTGATTTCCTGACTGCAGTCAGCATCTGCAGTAATCTTTGCACCTAGAAATACAAAGTCTTTCACTGCTTCTACATTTTCTCCCTCTATTTGCCAGTTATCAATCAAGCTGGTTGCCATAATCTTGGTTTTTTTGAGGTTTAGCTGCAAGCCAGCTTTTGCACTTTCTTCTTTCACCTTCATCATAAGGCTCCTCAGTTCCTCTTCGCTTTCAGCCATCAAAGTGGTATCATCTGCATATCTGAGATTGTTAATGTTTCTTCCAGCGATTTTAACTCCAGCCTTGGATTCCTCAAGCCCAGCATGTCTCATGATGTGTTCTGCGTACGAGTTGAATAGGTAGGGTGAGAGTATACAGCCCTGCCGTACTCCTTTCCCAATCTTAAACCAGTCCGTTGTTCCGTGGTCTGTTCTTACTGTTGCTACTTGGTCGTTATACAGATTCTTCAGGAGGCAGACAAGATGACTTGGTATCCCCATACCGCTAAGAACTTGCCACAATTTGTTATGGTCCACACAGTCAAAGGCTTTAGAATAGTCAATAAAACAGAAATAGATGTTTTTCTGAAACTCCCTGGCTTTTTCCATTATCCAGCAGATATTGGTAATTTGGTCCCTAGTTCCTCTGCCTTTTCTATACCCAGCTTGTACATCTGGCAATTCTTACTCCATGAATTGCTGAAGTCTACCTTGCAGGATCTTGAGCATTACCTTACTGGCATGTGAAATGAGTGCCACTGTTCGATAGTTTGAACATTCTTTAGTGTTTCCCTTTTTTGGTATGGGGATATAAGTTGATTTTTTCCAATTTGATGGCCATTCCTGTGTTTTCCAAATTTGCTGGCATATAGCATGAATTACCCTGACAGCATCATCTTGCAAGATTTTGAACAGTTCAGCTGGGATGCCGTCATCTCCAGCTGCCTTGTTATTAGCCATGCTTCTTAAGGCCCATTCAACCTCACTCTTCAGGATGTCTGGCTCTAGCTCACTGACCACACCGTCAAAACTATCCCTGATATTGTTATCCTTCCTATACAGATCTTCTGTATATTCTTGCCACCCTTTCTTGATCTCTTCTTCTTCTGTTAGGTCCTTGCCATCTTTGTTTTTGATCATGCCCATTTTTGCCTGGAATTTACCTCTGATGTTTCTAACTTTCTGGAAGAGGTCTCTTGTCCTTCCTATTCTATTGTCTTCTTCCACTTCCACGCACTGTTTGTTTAAAAATAATTCCTTATCTCTTCTGGCTAACCTCTGGAATTTTGCATTTAATTGGGCATATCTCCCCCTATCATGTTGCCTTTTGCTGTCCTTCTTTCTTGGGCTACTTCTAGTGTCTTAGCAGACAGCCATTTTGCCTTCTTGGTTTTCTCTTTCTTTGGGATGTATTTTGTTGCCGCCTCCTGAACAATGTTGTGAACTTCTGTCCAGAGTTCTCCCGGGACCCTATCTACTAAGTCCAGTCCCTTAAAATTCATTCTTCACCTCCACTGCATATTCCTTAGGAATATTATTGAGCTCATATCTAGCTGATCTGTGGGTCTTCCCTAATCTCTTTAGTCTGATCCTAAATTGTGCAATAAGAAGTTCGTGATCGGAACTACAGTCAGCTCCAGGTCTTGTTTTTACCGACTGTATAGATGTCCGCCACCTTTGGCTACAAAGGATGTAGTCAATCTGATTTCGGTGTTGTCCATCTGGTGAAGTCCATGTATGAAGCCGTCTCTTAGGTTGTTGGAAGAGAGTGTTTGTTATGCAGAGTGAGTTGTCTTGGCAAAATTCTATCAGCCTATGTCCTGCTTCGTTTTGTTCTCCCAGGCCATGCTTACCTGTAATTCCAGGTGTCATTTGACTGCCCACCTTAGCATTCCAGTCTCCCATGATGAAAATAACTTCTCTTTTCGGCTTGTTGTCCAGTAGGTGCTGTAGATCCTCATAGAACTGCTCTACTTTAGCTTCTTCAGCATCTGTGGTTGGGGTGTATATTTGGATCACTGTGATGTTAGATGGCTTGCCCTGAATTTGAACTGAGATCATTCTATCATTTTTTGGATTGTATCCAAGCACTGCTTTAGCCACTTGACTATTAATTATGAAGGCTACTCCATTTCTTCTGTGGTCCTCTTGTCCACAGTAGTAGATCTGGTGGTCATTTGATGTGAAGTGGCCCATTCCAGTCCATTTCAGTTCACTGACGCCCAAAATGTCTATCTTTAATCTTGACATCTCACCAATAACCACATCAAATTTGCCCTGGCTCATAGATCTTACATTCCAGGTTCCAATGGTGTGTTGATCCTTAGAACATCGGATTTGCCGTTCACCACCAGCACCGTCGGCTGCTAGCTGTCCTTTCAGCTTTGAGCTAGCTGTGTCATCACGTCTGGGGCTAGTTGAACTCATCCTCTGTTCCTCCCCAGTAGCATTTTGACCATCTTCCGACCTGGGGGTCTCATCTTCCGATGGTATACCGACATATCTCTGGTTGTACTGATCCATTTAGTTTTCATGGCAAGAATACTGGGGTGGGTTGCCATTACCTTCCCCAGGGATCGCATTTAGTCTGACCTCTCTGTCACGACCTTCCCGTCTTGGGTGGCCCTTCACGGTTTAGCTCATGGCATCATTGAGGTGCTCAAGCTCCAGCACCACGGCAAGGTAACGATCCTTTGCTGAAGCTCATGAGGTTTACATCAAGTATAAGGCAAGTATTGTCGTTTTGAAGTGGAGAATAATGCAGCATGTTTCCATTTCTTCCCTAACCTTTAAAGCTCTGCCCCACCTTATCTAGTTAAAAATAGGGGGCGGGGAGAAAGCATGATTGAAAGAAGATCAGTTTCTGTTCCCTTCCCTGCCATTATGTTGTACAGCTCAGCAGGTACAAGTAGAACAGTGTTTCTCAACATTGGCAACTTTAAGATGTGTGGACTTGCTGGCTGGGGAAATCTGGGAGTTGAACTCCATACATCTTAGAATTCCCACGGCTGAAAAAAACTGGAGTAGAGAATGGTAGCTACCCTCTCCTATCACTTCTGAGCAAACAGTATATAAAAGATGCCTTAGTATATAAAGGATGCTACATAAAAGATTCAGGGGGGTGTTAGTAGCCACTTGATCCTCTATGAATATGTCCAGTTCTCTTTTAAAACCATCCCAGTTGTCTACCATTACTGCAATTGCTAGCAGTGAACTCCAGTTTTAACTTTACACTGTGTGAGAAAGAGTCTCTTTCTGTTGGTCACAAATCTCCCTGTAATTCTTTGCAACAGACCACCCTGAGTTTGAGCACTGTGAAAGAGGGAAAATACTTCCCTTTAACCACTGGATGGTTTTCTATGCCTTTATCACATCCCTCCTCTCCTTTCTTTTAATGCAAAGCGCTCTAATTATAGTAGTCTTTCCTCATGGGGGGAGATCTTCCAGCTGCCTTTTATAACCATTTTTTGGATGTGTGATACCATTTTTGAACTTCATAATGCTCCAAATGTGGTCTCACCATAGATTTATATAAAGCCATTATTATATTGAGAGTTCTATTTTCAGTTCTGTTCTTAAGGATTCAAGCATGGACCCTACCACTTTTACTGGGTACTGCCCAATGGGTTGTATACTGGGCTGACATTTTCATCAGGCTGTCCACTATGACTCCAGGATCCTTTCCTGATTGGTCAGATCCCGTAAATATGCAGATGTTGTGTGGATTGCCTTTATTGCTCCTTGATTTCTTTTTTTCAAATTTGAATTGCATTGCCTGTTCTCTAGAATTTGCAAACAGATGCCAGAGGCGCACATTTTTGTGAAAAGATAAGCAACTGTAAAGTTACTTTAAAAAAAAAAACCTCTTAGGTAGATATTGTATTAGTTTGTCATTGCCTTTGTTTGTTACAGTTTGTTTGTCCTGTCTTCCTCCTGAAAAAGCTGGTTTGATGTGGGCATCTGTCCTATGTCTTCAGCAGTGAAGACAGAAGCAAAGGATATGTTAGTGACTGAATCAATTAAATCTGGATCACAGATAAGACAAGCCTCCTCCTCCTCCTCCTCCTCCTCCTTCCTGTGCTGACTAGGAGAGCACAGCTTACTTTAGAGTCAGCTGAAATTGAGCCTGAGGTAGCTTTCCCATTATTTTTTGTCTTGTGATTGTGGAAATACATCTAGGAGGCTGCATGTAAACTTCTGCTTTAAAGTTTGGTTCTGCTACGGATCCCACCCAGTGATTTATAAAACTGAATTAGTCAAGTACTGAATGTGTCGTCGCCATGTTTGCCCTCAACACAGTAATGGAGCTCCTACTATTTTTGCATCTTGCTATTTTCTTATTCCTAATAATTGCTCTGGGAAGGCTGGCTTTGAAATACAGAGTACTTTTAATATAAGAGGCAAAGAACAACCCGAATGGGACTCAATAAGCATTAATGATTTTTGGCGCTCTCTCTCTCTCTCTCTCATTCTCTCCACATACCAATTAAATGAGGTATGAAACATTTCAGGAATTCTCATTCTTAGAAATACAGTGTATGATTGAACAAGGTTAACAGAGCTGAAAGCCTAATTTATGACTTTTTATCATTATTTATATAGTTAAGTGCTGTTTTATATTTTGGAATTCTGTGGTCTATGATCTTTGTCCCCTCATGCTATGAAAGATTTTACAATTTTGGTTTTCTGCAAATCATGTTACAGTAGCTGTGCTTCTGTAATTGATTTAGCCTCTGTTTATAGATTTGATTTGATATCTATGTAATGCTAATAGCCTTTTAGTAACAATGGCTGACTTAGGTAAGTTTAACCGTCCAGCCTCTGCTTGAACACTGAAGGGAAGCTCACTTATATAGTGGGCTATATCTGATATGTGTCTGCACTACAAGGTAGACCAGGCTAGGAAATCAATGCCATGTAGGTCAGGACTATTTTTATTGTGAAGCTACAGTAACAGAATCTTCTGAATGCACTCCCCCACCCCTCAATCTTTGTGCAAACTAGGGAGAGAGAGTCTGAGATGTTTATTCACATTACTTTCCTGACCTGGGCTCAGACCCATTTTATATGACCGTTTCCTTGGTAGCAGTTCTTCCTCTTGTCCTTCAAGGCCATTCTCTGTTCCTTCTACATCAGGACAATGCATGCTTTGACAAGGATTAAGAAGACATACTTTGGACATTGTGCAAATGTAGCATGTATTTGCTAATTATTAAGCATCCTGACTTATAGTCAGACTTCTGCTTAAGCTGGGAATAAAATACACTCCTTGTTCAAGAAATCCATTTATTAAAGTTAAGGCAACTCTTAACTTTGAAGTGTGCACAGCCCTGGTACCTGATATATTTTAGTTTGGTTTGGAATAGTACAGAAAAAGTAGTCGCTTAAAATTACCCACACTTATCTTTGTAATATCAAAAATGATGTATTGCCATCTGTCTTCACTTTGCATGCACCATAGTCAACTGTGCAAGTTCCTAAGAGATTTCTGCCACTTACCGGGAATGGTTGAGGGACCTGGCAATTTTTAATCTGCTTCATCTACTCTTTTGCCATTTGTTCAGATACCTTCTATCCAATGAGGTGAAGTCATGTACAATATCAACACATGGTCTGGCAGCAACTCAGCTGTTGTTGACCTCTTTGCCTTATGTCAGGACTAGCTAAACAGTCCTTTGTCACTGGCACCACTGGTGAGGAGCTGATGAGAGGTAAAGTATAAAGCCTCAGCAGTACATTAGTTTGTCTTTTCTGGTCTCATACCCTTACCTGATTTACGGGATTCAAGCATTCATTGTTGTTGCTGCACCTGAATTTCTTTAAGGCTATCTATAGGATAGAAGCACAGCAAATCAATAAGTATGAGTAGCCTTAAAAACTACATATTAGAAATGAGAGGAAATTTTGTGACTGTCCATCCCAGAAAGTATGCAATGTAGGCATGACTTCTTTAAAAATCAGAGCAATCAGTGGTGTGGTGGTGATGGGGGTGGGAGAGTCATCATTTTACATTAATTTTCAATCCCTCCAGCCCCACCTCTGATCTTGGCACAGGATACACATGCTAAAGGATAGAAATATGTTGTGGTGTAGTTCCTTTTAAAAGTGGTTGTTTCAATTTTTAAAAAGCCAATCTATAGCAGTATGAGTAATCACCAGAGTGCTTGAAGATAATGATATATGTGGCACTGCAAATGGTCTCTTTGGAACTGCCAACTTCTCAGGTGTTCAAGGCTTGAAACTTAGATGCAGTAGTTAAGATAAACTTCTGAGTAATTGGACTTTCACAATAGTAACAGTAGCCATGGCAGCACAATTGCAGGGCAAAGGTTAGTAGTTAGGACTGTTGATTTGAGAACTACCACATTAGGCAGGATTGACAACACAGTGCCAGTCAACAATAAGTGGTACATGTGAGTTTTAAGGTGGATCCATTGCAGCCCAAATTAAATAAAAATATTTTAGTTTTTATTAAAAATGGTCAATCTGGTCTGAATCCCTTGAGATGTTAGTGTTCCTATCTGAAATCCTGTGAGATATGAGGCGGGGGTGGGGGGAGTTCCAAATCCCATGATATACAGCAATCTTGCAAGATTTTGGCCATTAGCTGAATTCAAAGACATGCAAACATTCATGGTTCTGCATGAGGATATCTGCTGTATCTTCACATTCCATCAGTGGTCTTGGATCACAGCTTGTGAATTGTTGCCTTATCGAATAACAATAAAAGGAAGGTTGCTGCTTTGGGAAATTTAAAGTTTGGATGTTATGATGAGAGAAAGAAGTACAAGAAAATTAACAAAGGAAGGCAGAGGCCAGAATAAATAGCATCTTGAGTGAAAATTGTTCCCATTTACTGAATTATCCATTTAGCAGGCTTTTGAATTACTTTTTGTATTCTTTAATATTGTCATGAGTAAGGATGGCGAGCAGGGGGCTCCCATCCAGACTGTTAAGCGCATGCGTAGCACTGAGGAATTAGGTAGCCATTCAAAGAGACACAGATCGGGACCGCCTTAACCTTTGGGGTTTATATGGCTGGGTTTTTCCCACGCTTCTTCAGTTTGTTACGATTCCTGTAATGTACAAGCAATAAAACATTAGAGACCAGTTCCTTGTCTCAGCGTGTTTCCTGGCAGTTAGGACAAATATGGAGTTTTTCCATAGGAGATCAGTGGCATCTCCTTTGGATGGAAAATTCCAGTACAAGGCACATGAGAGGTCTTGACCATTTTCTATTCATCCCATTTTTAAGTGTTGTTATTAAGTATCTTCTTGGTGGCTTTGAAGAGTTGTTGTTGGTCTCTCAATACTTTGTAACTACATCAGCTATTTCTTTGGTATGCTTCCTTTGTTTTAACCTGTTTGCAGTTGATGGAGAGACATCTAATTTGGGCCGTTTTCAGAGATAAGTAATCAGATGTCTAAATATAATTAAAACATATACTAGTCAGTATTGAGGAAAGACTCTTTACAAGTTTATTATAACCACCTAAGATTGCATTCCTATCACAACAAGTTTCACTTAAAAAAATTAAATTCCAATGGCAGAAAATCATCAAGTGTTAAAAAAATTGCCATATATAAACTGGATGCAAAAATCTTGTTATAGGAGTAGGTGGTAAGGAGGTCATAGATGTGCTTGTTTCTCTTGCTGTGTTCCTTCTTTGTTTCTTTTCCTCATTCTGTACAGTTGACAGAACCTTCTCTTAAATCATGTGGATTTCCATCCTGTGAACAGCTGAAACAATTTAGGATACAATCACTCATTTGACCTAACAAGGTGTTTTACTGGCAGAATATTGAAAAATGATCTTTGTAATTGCTGGGTCCTTCCTGTTGGAAGCAGGTGAAGTGTTTTTGGTGTTTAGTGAAAGCTTGGCTTCAATAAAGCTGACTTTCCTTCTGTAGTGGATGAGTTTAAGCTTCTTAAGTGGGCATAAGACTGCAGTCTTGTCACCAAAGTAAGTTCGATTTTAAAGAAGCCTCAGGACTTCTTGAATGAACTGGTTAATGGTTAAAAGAGGATTCTGTTTTGTACCTCGTTCTCCAATTTGTATTGGTGAACCTTTTGAGTTTAGTATATTGCTGCATGGTAATGGAAAATGTTTGCTTATTTATTTATTTGTCAAATTTATATGACCGCCCATCTCACTCAAAGTGACTCTGGGTGGCGTACAACCAAAACCAGCAATTAAAACATTGTACAGAACCAAATAAAACAACACACATAGATAAAACAAGATCATGAGAGGGAAGATATTACATATAGTGCAGCCAGCACGCCAGCTGTCTGTTATCAGGGGATTCCCAGGCTTGCTGAAAAAAAGGACACAAGGGAGCTAACCTCTTTTCAGGAGGGATGATGTTCTGGAGTGTGGATGCCACATCTCCTGGGTCCTGTCAGATGGAGCTCATTCTCAGACAGGACCTGCAGCATGCCTCTCCTGCTGGACCTGATGGGATGTGTAGATGTAATCGGGAAGAGGCAGTCCCTCAGTTAACCTGGACTCATGCTGTTCTTTTCACTGTTACAGCTCTTTCTTTCAATAAGTAACGTCCCTGGCTGCTCATGTTTCCTGATCTGGAAAAACTCCATGGGTTGACTTGTCTCATGGTGTCTTCCCTTGAGAGGTAATGAACATATAAGAAGCCAGGGAGGCTGCAAAATGTCAAAGAAATAATTGTAAAGAAAGGGCGATGACTAAAGTAAGTGCACAAACCCTATTCCTTATCAGTGAGAATTCCTCTGTGATTATATATATATATATAATCTTTTTTTTTTTTTCTGCCAAAGTGGATGAACCGAACAAAAAATGCAGAACTATTTTTTGGTATGCTATTTGATATAACTTCACATAAAACACTCTCGAACAAAAATCAAAGCTTATAAGATAAATTGCAAGTTAGATTTTTTTTAAAAAAAAGGTATGGATCAATCTGTATAGCTCCATCACTTTCATCAGATAGCATCTGCCAATCTTCTGTCATTGTTTCACTCTCACAGTCATGCTATATTTCAGTGCTGACTAATAGAAATTAAGCTTGGCCAACCAATTGAGCTGTAATTTGTAGATTAATTCTTGTTTTGCTTTTAGATGATACTTTGGTGGTATAGACACCATACTACAGAATTTAAAAATGACATCTTTCTCTGTTACAAGAGGCTTATTTTTAATTGGGGATCTGGCAACAGGAATACCTATCTCTAATACACTTTTCTTTTCACTTCTATTATGATCTTCGTGCATTCTTCTATCAGGAAGGTAAGGGGAAGGAAAATTGGCTGGGAACTAGATTTCCACAGATGATATTTTTAATTTGGTTGTCTACTTTTTGGAAGCCTTCTTTTCTAGAAAGTGGCAACTTCAACTGTATAGCTGTACTTTTTTTTTGTTAGATAAATGTCCCACATGGTTTCATCTCGCCCACATGATCCATCGTTGCCAGTTGGCTCAGTTATCCAGGGCTTGGGCTCATCATACTGAATTAGTTTCCAAAAATGAGATGCCATGCTGTTTCCATCCACTAATCTAGTGTGGGTTGGAAAGATCTGAACTGAAGCCAAAGCAGAACCAGATAGGATTGGATTACATCTAAAATCTTTGCCAAAGTATTGTCAAGTTTTGCTTCTTTGCTTTCTGGGAAATGATAACTGGAGGTTGCTGTCATTATTAATGTTTTCATTCACATGAGTGCTCCTGCAAGTAAATTCAGTGATGCAGACTGAAATGTGAAAGAGTTGATGCTGCTATTGTTATTGTCATTAGGTACCCTGTATATAGCCTTAAGGAGAACAAAGCTAGCAGGGCAAACTACTGTTATATTTGTTCAAGTTGTCAGTGATTGATGAGTTTGTTAGTTGTAACTGAGAGATTGATTGCCTGTTGATTGATTTTATAGTATTTATAACTTGCCCCAATCCCAAAAGACTAGGGCAGCATATAACATTAACAGTCCCCCCAGAAGCACAATGTTAAATAAATAAGACAGAACAATATCAAAAACAAAAAATAATCACAAAGAGCAAAATAAAACCCAAGATAGGCGCCCATAGCTGCGACCAAATGTGTTGAAATAAAATACTTTTCATCTGTGGAATTACAACAAGGTGTAGTCTGCATGTACTTCTGGGGGGACAGTATTCTATAAGGTGTTGGTTATTACAGAGAAGATCTGCCATCTCACACACATACTATTTATTTAGTTATTTTATTTATTTTCAGAACTTATAGGGTATCGAAAGAATGATCCTAGGAGGCTCACAACAATCAATAAAAACAAAAACAGAAGCCAAAACTGCCCTTCCCCACCAGCTGCCAGACCAAGCAGACGGTCCACTCAACCCCCATCCTAGCCCAGCATTTGGAGGAAGACCCAGGTCTTCACAGCCTTCTGGAAGGCTAAAAAGGTAGGGATCCCTCCGATCCCAGGTGCAAGACTATGCCAAAGGGCTGGGGCAGCCACTGAGAAGACACGCCTCCAAGGTCACATCAGCTGACAATATTTAAGGGAGGGACCTGGAACACACCCACCTTACCTAGTCTAGGAGGATGGGCAGATATCCTCAGGGAGAGGCGATCCCACAAATAACCTGGCCCTGTACCACGTAGAGCTTTAAAGGTGATAAACAGAACCTTGAACTGCACCCAGAAAGCAACTGGGAACCAGTGCAGCTTATGCAGCAGTGGTGTAATTTGGATGAACTGTGAGGCACCCAAAACTGCACATGCTGCTGCATTCTGGACCAGTTGCAGCTTCTGGATGGTCTTCAAGGGCAGCACTATGTAGAGTGCATGACAGTAATCCAAATGGGAAATGACTAAAGCATGAGTGACCACAAACAAGTTCTTCAAGGCATTTCATGCAGTGTCTCCTGGTGCTGATGTATCGTGATGTATCCTGGTGCTGCACCCTTTAAGTCTTTAAAGGTAATGACCAGCAATTTGAATTGAGCCGAGAAGCCTACTGTCAAACAGTGTAGTGATTTAGTGTAAGTATCATTCTATATTGGTGGACCTGTCCTGCCAATAACCTTCCACTGCATTTTGTACCAGCTGCAACTTCCAAGTTGTTTTCAAAGGCAGCCCTATCTTCATTGTGCATTCAGTAGCCCAAACTGATGGCGTTCAAGGCATGAGTTACTGATAGGGTTGTAACTGGTGCACCAACCAAAGTTGAGCCAAAGTTGCCCAGCTGCCACTTCCACCTGCTGTTTGAGTGGGAGTCATGAGTCCAGGAGAACTCCCAAGGGACATATATCGTGATGAAATATAATACTTGAAGCCTATAGTTTTGTCGTCGTTGTTAAAGCAACAATATACCTCCGAAACATCCTTGAAGGTTCACTTGCTGTTTTTTTTTCCCTTATGCATTGTAAACATATTCCAGGAATTCTTTTGAAGCGTTTGCTCAGAAACCTGTAACTTTCTTCAGTTTGGACTCTAATCATTTCATGACTTGGTGCAGGATTGATCAGAGAGTCACCACTGCATAATCCTTCCAACCACTATCTATTTTTTCTTTGGTGTCTAATTCCTGCTTCCAGGACCAGTTTTGTTTTCTTTTTCTTGACTCTGTGTTGCTTTCTTCTCCTCAACAGTTCCATATTCCTAGTAAACCTGGAAATATTTTTCCCCTAAAAAGCACATACTGAAACCACAGCCAGCTTCTATACTCAGTAAATTTTTTGACCATGAGATTCTTGGAGTTCTTGTTAATATCTTAATGAAGTTTGTCCTACCCATGAGTTACAGGCTTTTCCTTTACATTTGCTTGTTAAATAAGGAACCCATTATTTAATGAAATTGAAAGCACAAAACGTTGACTCCAAAGTCTCTATTAGTAGCTTAGCCTCCATTCTGTATTTCCATCACTTTTATCATAATTCTGCAGTCTGGTGGAAGTTGCCTTGGCAATTTTGGGATAACATGGTTCTTGAGGGTGCTCAAAAAGGTTTGCATTATTTCACCCTATATAAATGTTGGCTTAATACAACAAAATTAGCTTTTACAGAACAGGATAAACTTGTTCTTCTTTTGTTTTCTTGTGTATAATGAAATTGGAAATGAAGTCCTTTGTGTATCTTTCTTTTCTGGTTCAGGTAATCATAAAATGCTTTTGTTCTGTTTTATTTTGCTTTTCTGAATTTTCAAATTGTATCACTCTATTGGCCAGTTTTCTTCAGAATCACAGAACTGTGGAGTTGGAAGGGACCACCAGGATTATCTATTCTAATCTTTTGTGGAGTTCCGGAAAACCACTTAAACTGTTCTTTAGAGGTAGCTGTCCAGCCTCTTCTAAAAAACCTCCAGAGATGGAGAACTGAGAACTTCTGTAGATATACCGCCCTACTGTTGCTCAAATCTTACTGTCCCAACTCACCTCACAGGGTGGTGTCATGGGGAAAATAGGAGGAGGAAGGAGTATGAGGTACGTTTGCTGTCCTGAGTTATTTATAAAATAATACAGGTGGGATAGAAATAAATATCTTAATGTCAGGAAGTGTTTCCATATATTCAAATGATTAAAAAAAAATTAAAAATCCTTTCCATCGTGTCCAATTCTCAGAGACTGCCTGGACAAGTCCCTGCAGTTTTCTTGGCAAGGTTTTTCAGAAGTGGTTTGCCATTGCCTGCTTCCTAGGGCTGAGAGAGAGGGACTGGCCCAAGGTGACCCAGCTGGCTTTGTACCTAGAACTCACGGTCTCCTGGTTTCTAGCCCTGTGCCTTAACCACTACACCAGACTGGCTCTAAATGAGATTTAGATTACTGCAATTTATACCCATTATGTCAGGTCCTAGCTTCTGTGGCAGTAAAAAACAGTTTCTGAGTGTCTTCTTTATGTCACCCTTTTATGTACCTGAACACTGATATTGTATCTCCCTCAGTCCTTTTTTCCCCAGATTTAAAAGTTCCTTCAGCCTGTCCTCATAGGGGATGTCCTCAAGTCCCTGTATCATACTTGAATGTATCATCCCCTGAACCTGTCCTAACCTGGCAGTATTCTTCTGAAAGTGTGCCCAGAATTGTACACAGTTCTCCAGTAGTCTCACTAGTGCAGAGAAAAGAGGAACATGGACTTCATGTGTCTTTAATGTACTGTTTCTTCTGATGCCCAGAATAGTGTGCATCCTTCTAATAGTTGTCTCACACCACTGGGTCACATTCAGCTTGTTGTCAGTAACCACCCCAAGGTCCTTTACTAATGTAATGTTTCCAAGCCATAATTTCCCTAGCATATATGTGTGCCCTATTTTTTTCCTCCTTAAATGTAATAACTTACATCTCTCCCTGCTGAAGGACACCTTGTTTCTCTTTGCCCAGCTTTCCAGCCTGTCCAGATAAGGTTGTAGCCTTGTTCTTCCCTCCTGGGCATTGGCCAGAACTCCCAGTTTTGTGTCATCTGCAAATATGATAAGTAACCCATCAATCCTGTTATGCAGGTTATTAATAAAATGTGAATAATACTGGCCCCAAGACAGATTCCTTTGGTAGCTCACTGATTGCTTCTCTCCAATTTGATGTAAGCATCATTAGTGCAATTATACAGCCAGTTGTGGGCACACTTTGCTCTAATGCCATTTAATCCACATTTTAGTAGCATGTCAATGAGAATGTCACATAGAACCTTGCCAAAAGTTGCTGATACTGAAGTAGACTATATACACAGCATTCCCCTTGTCCACTAAAGTAGATACCTTGTCAAAGGAGATGAGTTTTATTTCATATATTTTTCAAATCCATGCTGACTCTTAGCAGTCACTGCATTGTCTTCCAGATGTGTGCAACTGGCCCACTTTATTACTTGCTCTTACATTTATACAGGCATTAATGTTACGCTCACTGATCAGTAATTACTGAGAACCTCTTTTTTTCTTTTCTTGAGGATGGGGACCGCATTTGCTCTTCTCTAGTTTTCTGGCAGAGAGCCAGTTTGGTGCAGTGGTTAAGGCACCAGGCTAGAAACCAGGAGACCATGAGTTCTAGTCCTGCCTTAGACACAAAGCCAGATGGGTAACCTTGGGCCAGTCACTCACTCTCAGCTCTAGGAAGCAGGCAATGGCAAACCATGTCTAAACTCTTGCCAAGGAAACTGCAGGGACTAGACCAGCAGTTGCCAGGAGTCAACACTGACTCGAAGGCACACATCCATCCTTCAGTATTTTGGCACCTCTCCTGTTTTCCAGAACTCATCAGAGGTAATGACAAAGGTCTTCAACAGCTCTTAGCCAGTTTTTTCAGTATTCTAGGGTGTATTCCTTCATGGCTTGGAAGGCCTTGACATTAGTTAGAATATCTTTTATTACATCCGTTCTAACCAGGAGCCTCCCCTGTTGCATTCAGTTCTGGTTTCTGCTATTTAAATAACATTTCCTTTGGATGTGAAATCAGAGATAAAAGCATAGACTATGCTTCTTAGGGATGCTGAGAGTGCTACTGATTGTCTACCTCTAATTTTGCCATGCATCCAGATATTTCCAAATTCCATTTTTCATTCTATGTTTGGGAAAGTACTAGTTTCCTCTCACTCTCATCTTTTTAAAGATAGAGTTAGTGGGCTGGTCCACGTGCTGGGATGTGGGCATTCTAATGAGCTTATTTGCACACAAGGAATCAAAGAACACAGGGAAGCCCTTATTTTTTCCTAGTTACCTAATTAGTCTTCTTTGATTTCTTGTGTGCAAATGAACTTTAATGCTTGGTAATTTTTCTCTATTGCTTATAAGTGCAAATACATTATGAGCTAACAGTCTCCACCATTTGCAAGTTCAGTTGAAGGTGTGAATTAATAATTATGCAAATCAGAAGAATAATTATGGATGCATCTACTATATGTGTGCCATGTGTCCCTACCCACAAATGTTTATACTTGGGAGTTTATATGCATATAGAATGGGGGATTTCCTGCAACAGTTGAAAATAAGAAAGAAAAAGAGAAAAATTGATCTTGGAAGCACTTTCTTTTGACACCTCTCTGAGGAGTTTCACAGGAAATCACCCTCAGCCTTTCGGACAACTGCACTATTAAGACATGGTCTAAATTCTAATATTCTGAAAGTTAAGAGTGAGACCAACTGCTCATATTATGGCTGCATGTTGTAGCCCATTTTTATAAATAACATAATCTTATCAAAATATCTACTTGAATGGGAGACCTCCATAGAATTCCAGGGCTGTGGACTAGATTGGGAAGTTAAGAAAAATCCAGGAAGAAGGCAATGGCAAACCACTTCTATATTGTTGAGAAGAGTGCAACATGGACATGTCCATATATCCACCAGGAGTCAAAATCAACACTATTTTTTTAATGAAGTAAATTGTGGTTTACTCGGCAGCCGTTCCTTTTTATTCTATCCCTTTCAAGAACATATAGCATAAAAAGAGCCATGTTAGATCAAATCATTAACCCATATAATCCATCATTCTGTGTCACGGAGTAGGTAAACAAATATATTGTGGCCAAGAAGAAGTATTCCCAAGTATTAGCAGAGATGGTAATACCAATAAAAATGATTAAAATGAACCAAAACTAAAGAAATAAAAAGGATCCAAATAATATTAATATAAAACTAATTCCATCCTTTAACATGTTATGAAATATAGATTATACAGAACATATCAATCCATCTCTCATTATTAGAGAATAAAGACATTTCAAAAATTAATAAGGAACACATTCCTTGAATACCATATTTAACTGCAGGTGTGTAAATTTCCTGGCTCCACTTACACTGTTGTTCCCTAGCAGCTGGTATACAAGACATGCTGACTCCAATTCCAGATATCAAACAGTCATCATGACTGGCAGCCACCAGTAGTCCAAACTGCCATGAATTTGCCAGTCTCCTTTTAAAACCATCTAAATCAGTGTCCCTCACCATATCAGATTGCATCATATTCCAGAGTTTTACTATATTTGGTTTAAAGATATTTAAGGGTTCTATCTTTTCTGCAGACCAGCACTTGGTAGAGGAGCAATGAAGACCTTGGAAAAGATATTCAGATGGTATGATATGTCTCTACTACAAAGATCAGAATTGTGCAGACAATTATTTTTTCTATGACATTCTATGGAAACAAAAGTTGGACTTTGGAGATGCAGGATAGCAAGAGTAGATGCTTTTGAGCTTTGGTTTTGGAGAAGACTCCTGGAAATACTATGGATAGTCAAGAAAACAAACAAATAGATCATAGAACGAATCAATCCAGAATTCTCACTTGAGGCATAAATGACCAGGCTCAAATTATCATATTTTAGACACATTATATGAAGATCTAGCTCTCTGGAGAAGTTTGTAATGCTGGAAAAGGTGGAAGGAAAAGGAAAAGAGGACAACAGAAAGTGGATAGACTCAATCTACAGCAGGGATGGGTGCACTGTTGGAAGACCTGGAGGATCAAGTTAGGGACACATTCTCCTGAAAAAAATCAATGTAGTTACTAAAGGTTGACACCAACTTGATGGCACATAATCAAATATATTCTCTAGTGTCAAAGAAGCTTCTTATATGATGTAATCCATAAAATTCTTTCAGTTCACACTTCTGTGAAATTTCTCCAGTTTACTCTTTTCTGAGGTTAAAATCCCTGAAGTACTAAAGTATTCATTAAAATACCTCTCCTTCAACCTTGTGGTTTGTTAGCAGATACAGTCCTTCTACAGGGGAGAACTGGTACACTGGGAGTCCTACATTATGGCAGTGTTTCTCAACCTTGGCAACTTTAAGATGTGTGGACTTCAACTCCCAGAATTCCCCAGCCAGCCAGGCTGGCTGAGGAATTCTGGGAGTTGAAGTCCACACATCTTAAAGTTGTCAAGGTTGAGAAACACTGCTCTTATGTAAAGAAATGGGGTTCCAGGAAGAGCAGGTCCTCCTGGTGTCCCAAGATTTGGATACTACATACTCTTTGAGCTCTTGGATTTTATTTCATCAGAAAGTTTGTATCAGGGCAGGGAAGCACATGGGACCCCTTGCATTTTTCAGAACATTAACAGAATGCCTTATATGTGCAGTTTGACATTTTGTTGCTGAACTATTATGTACTTTGCCCCTTGGCCAGAGTTCTTGATGGGAAATGACTCATGCGCTCAAGTTTTTAAATCTTCCCTCATTCAACCTGAATGCATGCAGATCTCAAATGTTGGATTTCTGAGCCACTTGACAAACACTGGATACAAGTAACCACAGCTGTGTATTCAATTTTTTTTATGTCATAAAGATAACTAAGAATAACTAAGTCTTCCATCAAGTCTGTAATCTTGCATCTCTCTGATAAGTCTATATATCCATAAATCAAAGTTGTAGTAGATACAAGTAGCAAAAGAAAGGGATTTAAAAAAAACATGGTTGAAGTCATTACTTTTTAATTTTTTAATGCATGCCATTGCATCAGAAATACTGTATTTGTATTTTATATTTTCTCAGGAGCACTATCAGAATGATCCACAGAAGCATTCACTTGATGTTTTTGAGTAGGGGGCTGGGGTTGTACTAACCAAAGATGGTTGAGATAATAAACATTTCTTCCTGTGTAAACAAACAAAACACACGTTCTTCTACTCTCCCTTCCCTATAAGATCTGTAGGAAAAAAGAAAAAAAGATAAATTCTGTTGGAGATGTTTTCCCAACTCAGAACAGGTGAAGAACATTTCCAAACAGAACCCCCAAAGCCAAAAGCGAAGCAAACAAAAAACAAGCAAACAAAGGACACCCAGGGACTCTGTCCTTTAAACATATTTCAGTTTGCATTTTGATCGGAGTTTGGAAATGTTATCACCCACTTTGTCACAGACATAATTCACATCTTTCTTCAGGCACTGTAAACAAGAGAAATGGTTTAATGGCTCCCTAAAAGGCACTCTGCACTGATAGCTGAGATTAGACTGTTTAGTAATGGATTTTTGCGTGCTGGAGAAAGCGGGGGGAGGAAGAGTTTGGCAGGGGGAAATGTAGTGGAAAAGAATCTTTGAAAAGCAGCACGGAGGCATCTGAACTCTTGCTGCTTCAGTCTTATGCATGCAGGTGGACGGGTTTAAGGAGTCTTCAGTATCATGGGCTTTTGCACTTCTTCCTTTTGCCTCTATAATTTTGCTGCGTGCTAATTGAGGTCATCTCAGTTAGTCATTCACCTGCAAGACAGAGTGAGGTCTCTTGAGATAAGGCCCATGCAGGCAGTTGACTCTCCTGAAAAAGCATGGGCCCCTCCGCATATGACATCCTTGTAAGACTCTTCACACCAGACCACTTCCAAAATTCCTTGTCAGGGTGGGACTGAAAGTGAGTAAAACTTTTTTGAAGACATCACGGTAGAATGGTTTTGAGCTTTTGATTCAGATGGATGAGAATCGGCCAAGACATCCTTTCCGGTGTACATTTTGGAGCAAATCCTGCTGTTACTGGTCAAAAGGAAAGTACTCAAATATATGATTTCTTTTGTTGACAAACTGTGCTTTGTAAAGGCCCAATTAGTTGCAGTTGGCAACATTTGACTGCATTTCACTCTCCCTTCTATATCTGAATATAGGGTAACCTTTGGCTCCAAAGATCCGACACAATCTGAATGTAAGGGTGTGGGGTTGTTTCTCAATAGGATAATGATACCCATTCACAGTTCTTCCTACTTCACTCTTTTTCTCCTTGTTCATGCTCCGTCTCAAGGTTAAGTTTTTACTCGTTGCACTTAAGCCAGGTGTTTTAACTTAAAACACAGGAAACTGCCCAACTTTTTGCTCTGAACCACAGTCGGCAATATTTTTTTCTTTGAGGTTTGGCCCATTAATCTCAAGCTGATCTTCTTATGATTCAGATTTGGGCAAATGCTTTGGTTGTGGGGGTGCACTTAGTTTCTTGAAAAGGAAGGGAAGTTGCACAGTAGGTGGGACTATAACATGAAGTGAGCCAGGCCTGCGATAGGCAACATAGAAGGGGCCAGGATTTTCTAGAGGGTTCAGGTTTGGGGTTGTTGTTACTTTTCAGTTCAGGTTTTTCTAAAAAAAACACATGAAGCTATTGGTAAGTATCTTTTAGTGCCTGCATTACTGTTCTTATGTATCTCTTGTCCCTAAATGGCAGTATATTTTTCTACACATTTTTCAGTCAAAGGGTTCTGGAACTGCATGTTGTCCTTCCTGGTGTAGGTCATTATAATTCACATATAGGATGAGTACTCTTATTATCCAGGTATACGTGGGCCTCCAGGACATTAAAAAGCTCTATCCACATATTTTAACTTGCCTTTTTAAGTATAAGCTGAGTAACTTATAGAGAGATCTGTAGAAACTTACTTGAGAGTTGTTCTTTTAATCAATTGTCACCCCCCCCCCATTTATTATAGTTGTAGGTAAGTTTTAGAAAGTTATCAGGAAACTGAATCAGTAGAAAAACATGTGTTTAAAAAAAAACACAGTAATTGCATTCTGTGAGAACTGAAATCTGTTCATTGTATGTGAAAAGCTATTTCACCAAACCAGAGTAATCGTTTTATCTTTCATATCTCTAAATCAGAAGTGATCATTTCTGTAGCTTGTACTATTTTTGTAGATTATAAAAATCTGTTGGAAAACTGGAACTGTTCTTCAGAAAGAATTTTAAGTATTTTATGAAGGTCTCTTTCTCTACATTCCCTGGAATGCTGAAGCAGATAGCTGGGTAATCTCATACTAAATTGGTTATTTTTGTTTATTGCTCCCATTTACATGCTGATGACAGATGCTATCCCCATCCCTTTTAATAATGTTTCCAAAAGAAAAAGATGGGCAACCTGTGGCCCAAAAATGTGAGCCAAAAGCTGAACCAATCCCCACCCGTTTTTCCACAGATCATTGAAAATTTGGTCCCCACCAGGTACTTGATCCCCAGAGCACTGATTGACCCTGACCAGGTACAGAAATAAAACTTAGCAGGTGCTAAGTATGAAATGCACCCTGATGACATTAAGGAATTAACCTCTTTGGTTTGAGACACTACATCTGGGGAAAACTGAAGAAGATGGCATGGACTTTTAATTAAAACTCCTGCATAGTAGCCTCCTAGCTCTGCACTCTGGACCTTGTTAGCCCTGTATCGGAAGCAAAAAAAATATACCTTGCAGCAGAGGTCATGTTCAGAGAAAGTTATTTAATTAGTGTTGATTAGTTGATGGTGATTTCATAAGAAATAATTTAGTATTTAACAGTCTTTTACATGCACCAACTCCATATGGGAATGAAAAGCAAATTGCACAAAATGAATGTAATGCATTTGCAAAGCCTAGTACCAGTGAGCTGAAAAACTGTCTTTTAGTTGTTTTACTGTCTCTCCATACTGTGATGAGGTACCCTAGGATATGTCCACATAAAATGATATGGGAGCCTGTATGTTTCCTATATTTTAAAGGCATTTGGGAGAAATCGTTTCTCAGGTGGATTAATGGCAAGGAAGGAACCAGAACCAACAAATAAGGAATGGAAAAGGGACCAGGGTGTGGATTCCTGATGGGGGATAGAAGATCAGTGTTTAAAAATGGAATGCATCTAAATATATGACCTAAAGCAGGACTGTCTCAAAACAAAAATAATGTGCCAGATTGGAAAATTTTGATCAAGGTCAAGAAACTTCTCCATCAGTAGCATGAGTGCAGTAGCGTGAAATGTAGGTACAAGAGCCTGGTTAGATACATGGGACATAGCATAAGTATTGTAGAGGAGGAACAATTGAGGACTACAGCTCAGCTTCCTGACCTTTCACAGGGCTGCAGGAAGATCTGAAAGCAGAAGGGGTGGACCTGAGAATTTTCATGCCCCTTTTATGTTTGTTTTTCAAATAAGTTTTATGGATGGAAATTGAGGAGGCAAACAACTTCCATTCCATCTTTTAATCTCTTGAATAATGCCCTGCCCCCAAATTACTATTTGAAATACTGAGGCTTCACATTTTAAGAAAAGCTGTAATTTCAAGATACCTTGGAGAAACACTTTGCTACTTGTTTATTTGGCCCAGTAGAAAAGGCAATTTTTATTTATGTATTTGTTTGTTTATTTATTTTCTACAGCCTGTAATTGCCTTTTCTATAGAAAAGGCAATTACAGACCAAAGTGGGCTTATTAGGAATTACTATTTCAAGTCATCTGAAGGACCTTGAAACAATGCCCCAAAATTTCAGCTGCTCTTGCTTTTGCCATTAAAAAGGCCTTTCTACTACTTAGTAAAGAATGTGACCCTAAGGGAGACATCTTTTGGCTACTACGAATAATAATATGATGGTGACATTTCTTTTTGGATTGCCATTTTATTCCTTTATTATTGTTTATTGGTTTATGTATCATGGTTTGTTTTCTTTTTGTTAGGTTCTGTTGAATTTTCTGTATAAGCTGCTCAGAATGACTGGTTTTGTTGAGCAGCCATATGAATGTAATTAATCAATCAATCAATCTTATTCCTAACATAGAAATTCAACAAAAACATAAGTTCTGTCCTATTTACAAGGTAATATTATTTTACAAATTCTTACTTATTCAAAGGAGAATTTATAGCATATTACATACTACATGTGTGGCATAATAGGTTATATCCAAATGAAATTATTAGTGTTTGAATCTGTGAAATGTTTTTGAAAAGTCAGTCTTGACTTTGGTCTCGTTAATTTCAATGGGGTATGTGGTCTCATGTTCCTAAGAAGGGTCATATTGAATTTGACCAAAGGCTTAACAAGTCCAGCATTTTATTCCCATAGAGACCAACCAAATTCAAACAAATAGTCTATAAGTGGGACATTGATGCAATAGTAATGTTTCCCACTCATATTTTTCAGCAATGAAGTTTGAGAGGCATAATACCTTCATGCTAACAGGTGTTATTAGCATCTCTGATTTGTCTTAAAATCATCTCAATTGGTGATGTTCCCTCAGTTGCAAATGTTGAGTTTAGCTTTCTGTAAGTACCTTATGTTTACTTGATTAATAAACCCTGTTGAGTATAATGGGAATATATACTATTCTGACATATTCTGACCTATGTAGAATTGCACTATTAAACTTGTGAAGGTTTATACAATTATATTAGTACTACAAAAACTTATAATACTACAAGTTTTTCCACAATTTATAAAACTAAATTATCAAGAGGTTTTTATTTTATCTATTTTATTTATTTATAAATTTATTCACTGCCCATCTCCCCCTCATGGGGGACCCTTTGCAGAGCTGCTGATGGTATTTCATTCTGATGTTGAGTTAGGATTTCAATGGAGACATAATCCATTTACAGCTAAAAGTACTATTTTGAAGCCTTTTCTGCTGAAAACTACGGTGTTTGTGGCATGAGGTAACTAAAAGCAAATGCAAATGGTTAAGGTTTGTTTCAATGTGATGGTGACTCATGCCCTCATCACCTCTTGATTACACCACTGTAATATAGTGCAACTTGAGATTGCTTTTGAAGACCACCCAGAAACTACAGTTAGTAGAGAATGCAGCTGCTGACTGTTGATGGGTGAGAGTTCCTACAGCAAAATAACACCAATCCTGTGGGTGCTGTGTTGGCCACCTATAGGTTTCTATGTGGAATTCAAAGTTCTTGTGCATATCTATAGCTTGGCTTCCTGTTACTTTGGGAACCATCTCCTCCAAGTAGAATCTATTTCCTTCCTGTTTAGTCTGTGAGTGACCATCTGCTTTGGATTCCAGCTGAGGCCAAGAGGACCAGAGTCTGAAGGCAGTCTTTCTCTGTTGTAGCCTCATTGTTATGGAATGGCTTGCCCCTGCCCCGAAAGTAGACTGATTCTTTCCCTGCTTTGTATGAATCCTGGAAACTGTCAAACTGGAATTAATGGAGATGTGGCCAACATATAGCTGTTGTAATCTTGTATGAAGACTTTATTTGTAGGTGTGTAGCTTTGCCTTTGTAGAAAAAAAAGAATCAGCTCTGGGAGAGAAAAATCCAACTGATGGCAGATTTCAGGAAAAAAGCTTGATAGTTTAATTTTTGATTGATTATGTGCCATCAAATCCATGGCGACTACATAGATATTTTTTCTCCATGACGATCTGTCCCTAACCTGGCCTTTCAGGTCTTCCAACCATGCACCCATCACCACTGTATCTGAGTTCGTCTATCTTGCTGCTGGTCATCTTCCTTCCACCTTTCCCAACACTGGAGCCTTCTCCTGAGAGTTAGGTCTTCACATAATTTGTCCACAGTCAGATAATTTGAGCCTGGTTGTTTGTTCCTCGAGTGAGAACTCTTGAGTTGATTCGGTTGATGGTCTATTTGTTTGTTTTCTTGGCTGCCTGTGGTATTCTCAGTAGTCTTCTCCAACACCAAAGTTCAAAAACGTCAAGATAGGATACGCTTTCTATCCTGCTTTTCCAAAGTCCAACATTGGCTTCCGTAGAGTGTCACAGGGAACACCATGGCTTCCATGGTTCTGATCTCTGTGGGTGTGGGTACATTTGAATATCTTTTCCAAGGCTTTCATGGCTGCTCTACCAAGTGCTAGTCTGTGGCGTATTTCTTAACTGCTGGTTCCTTTGCTGTTGATGTTGATCCTAAAAGGCAGAAGCTATCCACCACTTCAATGTCTTCATTGTTAGTTTTAAGCCTGGTTGTTCTACTTATTGTCATTAGCTTGGTCTTCTTTATATTTAATTTTAGTCCCATTTTTAGTCCCTATGCTCCTTGACTTTATCTAAATTATCTTTCCTGTCATAGTCACAGTTCTAAATGTTAAGCACGTTTGCCATCATATTTTGTCCTTAAGCAAGGATGGGAAGGCTGAGGACCTCCAAATATTGCTGAACTATAGTTCCCACCATCCCGAACCACTGGCCAAGCAGGTTGACAATGATGGGAGTTGTGTTTCAGTAACCTCTGGTGGGCAAGAATTCCTCAGACTTTTCTTAAACCTTATTTTTCTTTATAGTCACTCAAAAATCCATAAACTCTCACCCCATGATATCCAATTTAATTTAGTATTGAACAACTTTTAATTTTCTTGGCCCATACACTATTCCACGTGGCCAAGTTCCTGTTTACATTTGGTCCTCAATTACAGAATATGTTGACTTGAACCTTTGCCAAGCTGGTGCCACACAGCACATAACTTAGGATAAGAATGAAGGTGGAAGTGTAAATGTCATGTAGTAAAATTCAGGCACTCTGGCATTACTTTTGAGATGGATTTCAAAATTATTTATTGTATCATTCTTACATTCTTATCTGCTTAAAATTATTTAGTTTCTCTTCCTGTTTTTTTTAATCTTTCCAGTGGCTTTTCATGGTCTTTCAGTGAAAATCAAGAAAGAACCCCACAGTCCATGTTCTGAACTCAGCTCAGCGTGTAGTCAAGAACAACCATTCAAATTCAGTTATGGAGAAAAGTGCCTGTACAACGTCAGGTAAAGTAACCAGGATATTTTATGTTAGCACTTTCAGTGGAAACTTTAACACTCTGATGATAGGACAATTAAAATCTTTTTTTTTTCCATCCCCAGAAGAAGTTATCCTGGTCTTGTTACACAGTAGAGTGGTGGGTGATAATACCAGTGTGTAGTTGGGGGAATCAATTCTTGTCATGTTTTCCTTCTCAGAAAAATAGGCTAGCTTTGGAACACACTAGGCTAAAATCTTTCCCCTGGATATATAGGGATTTCTCTTTTATAAAACTTGCAGTTTGAAATGGTGTTGGCTGCATGACCACCTGTTTTTGTTTGTTTGTTTGTTTAGTTATTTTTTTAAAGGAAGGAAGGAAGGAATCAATTCAACTAGGATAGACCAATTTTTCCCAACATGATGTCATCCAGAGTGGAACTTCAGTTCCCAGCATTTTCAGACTCATGGACCAGTGATTAGGAGAGTTATTGTCCCAATTGTAGCTGTTCCAAATTAGTGAGGCTTTCTTGTATGAATAGGGAGAAGCAGTGATTATATTTATAGTCCTCTCAGAGAAATTCTCAATTTTTTTTAAAGTAATACCCTTTTTCAATATCCCTTAGATGCTAGGGAAATTCCAAAAGGAGCATAGTTTTGTTTGATTTGGTATAGGTGTGATTAATTTTTTTTTTGTGCATGTAAGTATTTTACAAACAAAAACATACATTAGGTTAAAAGAATCCTTCTTGTAAGGGATGAGCCTGAGTAACACACTAGAAATTTAAGAAAAAGGAGGTGTGGGTTCATGGATGATTATTAAGTCATTTTTTTGCAGAGACTATTATATCTTCAGAAGCAAGCTAGTTCCCCTTGGGAATTGAGGGTGGAGAGCCAAACTTTTAAAATGGTTTCTAGGATCATTTTTAATTGGTATGATAGCATTATGCTGTTTAATAGCTTTTAAGCTTTAGTTTGTCGGCGTGAAGTTTCTACATGCTTTGCGCACTCTCTCTCTTTCTATCTCTCAGTCTTAGAGTATAAATGAAGCTTTATTCCTCTATATCAGCCTTTCTCAAACTTTTGACCCTGGAGGAACCATTGAAATATTTTTCAGGCCTCAGGGAACCCCTGCACATTCAGGCTCAAATATAGGCCAGAAGTAACAAAACTATTATATTTGTTTCATGTGTAGGCCTGTATATATGCATTAACCGTGCTCTTAAACTAAAAATAAAGAATGAAACTTACCTCTTTAATGTGAAGTTGCCCGAATTTGAAATAATTTTTTAAATAAATTGAACTCCCAGGGAATGTCAGGCCCAGCCCAAGAATGACAGAGAATCAAGCCAACCAAACTTCAGTTCTTTATTTGCTCACACCATATAGACAGAATCTTGCCAGAATAAAGCTACTCTACCTAACCTATGGGGAAATAAGCTGGTGCTACTCTGAACCTCTTAGTCTTCCCATGTTCCAGATCCAGATTGTGTTTTCTCTTAAATTGCTCCCCTCCTTGGAATGTGCTCCCTCCTTCCTGAGAACCAGCAGCATTACTGAAGTCCATCACAGGGAACCCTGAGTGATCTCTCGCGGAACCCTAGGATTCCCCAGAACCCTGGTTGAGAAACCCTGCTCTATAGGAACTTTCTACAAAATAGTCACCATATGTTTCACTTATCAGAGGGCAATAATCATCTGACATGGGCAGTAATAAGGACACCAACCCAACTTATATTCATATATTTAGCTATCACATTTTCCACTGCAGTTTCTTGGTTTTTCAGATAATGTATTGGACATGCATGGAGACATCCTTTTTTTTTCCACTCAAAAACACAACAAAAACTATATAACATTTCTGAATTTTAGATTAAAATCTGCATGCATAATTTAGTGTGTACAAAAATGTCTTGTTTTCCCTAAAGTTTGCAGTTCGATTTCAAAACAAAATGAGTACCTATGAAAATGACATGAGCCAGAATACACGGATCCTTCTATATCTAGGCATACAGTGCTTCTGCTTGCCACCATTTGACTGCTTTGCCAACAGATGCAGCCAACAAGCCTATGGCTTTTTTGTCATGGCAGAGCACTAGTTTTTTCCTCTCTATTAACATGCAGGAGTTCCTGGTTTGCATATTGTGACGAACAAACCAAGTGTTTGTTAACTGCGTCCATTGACAATTGGCACCAGGTGGGCATGATCAAACAGTATGTACAGGAATGCTTGCTCATTCCTGGAAGAGTCAGCGTTGTTACAAATGCTCACTCTCCATTGCATCCAAATAATTATAGCTGAATCTGGGATCTGTTGTTTAACCTCAGACTGCAGACTCATACATGATGAAACTGGTATTAGTGCTTTGCTTTTAGCTTGAGAGTAAACTACAGTGCCTGGTTTAGATGTTCGACACATCTGGAAGCTATCTATTCCAGTGTATGAACAAAGGGACAGGAGGAGTGTGTTGAAACATTTTTTTTTTGTCTAATAAATCAGAGTAAGATTATGTTTTGCAAACTAATCCGGAGCCAGTGAACATTTAAAGAGAATTTTTATAAAATGATGTACTGTTAATATATGTCACCAGAGAAATTGTCTAGAATGTATAAAGGTACTTTGAATTTATGCTGGAAATGGGAACAAGAGGAAGGGACACTTTATCATGTTTGGTGGACATGTAAAAAAGCCAGAATTTTTTGGATGCAAATACATACACTGATTCAGAAGATCTAAAAGACTAATATATAATTGAAACCAGAGGCTTTCCTTTTGGGATTGATGGACAGACAGTTGGGAAAAAGTCATGGAACTTTGTTTCTATATATGATAACTGCAGCAAGATTTGTATATGCTCAAAAATGGAAATACTCAGCACTACCCACCATGGAGGAATGATTGGTGAAGATGATAGAACTTGCAAGGATGGCCAAACTGACTTCCTTGATTAAAAAAAAAGACAACATCTATGTTTATTGCTGACTGGAAACCCCTTATAGACTTTTTGCATGAAACAGAAAAAAAAATGATCTTATGATTTATGGCTTTGATGATTAGAAATAATAGATAATAATTTAATAAAGCTTTTAAAGTAATAATAGATAATAGAAAAAAGAGAGCTTTTCTTCTTGTAACCATAGAGTAAAAGTTAATTTTGTAATTGTACTTATATTTGTTGCAAAGAAAATCAGAAGCTACTTCTTTTTATTTCTTTTCATTCTTTCTATTTGCACTTTTTGTCTTTGTCTTTTTTCCTTTCTTTCTTTCCTTTATATTAGTTCTTGTTCGTTTTTGTCTTTTATTCAAAACTCCTAATAAAAAATTACACACAACCCTCCCCCCCCAAAAAAACCCAGAGCCATTGAATGTGGTTATCCAAACGCTCAACCTCCACTTTAAGTGTTTTTTGATACATCTGATACCTACAGTATATACTTGTCAATTCTCACTATCTGCCTTATGCTACAGGGATGGTGGTCTGTCACAGCCTTGCAGTTACTATCTGTGAAAGATCAGGCTCCTATTTATTTTGCATTGAAAAATGATTAAGACCCTGCCTTTGTGGAAATAAGAGTGGGGGCTTTGCTTGCACCTGTTACAGCAGCAGCGCCAAACAAAAGGGGAATCGAACGCTTTTTCGGATAGTGGCTCTTTTCCCAGTACCTTTGTGTTTCAAACAATTGTGGAAGAAGTGAAACTATGAATCGTCTGAGTGCAAACAGTCAGTGCAGACAATGGTCTGAAAGCTTGTTAGAGTTGGCTGTTTCAGTTGTGTGTATGTGTATTACACAGAAGATGCGCTGATCTGCTTAGAACAGAGGTGCCCTTTTGCCACCATGTTTAATGATACAGGATTATAGGAGTTGAAGCAAAAAATATATGCAAGCCAGAGCAGGTCATTATCACTTCCCTTAAGGAGATGCTGTTTTTCTTTCTTGGAACTGCTTCTTTCACACATTCTGCATTGTAGATAGAATTGTGGCTCCATTCATTTTCATTTATATCTCATTTCATCTCTATAATTTCCACAGTGACAAAGGAAGTGTAAAAAATGCAACCATAACAGCTGGTACATATGCTCAGTAAAAGTATGAAATACAACCTGATGATGATGGTCTCCAGTAGTAAAAACCCTGGAAAATTAAGCCCATTGCCAAAAAGAAATCAAAGTGGGCATGAGGAAAGCTTCCCCGGGAAGAGAGGTCCATAAGTGGTGTCCAGATGCATTAGAATTGGTATAAAGTGTCTGCCTCTTTTCATCCTGCAGAGTACTTTACAGCGATGTATTTACTCTTGGGAGTTCAAATAGCTCTGCAACCAAGACACTTTGTACCTTTTTTTTGAAGAAAAGAAGGGGAAATAGCATCATTGTAATATGCATAACTTTCTATTTTTATGATAGTTTTATGCTGTTTTGTATCAACAGTGCTTCTCACTCTGAGGATGCAACATGCTCCTGAGTGAGGATGGGGTACCTGTCCATCTCTGGATTTTCCAGAACACTCTCAGCTGCCCTAAATAGTGAAAGATGCTGAGAATTGTTGTTCAGCTATAACTGGAAGATCATAGATTCCTTATCCTAGGTTTGTATAAGGAAGTCCTTTTCTCCATTCCTCAAAGTTCCTGGACTTCCCTCATCTTTCAAGGATGTAGCCCAGCCTTTCTCAACTTTTTGACCCTGGAGGAACCCTTGAAATATTTTTCAGGCCTTGGGGAACCCCTGCACATTCAGGCTAAGATATAGGCCAGAAGTTACAATATTATTTTATTCATTTCATGTGTACGCCTGTATATATGCATTAACAGTGTTCTTAAACTAAAAATAAAGAATGAAACTTATTTAATATGAAGTTGCCCGAATTTGAAATATCTTTTTAAATCAATCAATCATGATCTCCCAGGGAACCCCTAGTGACCTTTCACAGAACCCTAGGGTTCCACGGAATTCGGGTTGGGAAATCCTGATGTAGCCCCTTAGAAGACTTACTCACTTGTTGCAATCTAATATTTCATGTTTAATTTCTTCTGAAATTCAAATTCCTTATATATACCTATAGAAACATCGCAAATAAAACAAAAGATATTGTACTGTTAAGTGTAACCTGCTGGCATGCTTCTTTTTAAAGGATAAAATAAGACTTACTTTGCAGGTAACTCTTGAGAGGCTGATGAAACTTAAACATGAACCCCACTTCAAACAATTCAGAAGCAATATACAACATAATCTCTGCCAGTTATCCATACAGCGTGATTTCTAACTGCCATTTAATTTAAGTGTAATATTCTGAAGTGATCCAATGAACAACTTGCTTCAGTGTTCTGCTTACTGATAAGACAATATACTTGCTTCTAACTCCCAGCAAGCTTTGGAATAACTCCCTGTGCAGATCAATCTTACTCTGTACCTGATAAGTCCCAATTCGCATGTTTGAAGCTTTCTTTCTCGCTAACTAAAAATGAAGCTGGCCGGACTCGTGTTAGAATTGGATGGCCTAGAAATTTGATGATAAATAGATTAAAACCGACACAGATGTGACTTTAAAGAAGACTTTGGGGGTGGGGGGCGGCATTTAACTCTCTTGCCTGATGGTGAGTTCTTTGAAACTCAAAAGCTTGAACCTATCATGTAAAACTTGAGCCAGTCTAGTACAAATATTGCTTCGGTGCTTTGTGGAATATTTCTCATGATCGTTTTTTTTTTTAATTATGATTTTAACCAATTTTATTTATATTCTACAGATTTAATAGTTCATCTTTTGTCAGATCAGCTTGCATGATCCAAAATATAAAGCTGCGAAACCCTCTTTATAAAAATTGTGGTGCAAGCATTTTGTTCTAAGTATTCTTAAAAAGTAAGAAAAACAAACTCTCCAAACAAATAGCAGATGTATCTAACAAGCACAAAGAATAATCAGCGCATATTTGTTATGTATATTATATCCAGAACTTCCTAACTGGGTTAGGAAATAATAGTGGATAGAGAATGATTTGTGCTTTGATAAACTAATAGAATCAGGTTCTCATTTTCAAGATTAGCATTAGTAATTGGGCCAGAGAAATAGATTTATATATTATGCTTTGCCATAGTGTGTTTGGTGTTGCCTAAGAGCATGGTGTGAACTTAGTTTTTGTAGTTGTAAACCATAATTCAGAGCTTTACATGATGTGTAAACCCAGCCATTATGGTCTAGTCACGTAATCATGGCTAAAACAATCCAGAGGTAAATGGGGAATTAAAAATCAACTTCTGAATTACACACTTGGTCTGTCTGGATCAGCATTCCCTAAACTTGTGCCCTTCAACTATATTTTGGGATGTAACTCTCAGAATTTCCAGCCAATACAATAAAAGATATCAGATGTAGATCAAGATTGCATATGATCTTGGGAGGGTTATCTAGTTTAACTGGGATATACTAGAAACTGAATTTAAGATGAGTATCCATGCATAGTTTACAAACAGTCTGTGTGGGAAAGCCATTTATATCTCCCCATGTTTAACAAACAGTGCCTATAATCAGAAGCCACAAGTGGGAATGAGGACCTCTAACCCACCAACTCCATCAAGCACTCCAGTTTCACCACTGCATCATGCATCTTCAAACCCGGTTCACAGTTCTAAACCTGAACGGGTTTTTCCTGCTCACCTGCCTCCATCTCAGCCCATCCCAGACAACAGCTTCCCTATGGATCACAGGTAACAGAGACAGTTCTTCTATGTTTGTTTTCTACTGCAAGTAGTTTGGTCATGTCACTTCCTTATATTGTGTTCATTACTGAATATGTCACCGTCCACCATATTTGCTTTTATTTAAAACCTTGAGAATGAATGAACACACACACAGAGAGAGAGAAAGAGAGAAGAAGCATAATCTAAACATGGACAGGCAAAAAAATTCTGAGGAATTTGTTGACCACCAAAATATGCTGTATAATAGGTCTGTATACACTTCAAAATTGATTCAGAAAAGGTCCTTCAGACTTTGCAGAAGTTTGAGCAGAGCACTTCTCTGCTACCTAACTAAAGCAACCATATCTTTTTTCTTTCATTCTTCTTGAGCCTGAAAAAAGATGCCACTGGTTTAAGGAGTCAAAACAGCATATATTTTTCAGGAGCAGGCAGAAGCCTAAAAAAAGTTGTGCCTTCTTTACTGAACAGCAGAGAAGCTTGAAGGCTGTCTTCCAAATCATTTTCAGAATGTGCTCAGTCCTCATATATAACACTATATTGTAGCCTTGCTTATTTTGTGTGTGTTACAAAGTGGAAGCTTGAGAACATATTTTTGCATATAAAAATCAATTGAGAAATCATCAGCATCAGACAATCAGAAAAGCCTTGTAAGACTAGTTAGCATGATTTTTTAGTAGTAGCAGATGTTATGAACAACAACTCTCTAACATTTCAATGTTAATTCTAAAATTCTATTGAATTTGGACAAAGTAGACAATCTTCTGAAGATTCCATACAAATAAATGGCTAACTTATTTGGTTGGAACAATTTTGCTGCAAAGGTGGTTATTTTTATGTGGATTACAAATACTCAATGGTTGGTTTGTTGTTTTTGAATTCTTAATAAAATTGATTGAAGATAAGTATTGCTGTTTTCTCTTATAATTTGCATAGTATCCATTGAAAGGGTGTGGGCTTTTTTATTTTTCTGTTTAGTCCTTTGAGCATTTTGAAATGCAGCAGCTTAGGAAAAGGAAGTTAAGCAGCCAAAACAAACGATGTTCAAATAACTTTAGGCTGAGCAAAACCACAAAAGCTAAAAAACTTAACTGAAGCTTGAGCTACGTCCCTGAATCACCCTGCTTATTTCTTATATTTGAATTCCCTAAGGCAGAGCATCCATAGATTCAGCCAATATATTTTGCTTGAATTTATTTATGGCTATATTTGAATTCTGATAATGATTGTTAATGCAAGTCTGATCAAATATTCACTTAGCTGTGTTCTAACCTGATCAGAATGTACTCCAGAATCCAGTTTCAATGTAATACCATTTTTTTTCCCACTCTCATAAGGTGTAGTAATGTGTAGGCCCACTGCGGACATACTATTTGTGAATATTCCCTGATACACACAATGACACAGATAATTTAGTGATGGTTCCACTAGGCTTGGAGTTTGCATATTCATTCTGAAATCAGAATGTCACCATATAATTCCAGTTTTTTAAGCCACAAAAATAGTCCTTATTAGTTCTTACAAGTAGTCTGTGATAAAACAAATTGCTTGTTGTCTTGCAATTTCATCTGCTAAAAGTCCCATTGACTTGGGAGTTAATCAATCAAAGTTTAATCTTATCAAAGATTAAACACTGCATGTTAATAAAATTCTATATAAAATTAATATAAAAAGACAAGTTAAGTAAGGAGTAAATAAAAATACAATAGGTAAGTATACATATAAGTGAAAATACACATCATATTTCCTTGTCACCCCTACAGTTTACCCCAATCAAGCCCACATATGTAGATCTCAAGCGTATTGATTTACTTAAATACAGAGCTGTATTATATGTTATTTTTGGGTCTTGGCCACACATAAAATGTGTTCTAGTATGTGATTCCCAGTGGGTTGTTCGTTTAATATATTGGCCAAGTTGCAGATCTCTCACCTTCTTGTACAAATTACAATCAAATAATATATGTACTATATCCTCAATTTCAGGTGCTCCGCATATACAAATGCATTCGTTATAAGGGATGCTGTTAAATCTCCCATATCTGACCATTGTATCAAGCTGATCAACTCTAGCTTGGGTGAATACCTCCCTTAGATGTTTTGGCATTTGTATTTTTAAATAGTTGGCAATTTGAAAAGTGGAGTTAATCCATTGAACTTGGTGGGCTTATTCACATGCATTTTATTTACACAGACATAATATGAAGGGTTTTAAATTCTTTCTCACTGAGGTAGCCTGTGTGATAAATTCCTCATTTATGCTTCAGGAGGATCTCATTTGTAATCCTAACTCTTCGATAATTGCTCAGTGGCATGATTGGGACAAGGCTAGGCCAAAGGAGTCTAGGTTCCACATGGAACAAAGTAGAACTCAGAAAGTTAGCAAAATGTGATAAACCATGGCTCAGTATATTTGTAGCTTCAATGAATTATTAAATTGTTTTAGGTGCCCGGAATCACATGTGAGATGGGTGGCCATAGAAGTCTTCTAAACAAACAAACAATACTATTTGTGAAAAGCCCAATTGTCTGAAACATAAATGGCCTTAATGAGTACCAACAGGAATCAAAGCCACTTGTATAAACACATGGCTTGAGTCCATCTTCCCATGCAAGTATTATTAACTTTTTGAGATTTACTAATGATCCTGTTTCTTACGTTAAGTTCACTATTTTTCTTTTGAAAAGGGTAAGTACTGCTGATTAAGAGGGCAGGGGGAAGGTTGGGGAAGAATGAATGCAGTGCTAGTCAACCTAGCTATTTTACGGCGCTTTGAGTATAACACTTTTGTTTTCTAATTGTATAGGCAAACAGCAAAGGCATCACTCCTTTCACAGTGGCATGGAATATTCTCAGTTGTGTGGAGTATGAGTGCTTCTGGAGGGATGTCACTTGCCTTCTTTGCCATGAATGACTATATAAATTTAACTGAAAGATACCTCTTTCAGCAAATATAAAAGTTATTCTTAACAGCAAATGCTTCTGTCTCCAGTCTTCATGATCTTGTAAGCAAGTGCGCAGTTCTGTTCTGTGTCTATTTAGAAGGGAACCCCAGGAAAGAAATGAGACTTCCTGTCAGTTAAATGCCTACAGTTTTTTTGTGGCAAATTTTGGTAAATTTAGATTACTGTATGAATGGGGCACTCTAAGCTTTCTTCTGTGCCAGCAAAAAGCTCTGCCTTTCTTACCCATTCTGTCCCATCTTCATTGGATGTGTTCAGTCAGTACAATTGTCCAAATTGTTCATGAGTTCTAGCTCCATGGTCGTTTTGGGGGGAGAGGTATTAAGTTGAATCTAATAATCTAAACTGAAATGATATGAGAGCTGGTGTGGCATAACAGCTCAGGCTTGGCTTGCATTTAATGGAAAAAGGATGAGAAGTATTTTTGGACCGTGGGTCTGGTTGTTATTCTCTCTCTCCTCTTTGTATGCATTCCTTCTCAGTTTGGTTTAGGCAAACCATACTTCACTGATACATTAAATTTTCTGTGACACATTAAATGAAGTGTTTTGAAAACAATGTGCTATTTATATGTAAATTATCAATCCAAATAAATAATATCATTTAAATATCAGTTACCTGAAAGACTACAGAATTAGTGTTTCTGTAGACCTTTTTTCTTCAGCAGATGATATGGTCTTGAGTTTCTCTTTCTTTACGTTAGAGCAGAAAAGTGGATCAGACACAACTTAGAATATGTGGTACTGACTATATGTTTTACAAAGGCAGCTTTTAAACCATAATCTGCAAAGCTTTAAAAAATAAATAAATGAAGAAGTGCTAAACATTATACTGGTCTTGTCTTGTCTTGTCTTGTCTTTTCTCCTTGGGTGATCAGAAACATTCACGTTGTTTGTTTCTTACATCTTCTCCCTGTTACTTTTAGGTTAATATCAAATGAGGGAAAAAGAGAATGCTTAATTGGTGATTAAGAAAATTGTTTATCATGGCAGAGCCATCCATGAAATCCTTCTCAAGGGGCAGCTGTTTTTATCTAATTCTTGCAGAATGATGTTTCCTGTGCTGTCTAATAGATTCTTGCTGTATTCTGCAAAAATTGTATATGTGTTTCTTTCCCAGGAGAAAAACTCAATTTCCAAAATTTACCATAATTTTTCTTTTGCCATCTGTTGTGACAGTTTATCTTCCTTCCCACCCTGCCACCATAATCCATTCTTTCTCCATGGTACCCATCTCCCCCTCCCTCCACTAGGTTAATAATGATTTCTGTGTTAATATCCTAGATTTCGCCGTCAGCTCTCAGAACCTTGTAATTCGTTTCCTCCTTTGCCTGCCATGCCGCGGGAAGGACGTCCGATGTACCAACGCCAGATGTCTGAGCCAAACATCCCTTTCCCACCTCAAGGGTTTAAGCAGGAGTACCATGATCCAGTGTATGAACACAATGCCATGGTTGGCAATTCAGTCAATCAGAGCTTTCCCCCTCCTCCTCCTCTGATGATTAAACAAGAACCTAGAGACTTTGCATACGATTCAGGTAAACAAAACATACTTTTTCCTCATCTTTTATTCGGCAGGATTTGGTTTGTTTGACAAGATTAGATTTATTAGACAAGATTTGAGTCTGAAAAGCTTCACCGGGAATAGTATTTCTAGATAATTTAGGAACATTCTGGTTTAACCCATTAGATTGTTATGAACGTACCGGCTTTATCATACTAGTTCCTGACCATTAGATGAAATAACACTTTTTTTTTTCTCAGATGATTTTGCCATCTGAAATGGAATTCTACCTGAAGAGATACAGTAGGTTCACCTCCATAAATGATATGAGGGCACCAATGTCAAGATCTGAAGTGAAAATGTAATGCAAGACATTATTTCAGGCTCTTTGCAGGCCTGAATTAAGTGCCCCTGTTGCAAGCATTAAATTTCTCTACTGCCCATCTCGCATGCAACAACTCTGAATTAAGTACCCCCATCCCTCCATTTTTAGAATCAATACTGGGACATTTACTTTAATTAAGGATGCAGTAGAGGAGCAAACACTTAACATTTAAATAGGATTTTTATCTCCTAAATAATTGCATATCAGTACAATTATTCACTAATATTATTTTTATTTAACTGAACTTGGGGTTATCGAGAGATTTGGGGTGTCAGGCAGAATTGAGGGTGAAACTAATATACATTTTCTGTAAAATGGCCTCCAATTAATAAACCAACTTTTCATTGATGCTAGTTCCTTTTTAATAAGATTTTACAGTATGAATGCAATATTAACCCTTGAAGTAAACACTCTGGATATATTTACTTTTAAACAGAATTAGTAAGCAGGAGGTAGGCAGGGACAGTATTTTATAAGTTACAGTTCTCTGGTTATTGCCGGGTATAGTTGTAAGATATTTACCCCATTCTTGGGACACTGTGAGGACCTGCTCTTCTGGGAACCCTGTTTCTTTATATTAAAGTAGTTTTTCTCAACCTTGGGAACTTTGAGATGTGTGAACTTTAACTCCCAGAATTCCCCAGCCAGCCTGGGAGTTGAAGTCCACACATCTTAAAAGTTGCCAAGATTGAGAAATACTGCATTAGAGATTATCATGCTGTTGGTCAGTTATGAATTGCTGAGTAAGTGCTAGTTGAGGTTCTATTGATTCCTGTTGCATGTCCTCTTGCAGTTGGTAGGATTTTTTATTCCTCACAAAGAAGAAGAGATTGCAAAAATGTGTTCTGCTTCTTGAAAACATTTTGTTTTAGCATAGCAGATGCTACCATTGATACAAGGAAATGAAAGAGGGACAGTTTCAGGAATTCCCTTTTAATTCCCAAAATGCGCTTATTTGGGCTATTAAGTTGATATGGTAACAAGGCTGTTTTGTTGATAGGCTTTTGTATTTTAGCAGGAGGGAAGTAGTTACCAATTCTCATGCTTACAGTCTGAACTGAAACTGATTTATCTGTCTCCTTACTCCACCATTCCGAAAGACTCTGATCTGGTAAAATAATGTATGAACTTCTGTTTCCCATGGTTATTTGGAAAGTATTGGTTTATATTTTGCCTAAGCATAATTATTGACTCTTGTGTTGAAGGAATAGTATTTGACTCATCTGAAATAGTCCTATAAAGCATGAATTTAAGCAGTTCTTTTCTCCCACTGCTCTACTAGATTAATAGTATATTAAAATCGTAACCTTATTCTACTTACCTTGCCTTTCCTCCAAGGACGTCAGAGAGGTATTGAGTTATCCATCTCCCATTTTATCATTACATCAGGACTGATAGAATAATGTACTGATCTAACACTACTAATAGCTACCAATCTCTTTCAAGACTTAGGACATGAGCCTTTCTCGTAAATTCTGGATTTCTTAGTAAAGACCACTGTTCTTTGGCATGTGCACACCATAAAACTTTCTGGAATAGTAGGCTGGATTTTGATACATATTCTTAGTCAGTCCTCTGTCCCTCTCTCTCTAACCCATGACCTGATTCAGAATGAATTGATTTTGGGAAATTTGGGGCTAGCTAAAACTTTGATTATGTTAGCTTCCCATTCTGAATAACAAACAAACAAAAATGGGCATCCGTTAGGGAAGGTGAAAGAGGTCATTAGGTTATGAAAGAGGTCATTGGGTTAGATGGATCTGTCTCATTGTCCATGCCCTTTTGGGGAGCAAGAGTGCTTTTCATCTTTATAAATTTGGTATGTGATTGGTCTTTATATCAATTAAGTTTTCTTTCTTATTCCCATTCATTCTTTTAATTTCAGGGGCTGGTCTCTGCTTCTGCAGAATTAAAATTAGTTTAAAATGATCTAGCGGGACAACCAGTAGTCATGAAGAATTGATTTGTGGCCTTAGAGTACTTTTTATGGCTCTAAATTCCTGCATTTTAGTTGGCACATCTGTACCCAACATAAAATGCAGTCAATGGTTTGATGGTGCTTTGCCTTGTTCTGCAGAAGTCACCCTTTCCCCCATCTTTGCTCTAAGAGTACTTTAAATAACCCTTTTGGAAGCATAATGCATTTTGCCATTGAATCATTGATTTTATTATGTTTATGGATGTTTAGGGATAAGTCACACTGAAAAAGAGCTTGCATAATATTACTTTACTATCCAGATAAAAATTTAAAAATCTCTTTTGCAAGATCATTATACTAAGATGTTCCTTCTGGGATATTTTGAAAGAGCCTCAACACTGCTTATTGCTTTTGAGCTCCATATTCTTACCCATTTTGGAAATCTGCTGAATGAAAACCATTATTATGGAATGATTATGACTCTATTAAAACATGACATTAATTATGACATCGGAAATGGCAGATCAATTAGTTGTAATTGCAGGTATGCAATTTCTATTGCGGAATGTTGAGATAATGGAACATGGAAAGAAGTAGAAATGTCAACACAGTAGAAGATGTTTTATTTTTCCACCCATCCTAGGAGCCATGCTGTGGGGATAATTCAGACTACAAAATGAAATAGTGTCTTTGTGGCTAATTGCTATTAGAGGATGAGTACACAACTTTCTAGGTGCACAGAATTCTGTATGGGGAAGTATTCTAGGTCACAGAGTCATAGCATCAGAAGGCCACCTAGACTATTGAATTCAATCTGCTGCTTGGTGCAGAAATCCAATGTAAATTATCCCTAAATAGTTGGCTGTTTAACCTCTGCAGAACACAATCAGCAAAGGTTCTGTTTCATTGTCAGAATGGTCTCCCATTAGGAACTTTCTTGTAACATAACCAGAATCTTGCTTTTTGACTGTAACACCGTTATTTGGTGTTCTACCTTCTGAAATGATAGAGAACAAATCTTGGCCTTTTTCTGTATGACATTCCTTCAGGTACTTGAAAAGTATTAGCATATTTCTACTTGTTCATCTCTATTAAAGTTAATAAGTTTTCCTCATAAAATTTAGTTTTTAGGCTTCTGATTATCCACATAGTCATTCACTGCACCTGTTGCAGTTTCTCTGAATCTTTCTTAAAATGTGATGACCTGAAATGGATGCAGTATTCAAGGGGAGGTCTTACTAATATAAAATATAGTGGAACTATTGCTTCTTGTGATATGGAAACTCTATTGTTAGTGATTCAGCCTAAAAACTGTATTTGCCCTTTTGGGAGATAAGTCATATTTTTCAGTAGCAGTCTCCCATGAGGAAATAGATTAACACCAACATTATATCATTCCAGAACAAATTAGAGTGGAGTTCTTCTGGAGAGCTTGTAAATTTTAATTTATTGAGGGAACCCCATATGTTATTTATTTATTTATGAAATTTATATGGCCACCCATCTTAAGCAAATAACTCTGGGTGTTCACAATACAGAACAATAAAAAAACGACATAAATACAAGCACAAGCATAATAAACACAAAATACAAAAACCAAGGCAACTCACACATTAGCCTCAGTCACAGACTCACCTATATTGGGCTCTGCTAATAACTTGGCCCTAATGCCTGTGACAAAAGCCACTTTTTTTACAGCCCAGTGGGATCGGGCCATCCCGATATCCAGGGGGAAGGCTGTTCCACAGGGCAGTTGCTGCAACAGAGAAGGCACATCTCTCAGGTCCCACAAGATAGTACTGTTTCAGTGAGGGGACCTGGAGCATATCTACCCTACCAGATCTGGTGGGACAAGCAGAAGCAACTGGAGACAGGTGGTCCCACAAGGAGGGCTTTAAAGGTGTTAATATTGAAAGATGACAACATACTGTTCTGTTTTTAATTTTTGTTACGGTATTATATTGTGGATTTTTTTAATGTTTATATGTTTTGTGATTATCTTTCTATACTACTAGAAAATGCTTGATTGAATTGGTTTAGAAATCTAAGAAATAATATAACTGACTCATATTCACCTTACAATACGTACTATTACCAAGGCAGGTACTTCACCACTATACCTGTGCATTAGATTTCTTTTCCTTAAATGAAGAACTCTGCAGTTATCTCTTTTAAATGTCAGTCTATTATTTCCAGCCCACTTCTCTAAATACATCAATTTAATTTTGTTTCAGTCTTCTAGAATATTAGTTATCCCATCTAGTTTTGCATTATCTGGAAGTCTGATAAGCATTCTCTCCATCTCATCTAAACCACTAATTAAAATTAATGACTTGGACTGAACCCTGTGGCAGCACACTTGTTATCTCACTCCAATTTTACAAGGAGCCACTGATGAATTCTTGTTGAGTATAGTTCTCAGTCAAGCTGTAAATCCACCTAATGACATGTCATCTAGCCTTAACATAATTAGTTTGCTGATCAAAATTTCATGGGGTACTTATTCAACTGTTTTGCTGAAATCAAGTTGTATTATGCCCACAGCATTCCCACAATCTACTAAAGTAAATTAGTTAAAAAAAAAAGTAAGCTTAATCTGACAATAGTTGTTTTCATAAAACCATTATGATTTCTAGTAAGTTCTGCATTATTTTTAAGATCGATCACTATGATCTGCTGAAGACTCTTCCCTGGTATCAATGACAGATTGATTAGTCTTTAGTTTTCTGGGTCTTTTCTTTCCCCCTTTCTGAAGATAGTAATAACAGCAGTTACCTTCCTTCAGTTATCTGGCACTTCACCTATTCTTCCAAAGTCTCAGACAATGGATTGGTGTTTGGCCAGACCATCAGCAGGTTGTTTAAGTTGTCTAGGATGCAGTTCATCTGGTTCTGAAAATTTGACTCATCTAAGCTAGGGCTCTATTCCTGATCAAATTTCTATCATACCCAAGCTGGAACCCAGCAACTTCAATCATACTGTCTTTAGAAAAGACTGAGCCAAAATTAGAGTTGAATAGGTCTTTTCCTTGTTATCAGTGTTTTTAATCCATTTTTGTCATCATTACTAAGCAGATGGTAGTATTTCTTTTCCTTTTACTTTGGGCATGTCTAGGAAAGCCCTCTTTGTTATTTTTAACATCTTTTGTTAATCTCAGCTTGCTCTGAGCTCTCATTTATTGTACCTGACAGCAAAACTAGGCTACCTGCTTGATCTCTTCCTTGTTGATCTGTCCCTCCTTCACTTGCTTTTTTGTGTCCTTTTTTGATGTTCAGATTTTTACTTACCTTTTTGTGTAACCCCATTTCCTGTTTTGGAATTGTTCCTTTTTCTCTCCTGCCCTATACATTTTTAGGAATTCCCACCAATTTTGAGCCTGTTTTCCAGTTAATTTCTCTAGTTAGAAACCCAATAAATAATTGCTTTTAGATTATTAAAATTGGGGGGGGGTGTAATCCAAGGTAGGCATTTGACCTCATTCATTTTTCATTTCCCTTAAAATCATGAATTCCAGAATTAAACGGTAGTTCTCGCCCAAATTCCCACAATTTCCATTCATTTTATTGTTTGTAATTTAATAGCGTGCATATTTTTTTGCTGAAAATAAGTCATTTCAAGAATGGTTTTTAAACAAACAACAAAACCCCCATATGTGTGGACTTCAACTTCCAGAATTCCCCAGCCAGCCAGTTGAAGTCCACACATCTTAAAGTGCCCAAGGGTGAGAAACACTGCTCTATATATTGTCTTGTGTTGTCCTCCCGGGTCACAATTCACAGTTTGAGAAACGATAGCTTACATCATCATCCTATGAGAAGGTTCTTCAGACAAACCTGAATATGTCCAGGTTCTGAACCTTTTGCCATTACAGTTTTAGTTACTCTTGGGCTGTTCTATACCTTGGATATATTTTCTTGTGTTAGTTGGTATTTGTGGGTGCAGTGATCACTAGCCAGTTTGGTTTAGTGGTTAAGGCTCCCAGCTGGGAACCAGGAGTCTGTGAGTTCTAGTCCCACCTTAGGCATGAAAGCCGGCTGGGTGACTTTGGGCCAGACACTCTCCCTCAACTCACAATGTCAGGCTCGGGTGACAGGCTGGTTGGTCAATTCCTGTCACAACCAACGGATCAACATTTGGTTGATCCGGAAAAGCAGACCCTGCAACTGCAGGAAAAACACTAGGAAGAAAACAAAAAGTTGGTATTGGGGTGCAGTGGTAACAAAACATGTCTCATATTTTATAAGTCAGACTCTGATTTGTATAGTTCTGCCTCCATTACTTCATCAGGATCCCAATTTGTGGTAGTATCCCAGAGTATCTCATATTCAGTTCTCCTCATAAGATTTATTAATGCTATGTAGCCAGACATTACGGCTCTACTCACAGCTCTGGAATTCAGTAGCCATTAGTGTTTTCATAATTTTGAGTGTGGGTTAATTAGAGCTTCTTTGGGTGGTTCTTGGAGAATTTCACATGTATTAAAGCTAAAAGAGTTATTTATCTGTTCATGAAATACATTGCTAGGCACATTCACCAGAGCATCCCGCAGCTGTGACATCTTGCTGTTGATCTTAGGCATGATCAAGGTAATAGGCTTGTTCTAGAAAATTTTGGAAACTGGAATCTGGATGTTTCAATTGCAGATATACTATTCACTCTATGTAACAGTTTTTTTATTATTAAATACAGTTGCTTCTGCCAAACAAATATTTCATTTGCTGTCCTTGATGTATTTAAGGAAATGGATTACTACTGATGTCTCTGGCAGTTTTAATTTTTTAGCTCATTTAATCACAGGGCCTTCAGAATACCTTAATAATAGAACTGCACTGCCCTACTGTTCTTAAGATTTATAGTTACTTCTAAAAAGTAAATCCTTTTGTGGTTACATGTGAAACATAAACCTCTGGTAGTTAACCTTGTCCTTATGAGTCATTTGGGCAACCTGATCTGGGAGGGAAGCTTTTGTAGGAAGTATGATCCTGTGGTAGACATGTAGTGCTGTTGACACTAGTTTTTACAAGCTAAACTTGGCCAGCTCTTGTTATCATTCCTATATTCCTGGTAGGAATTGATTTCCAGATCTCTTATCTAGTAGATTTCCTCTGAAGTGCTCCAGCATCTCTATGCAGTGGCCAGAACTGGAAATAATACTCCAATGCCATCTAGCTAGTAGAGAGTACAATGGAAATTACCTCTTGTAATTTGGTTCTCCTATTTCTGTTGATGTGGCTGATAATTGCATTCATCTTTTTAGCTGCTGCATCATACTGCTTATTAAGTTTAGTTGGAGATACACATATTCTTATATGCACTGCTACCAAAGCAGGTCTCCCCAATCTAAGAATATAAATTTGATTTTTCTTGTCCAAATACATTACCTTACATTTGTCACCAGGTGGACTTGGGCCAATGTTGAAGACTGTTTAATCTAGCATTTGAATTTTGTGTGGTATGCTGAGAGCCATATACTGTTCCAATAACTGGGTGGGGCCAGAACAAAGAAGTGGGAATGGTTATTATAACAAAAACCCATATGGGATTTAAATAAATACAAATCTTTATTATAGTTGACATCATGAAAGGATGGGGGAGATGGGTGGTGGTAAATTTGGCAAATAAATAACAGAATAAAAAGCAAGAAGCCATAATATAGGAAAGAAAACATTAACATTATCTAGAAAGAACAATAAAAATGCATTAAAATCTAAAAAAAAATTAAGACATCAACAGGAGTACAGTACAGTAAGTATGGATAGCAAGGTATTAAATGTAGCACCTAAGTCATAAAAACAAAGTGACTAAATTAATAACAAATATTTTAAGAGTAGAATGCTATTCTACCTGTTGAGTATATGCTGTTGAGTGAATATAAAGGGATGTGAGTTTGTGTGTATGTAAATGTGTATGAGTAAAATCATATATAGGTCAGTGACAAATAAGGTACGATAGGAGATAAAACCTAGATGCAATGTAAGAAACATAGAAGAACAAAGTAAAATTAAACATTGATAAAAATCAGACAATTAAGAAAATAGTTTTTTCTGTAGGGCAATGGTAGCTGAATGAATTTGGTGGTTTTAGGCTTCTGGTCTGACAGCAAGAAACAAAAGATTGCCCTCAAGGCAGAAGGGACTTCTGTTGGCAGATGACATTATAAGGGTGGAACCCAAATTTCTATAGAAAGGGCATCAAGGGAGCATATTCCTCCAGAGTATGAGTTCAAAAGGAATATTATTATATCTTCCCTTCAGTTATGCAAAGTGTGAGGCATTATGGGGGCTAAGGAGAAAGCTGTACAGTGTGATGGGCAGGTGATGTTGAATAGTTTCCTGGCATGAAAGGGTCTACTGTTCATACGTTGCCAGTTATGGGTGGCTAATCTGCCCTATTCTACCTGCTATTCTACCAGCTTTGCCAGACACCCACTACTGTATTACAGTTCTTTCTTTTGGAAGCCTCAGGGCTGGGAGGCCATTACCTGAGAAACCCTACTGATATAAGTCGCATTGGATCATAGAAGAGGGTGATTTAAGTAAGTAAAATACTGTTAATAGGATCTACTCTCCATGTTTAATAATTTTCCCTTCTGTTGCATTATAGATTGCAGTTTGGGGAGTTCACATCAAAGTGGGGAACCTGATATTTCAGATTATCCATTCTTCATTACAACAGTGGTACAATACCACTTCTGTGCAAGAGAGTGCAATTTTGGTCCTAGCATCACAGGAGTAGTTCTTTCCTGAAAGGTGTTTGACATCAGATCTGATGAAGGGTTGTGGGTCATATTATTGGAAGGAGATCTTAAAAGTCTGGGTACTTATTTCTTTTCAACAAAGGGGAAAAAAAACCCAAGAAGGGGAGAGCAGATCCACAACTTTTTTTCGAATGAAGGAAAAGCAAAGACAGGTACAGTGCTTTGGACACCCTGTTTTTGATCAATTCAACATAAAATGTCTGTGAAAGAAGTTTCAGAGAAGAATCACTTGCAGGATGCTATAGAGTCTTGCCTCAGGTTTCAAACTTCCAGGCCATTTGATCCTAGAACGCCCAAGAGGAAGTAATTATAGGAGAATATGTGACATGGGATCCATAGCTTTCTGTGTTGATGATGTAGCTTCTTCTTACATTGGGCATTTTGATCCAGATCAGACTGATTTATAAGGGACAAATAATTTTAAAAGGCAAGTTTTTGCCTCTGGTTATAGTGCCCAGTGAATGCAGTCTGGAATGAGTGTGATATCACAAGAATATATTACTTTGTTGCCTTTGAAAGAGTGTTTCCTAGCTATATTCTCCAGTCTTTTCCATTCTTCCATCTGTATATAAAACCTAAAATGGGTGTTGTCAAAACTACTTTTTTTGTAGAGGCATAATCCCATACATCATATCACAGAGGCAATAGCTCCAAAAGATTGCCTTGTTCTTGATCTTACTTCCTCCCCCTCCTCCCCAAAGGAACAGATAAAATATCCTCTGAATCTACAGTTACAGTAAGTGGCACTGGCTAATGATTTGATTTGAGAATTGAGAATACAGTCTGGATTTAGTCCTTGTGCATTAATGCAGGTCAAATGGACATCAGCTGAATTTTCAATCAGTAATGGAAGGCTGAAGCTTGTCTTAAACCAATCGCATCAGCCTTACCCAAGTCCGACTGATCCCTAGAGGCTAAGCCCAATAAGCAAAGCTTTTATATGAATGGAGCCTGGAGTTTCATTCATAAAATGGATGCTGAAGGGGGAAAGAGGGGGAGGAGAGATGGGAGAAATACCCTGGAATGTCCATTTGTACAAAGCTGAAGGGTGTAGTGTTCCATCAGCTGCTGCTCCTGCCTCTTGACTTGAAGCAATGATTAATGTGCGCTGGCCTCCTCGGTGTGTAACTTGACACCGTTTATGTGGCCTTGGCATGTTTCTAATGTATGGTGAATGGGAAGGCTACATGCGCCAATCAGAAACATAAACAGGAACTGGTTGGTCTGAATTCCATTCAAATATGTCACTATAGCCTAGCAGTGTTTGTAGAACTTAAATTTTTATAGACCGAGAACAGGGTGGAGGAAAAGGCTAAAGCACAGATGTTTGTGTGTATTTCCAGCCAAAGCTCACAAAAGGGAGTGAAAGTGTTGTGTGTGTGTGTGTGTGTGCTTATGTGCACTTCTTTATAAAAAGCAAGCTAGTCTACACATCGCTTAAAACCGATCCCATATGACTGGAATAAATACATTAAAAATGGGCACCCAGCAGCTTGGAGAGATTTTTGCATTACAAACACGAAAGTCTTTTTGATTCTGCAACCCTCAATCACAAGTAACCATTTGTTAAAGGAGGTTGGTTGTTGCCTGATGTGTTTTCTGAAAACCGGATGTCATGACGATGCCAGAGTAAACCAGCAGTTTGCTATAGCAATCTGGTGTATTTCAGGGAGAAAAGCTCTAGCTTTTATTTGTGTGTGTGTGTGTGTGTGTTTTGGTTTCTTTTGGAATGGCTGTGGACAAATTAGATTATAACTTAAAGGTTGTTGCCAGATGAGAGGTTGGGTTTAAGGTTTTTTTCTGAGATGCCTGGATTTTGTTTTTATTCACATCTGCCATAATGCAATGTTTCTGTTACTCTGAATTTTAATTTTTAATGTAATTTTATAAAGACCATTTATTTTTGGTTTGTTTTACATCCTGCTTTAATCTGGTCCTGCTCTCCCTGTTCAAATATAAGCGAGAAGAGTTTTACAGTACTTTTCATTGGCGAGCATCTTTAAAGGGAAAGCAGTGGAAGACAATGACCTTTGAATTTGTTCTGATAAAATTCCATGAATGAAATAGGGAGATTACTTGATAGAAACTTTGTCTGGAAATGACGGTTGACTAAGGAGCAAATTTGTGTTGCAAATTGCTAGTTATTTGTATTTTAATTGGAAATGAAATATACATTGTTTTGCAGAAGATTAACTCTCTAATCTTACAGTGTAGCTATATTTTCTCCATTGTTTTACATTCTTAAATCCTAGAATTTTTAGTCTAAGTTCCTAAAAAATGCCCTATGTCCTTAGACCCCTGGAGTTAAATATTGCTTATTCTGACCTGGGTTGTTTACCTGCCCTTTCTGCATGTTCTTGAAGTTGCTCTGAAGAACAGTAGACTTTTCTATCGAGCGAAGAGTTCTATTCACTTCCCAAATATCCAAATTGGATATTTTTCTATCTGCCTTTCTGAAGTTATACCTCATTTTGTATTATATCAGTATGTATGTTTTGTAGGGCAGAGATCATCAGTTATATTACGTAATCCCTTCCATCACAAATTCTGTACAATGCAAAGCAAACACACTGTAAAATAGAGGAGACAATGACAGGATTTATGCAGCGGCTGCCAAACTACTGTTCCAGGAAACAGAGTTAGCAAGAGTCAATTAGCTGTATGGATTATAAATACATTTTATAGATATACCTTCTTTAAAAGAAATGCTTCTATCAAGATGGGCACTGGTCTAAATCGTATTGTTTTTCAGCATAGTTCAAGTGGTACACTAAGTAAGGTAAAGCTTTGTTGTAATATTGCAGATTACAACCATGCATGTAAGGTAATCTTTCTTAAAACTGGTCAGAGAAAAAGCTGTGGTGAAATTGTTGCCGCATTTATCTGACCCACTCCTGAGGATTAAGAACAAGGAATAGCTGTTGCTGTCATCATGCTAAGGGGAGAGACAATTTAGTATAGTCTGAAACCCTAACAGTAAATACTAACATCAGAGTTACTTGTTACATCTTGCAATAAGGTGATTTCCTTTCTTCAGCTTTTCATCTGTTGCAACTGATCTGCTTCATCTCATTTTACATATATTCTGCAAATGCACGGTTGTTTATTATGCTCTCAAAATATATGGCTCAAGAAGATTACTGTGGTTCAACTCTACTTAATGGGACCTGTATATGTAGCTTTCTTTGATTGGGGCATCTAATGTAACAATTTATGTTTTAAGCAAAGCAGCACAACATTACTGCCAAGCTAAGAATATCATTAGGATCAGTGTTGCTTTCGGCAACCCTGTAAACAAATCTTCAGGAGCGATTAGCCTGCCTTGCAAAGGAGGAGCAAAGAACTGCATTTTTGTGCTTGATACAGAGTAGAGGGCCCAGCAGGTCACCTGATTTTTAGAAAGGGTACAGAATAAGGATGGAAATCCTTATACTTCTTGTATTTCTCTGCTAGCCTCGCCTGTAACAACCCCCTGTGTGTCTCTGATTGGCTGTCTCTCAACTATGTAAATGCTGCCTCATTCTCCTTTGCTCTAGTCCTATACAGGTAGACCTTGCTTAATGACCATTCGTTTAATGACAGTCTGAAGTTACAACAGCCTCAGAAAAAGTGCTTTGCCACCTGTACTCACACGACTGTCGCAAAATGTCACACCACCCCCGCAGTCACACGATTGCAATTCGGGCACTTGGCAGCCAGCTCACATCCTGCGGTCACATGATTGCGATTTGCGACTTTTTTGCCAGTTTCTGGCAAAAAAGTCCATTGGGGAGGCTGGATTTGTTTAGCGACCATCATAAAATCGAGCCCAGTCACATGGTGATTCACTTAGCAACCACACCACTTAACAACCAGTTTTCCTGTCCCTATTGTGGTTGTTAAGTGAGGGCTACCTGTACTTGAAGATGATTCCTATTACATTGGGTCCCCACTGTACAAATGCTCTGGGGATACGTCATTAAGGAAAAAGAGAACATCATTGAGGAACAACTGTCCAGAGTCCCTCCTGTGGAGGAAGATGGGCGGTGATAAAAATTTGATAAATAAAATAAATAAATAATTTAAAAATATATATTATATTATATTATATTATATTATATTATATTATATTATATTATATTATATTATATTATATTATATTATATTTATTATATTATATGGACAAAAACCATATTTGGGGAGAAGTATCAGCACTTCATTCTTAAAGCTTACAAAACTCAGGCTGACAAAGAGGGTATAAATATGCATTTGCTTCTGCCACTGGAGAATACCTGTGAAGAAAGCAGCACAGAGGGGCTAACTTTCATTGGGGGCCAGATAATCAATGGTCAAACTCTGAAAGAGCACCATAAGTTGTGAATATTGGGAGCCCAAGTTACACTCTCCTTCCTTCTAGATGTTGACTGATCTCAAAAACCAGGTCAAGCAAGTTCAGACCTGGTGAGAACTTGGGATAAGAAATTACCAGGTAATACTAGTACTCTGAGGGCTAGATTGGAAAGTTGAAAAGGCATCCCAAAAAGGTAATGGCCAACTATTTTTATACAGAAATATCCATGGATGTCTCTACTTAGTCTCCAGGAATTAAACTTGACTCGGACACTTTATGTCAAGCAGTTGCATCACAGGCCATGAAACTGTTCAGGACTAGGGAGTTTGCAACCCTAAAGTTGCATATGACCTAATTAAAAAAACAAAACTATAAATTGAGGCATGTGGCATAAATTGATAAATTGAGACATGTGGCAGATTTCTCCCATTCTAGCTTGATGGGATGGCGAGGAATAGAAATGGAGAAAAGAGAGAGATGGGAGGGTGGCCAGCCTGGGCTTTGACAGTGTCTGTTACTTGCTTTAGACTTGCAACCACGTCTGTATGAATCTCTCCCACCCCACAGACGGCACACGTGAAGGCAACCTTCAATTAAAAAGCCCCCCCCCTTTTTTTTACTTTGACACAGATCAAGGGGCCAAGAATGCAGTGTGTGAACCACATGTGGCCCTGAACCATCAGAAATTGCACACTTCTCTGGACAAATGGGCTACACTTTATTTTATTTAAATAACATTCACTTTAAGCTCTCCTTCCTCCAGGTCAAGTGAGAGGAGGAGGAGGCACCCGGTTTCTAGGCAGCAGCGTGCTCTTTGATGCCTTACAATAATTGAAGGCAGTGTTTCTCAACCTTGGCAACTTTCAGATGTGTGGACTTCAACTCCCAGAATTCCTCAGCCTGCATCTTAAAGTTGCTGAGATTGAGAAACACTGATTGAAGGGAAGGATGTCTACTGCAAATAATGTAGTTGGATATATTTCTATTTACTTACCATGTTTAGGTCAACAAAGCCTTCCTTCCAGCCCTGAGAATGAAGATTGCTCCCTCTAACAGTGTCTGCCCACTGATTCAGTAATGTTCCATCATAGTTAGATGGAGACAAGGGAATTTATGGTTAAGAGCATGAGTTAACCAGGGTCAGAATTATTTCTGTTTGGCTACCTCCTCTTCTCACTGGGGCTGTTGCTGCGCCCTTCCTGGTGTCCTGCAGAGCCGACCTTTGTGGAAATGCCTTGATGATGGTGCCATCAGAACTTCCTTTGAAGTGCTCTGTGTTGATTTTGTTTTAACGAAAAAAATGCTATTTTGTTCATGAGGATGACGTGTGGCTCTTTTTGTAGACTGAATGCTGCTTCTGTTTGTATTTTCAGTTCTGTTCTATTTCTGTTCTGTTCTATTTTCTATTATTTATTTATTTATTTATTTATAAATTTATTCACCGCCCATCTCCCCCTCACAGGGGGACTCTGGGTGGCTATTTCTGCTCTATTGCCTTTTCATCTATATGAATGTAGGAAATAGCATACTATCAATACTCAGTTGTACTTGCTTTTACTAGTAACAACTCCCCAGGTTTAAGCAGGAGTATTTTTTGTCATATGTAGAGGAATCTGTGGTAAACCTGGAACCACCTACATGTGTTATAGCAGTGTTTCTCAACTGTATCCACTTTAAGATGTGTGGACTGCAACTCCCAGAATCCTGGCTGGGGGATTCTGGGAGTTGCAGTCCACACATCTTAAAGTGGATACGGTTGACAAACAGTGTGTTATATCACAAACCTTGGAAGCCACTGTTCTGACCCGTCTTCTTTATTTCTTGTAAGCGTTGCTGTCAAATTTGTTATTTTTATTCTTCCCCCTTTTCTTTCAAAATGTCCATTAACTCTCAAAATATACACAGTGGTGCAGTTTTTAATCATTATCTACCAGTCTGAAACTCAATGCCGGTTTGTTAGTTAAATTACTGCTAGGTATTGGTCAAGCATTTAGCACAATTTAAAACTGCAATGTTAAATTTCATTCGCTGGCCTTTTTATTAGATAAACTAGAAATGAAAGCAGCAGGGAATTTAACTGGCAGTATGTTTTTTTTTCTGGGCAAGTCATTACTTTGATGAACTTCAGAGCAATGGTTATGGTTCCTAATTAACCATGTTAGTCATTTGATTGAATAATCACTTTGGAAATGTTTCTAAAATTTGATTAGAGTTTGACCTATTCTCATAGTCATAAATTAACCAATAACACTTTTAGAATCATAAGGTTTTAGGTCCTTTGGGAAAAAAAATCAGAACAGGACAGTCCTCTTAGCCTTTTCCCCTCTTTTTCAAACTTTAGTGGAGTGTTTAATCATATGGTTATTTAAATGCAAGATGGGTGGATAGCATGGAGGCTGTTGACATGTAAATTTCAATTAATATTAACAACTGAACACTCCCGGAGCCCTCCAGATACATTTGGACTATAATTTCCATCCTCAACAGTCAGATTACCCACTGCCCATACTCACTGTGCATTCAGGAAGAACATATTCATATGAAAGGGGAGGGAGAATGGAGATGTACTCATTGGCCCTGCACATTAGATACATTTTTATAACAAAGATATTGCTAAAGATGTGTAGATATGATAAGGCACTCTGCATATTACGAGTTCTCAGTCCCTTGAAAAGCCTATACACTACAGAAGTAGAGCTTGAACACATGGTCATCTCTAGGGACTGGCTCTTGGGAATGCCACTGAGCCTGCAGAACTAATGATTTTGTTTCCATTCAAGAAATAAATGGAATTCAGGGCAGGAAAAGTGATTAGAGCTGCTGTACATTCTTGATTCAGTGATACATAGAGGAATTTATACCACTGTTTTTTGGTCCAAGTGTGATTACTCTGCCCCTTCCTTTATTCCTCGGTCATACTGTGAGACTTAACACCATTCTGGGGAAAATCGGGACTACATACCAGGACATGGAATCAGGATCTGACTTGACAAATATAGGTGGGGACGGCATTCCAGTGCTTTAATGCTTCTCTCCATTATCTTGCTTACATATCAACTAATCTTGTATTGTATGCAAAGCTACAAATGCTTGACTAATGTGAGATCAAAGCTAGAGCAAACACCTCGTGTTCTCCTGCTAATGTTGATATGAAGTTACCTGTTCCATTCTCCGAGTAGTATCTACTGTTAGTTTGAAGTTTGAGGTGGGAAATACAAACCCAAAGGCTATCACAAAAGAGGTAAGCTTGCCTAAATGTTATAGGGACAAAAGAAAAAATTGTTGTTGTTGTTAATGGGAGGATGAGATTGCCTCTATTTTGCCCCAGCACTGTTAGTATTTTCAACTGGCTAAAAAAAAAAAACCCTTAAGTTTCACAGGTCCAATGTGACAGGTACAGTTCATAGTAAAAAAGAATAATAAAGTTTTGTGGAATAAGGAAATGGATAGATGCTCCTACTGTTATCAGTGGCTATGCTCGCTTAGTGAATTCAGTGTAAAATCTCATTTTCTTTTCCCTCTAACTCCGTGATACTCATCACTAGTCAGTGAGCAGTGAAATTCAGGATTGCATTTTGGAAAAGGCCTGCAGACCACTCTGAGTAAATTACTTTGGGTCCTTTTGTTATTTGTTGTTGTTGGCTAATTCTTCAGAGATAATCTAAGAAAAAAATGTGGTATAGCAAACTTTATTTTGCTTACCAGAATGTTAAGATTAAAATTCTAGAGTAATACATGTGAATAGTTTGCTGGGGAAATGAAACTCAGGAATAAAATGCATACCTTTGAGCAAAGCTAGAAGTACTGCTCTCATGATACGTGCCATTTGCATGTTAAAAGTGACACCAGCAGTTTGGAGAAATCTAGGGAGGCAAACTGCAATCTTGAGTAAACTGCTGGTTTACTTAAAAATAAATCTTATATTCCAGATTCCTTGGAATGTTTGGGAACTAGCTGAAATTAAATGATAGGAAGTTACCTGGCTCTGGAGTGGAAGTTCCCAATTCCTGCATTATATATTAAATGGGGAACCATATAAGTTGTTTCAATAAATAAATAATAAGCATATGGAGGTTGCATTAATTAATTAATGCAAGTTTGGTCTAGTGGTTAAGGCAATGGTCTAGAAACCAGGAGACTGAGAGTTCTAGTCCCGCCTTAGCCGTGAAAGCCAGCTGGGTGACTTGGGGCCAGTCACTCCCTCTCAGCCCAATTCATCTCACAGGGTTGTGGTTGTGGGGAGAAGAGGAGGAGGAAGGTGTATGAGGTATATTTGCCACCTTGAGTTATTTATAAAAATAATAAAGATGGGATAGAAAATAAATAAATAAAAATAATTTTACTATAACTTGCTCTCATATATTCTGGTGTACAGCTACTGCTTGTATCACTTCTGCTTTTTTTTTACAAAGAATAAAATGGATTTAATGTTAGCACATGAATAACCAGCCAGAGGTCTGACGTAAATATCCTTCCCAATACAGATTACCCATTTCACATTTAAATCATGAAACAATAGCAATAAAAAGCTCCAAGAAACAAGAGTGTGTGGAGAAGCCTTGACAAGGTAGACATAGCTTTTCCTTATCTCCACTTGCCGTAGAGCATACAACGAAAGAAAAGTGCCTGGTGTTTGAACAAAAGTCTAAAACTGTGTATATCAAGTCGTAACCTAACATTCCCAATGCAATGATACTAAAGTATTAAATGTGTTTGAGAACTGCATTGTGTATTCTGGTTATATTGACTGAATGTCATCAGCCTCAGAATACAATAGTGTAACCTTAAGCATAAGTCTGATGTTTCATTGACATTTGATGGAGTGGCTGATTATACAAGATGATTGGTTTTAATAAGTCAGTAAAAATGCTTGCAAATGGTTCAGCTGGAAAAATCAAATATTTGTACATAGCCTTTTGTGGTGAATATGTTTTCTTTCTAGCCGTCAAAACCATGCTTTATCAGTTGAACATTTTGCATCAGGATTATTTAAATGATTGGAGACACAAGACAACATAGATTCATTTGAACTTTAGAATTTGGCTGTGATTCTAAATGGGACCAAGCTTTAGTGATAGTTTAAAGATTTTGTTCAGTGATCTGGTTGGACAACATTACTACCACTTTTGTTTTTGCCACGTGCACAGTCTCAGACAATCCTCTGACTATTTCTGCCTTCTCTTTTCAGAAGTGCCTAGTTGCCATTCCATTTACATGAGGCAAGAGGGCTTCCTCGCTCACCCAAACAGAACAGAAGTTAAGTCTCTCTGTGTGTGCGCTTGCATGTGCATGTATGCATTACTTTCTCCTTATCTAAAAGCAGGATTTTAGCATGGACCAAGTACGCTAAAAATGGACAGAAATGGGAAAAGATTGGGATTATCTTGAAACGGTGGTTCCTGTTCCTGTTCCTGACGCACAAGCTTCCTTAGAGGAGGACCTGTTTGTTTTTCTAAATAGGCACATGTAAGCTATGAAAGACATACCAGTGATTGGGTGGTTTTAATTATTTAATTCATCTTTCTTCAGGCACGTTGTAATTAACTTATGGCACAACTCTGTGTAACTAGAAATTGAAACCCTTGCTCTAAGATAGAACGTAGCACGGCAAAGCAGTACTGATTCTGTGGGTTTGTTTGAACATGATATTGTGCATTGCTCAGATACCCATTTGTATGATGGGAATGCCATGCTTTGAACAGCATGATAAATACTGTATACTTTGTACATTCTATAAAAGTAGAGAATATACAAAAGCAATGAAAATGTTTTTGAGAACTTATAAATCCACCAACAGTGATATCGACAAGGCCGGCCAGTAAAACTCATGGTAAAACAGATGTGAACACTTCTTTTTTCTTAACTCGTCTTGTGTTCAATTTCCCAAAGTCCTGCCTTCTTAGCATATGTGATTCAGGAATTGTGGCTTAAAGTAGTTTCTAGATTTTTAGACAGCCAAATTATCCATTATAGCTGCCTTGCTTAGCCGTTGACCAGAGTTTGTTTGAAATCATTATTCTTTGTTTTCAAATAACGTACTGTAGTAAACTAAGCTTGTAAGACCAAACTTAGCCAAAGGGAGAAGGCATGATCCTAGTCTTGGCTTGACACTTCTTTGTGCTAAATATTGTAAAATAAGTAAAATAAGCCAGATCTATGCCATCACCACCAACATATTTTTCTCTCACTATCAATCTACTACATTCCTTGAGTCTCCTTTCAAGGCAAGGCATTTTCATATCCTTGAAGGAAGAGCTGGTTTGTGAAGCTTTTCAATGTTTTCATTTGGCCCTGACAAAACCACTATTTTATAGATGTGCCAATGTAGTCATTTTTGGGATTCATATTTTATTCCATCAGTAACTGTTCTATTGCTAACTAATACTCTAACCTGGAACACTCTAACCAGTTTAGCGTATATATGTGCTTTGACCCTTAGCTGTAGCATACAGTATATTTGAGATTGCCCCAGTCTGGGATGCCAACTTGCAGAATTCCTAAACTATTTTATTTAAGAATTCTGAAAGCTGGAGTCCCAACACATTGAAGGAGACCAGATTGGGAAGGGCAATGTATTTGAACAGTCTGTTTCAAGTGAGTAATGTTTCTGTTTCTCCTAAAATTACAGGTTGTATGTATGAAAAGGGACCGAGACAATTTTACGATGACACCTGTGTTGTTCCAGAGAAGTTTGATGGTATGTTATCTATGTAACATACAGTATATCCACCCATCTATCCAGGCTTATGGAAGAGAGAGTTCCATGTGAAGAAGTGAAATAAAGAGAAGGGTCTTTTTTTTTTTACTTGATAAAACTGTTATGTAGTAACATTCCAACTCAGGAGAGAAAAATATGTAATTTGTTATGTGCCTGATTGACCTTTGCCTTTAAAAACCAAAATCTGTTTTACAATCATCACTCCGTTCTTGCAAGCAAAAATTCTAAATCCAGAACCAGGGCAATCTATTGTACTTCTAGCTATTCCAAGGAGTCATAGGTGGATTTCCAATGCACTGATGATGACATACAACCTGTTATTAAAGATTTATTGAAAACTGATCTCCTAATTAACAAAGCAGAACAGAAAGCAGCTACTCTGGACTTACTGATGACTAATGCAAACTCTTATTTTTATATCCCTGAAGAGATGAGGTATAGAATACAAGTACATCTGGTTTTCTGTGTGTATCAGAAAAAAACTGTGTTTTGTTAAATGTTATAATCTCTTGTTTAATGAAGCTGATGCCCAAAGAGTAGTGTATATAAGACCACAGATTGGCTTTAAAAGAAACAATTTTGAGAATAGCTAACTAATATCATATGTCTTATGAAGCAAATCATATTCTTCTCATTATTAAATATCAAATCCAGCAAGTATTCTGAAGGGAAAACTGCTAATGAGATTAATGTTGCTTTTTGTAGCCAAAGGAATTTGAATGGCTATTTCATGTCACATTAATTGTGCTCCTCTGCATTGGGGAGACCTGCCTTGCAAAACAGACAGCTGGCTGATTTATGTGCCGATTTGATGGCAGTATCCATACTAATACAGAGCTTTTTAAAAAAGTAGAGTGTTAGTTATGGCTGCCAAAAAACAAGGACAGATAGGAGATATAGGAATTATACTGGTTCTTTCCAGCTTTGCCATTTTTTAAAAAAAAAAGTATGTACAGTAAACATTCTTCAGCTGTCAATCTTGTGTTACCTGCTTGTCCATTACCACCACCACTTCATTCAGCTGAAGAAATTGAAGAATCTCATCCCGGTCTTGTTTTTCCCTTCAACCCCATGGTAGTCCAACCCCTCCCTGGACTTGCCCTACTGCAGTTGTCAGGAATTCTGATCATTTCTGAGGACCAAAAATCACCCCCTCCCAAAACAAGAATGCAGTGAATCAGAATAAAGCTCAAAAGGCCAATGCTTACAATGAGAAGACTGCACTGCTTCCTATGGAGTGGGGTCCAAAAAATCAAGGCGGCCATGACCACATGACTGAAGTCCCACTCCTTTCATGTGTGTTTTGCATGTGGCACAAGAAAAAATTGATGTGGTTTTAATCAAACTGCTATCTTAACTTCCCCCCACCCCCAAAGATGTTGCTGGAAACACTATCTGTTATATACTCAATAATCCAGTTTTCAGCCCTAAATTTATTTAGAAGACTCTAAGACTCATTTATAGTTAAGACAGATAAGGATGTGAATGTTGTCTGAATTAGTTTTCTTTTCATTTGTGTGGTGGTGAGGAACCCACTATCAGAGATTAAATCAAACGCAGATTTAAATTAATTGTAATTGATGCATTTTTTTAAAAAAAACATGTTCGCTCCTTTTTATCAGTGTGGGGGATTGTGCATTTTGTTTAAAAAAAGTGGAGTAATCATTAGGTGAACAAAAATATAATTTCACTTAGAAACTTTTTAGCTGACAATTCTATATTCTACTCAGTGAGATTATTTTAAAAATCATCATATGCTTAACATTTTATTGGTCCTGGTAGAAAAAATAAAACATTTTAGATTACCTTTGAGCTTTGGTTTGGTGTACACTTTCACAACTGATACAGTGCTTTTCAGAAGAATTGTGAGTGCATAGTTAAGCCATGTTAAATATGAATCCACCTTATAAGCAAGTCTAATACACCAAAAGGGTACTGAGCTATCCATAGGATTTGCATGCCCATACATAAAACTCCTGTTAAATCTTACTCAAATGTTGTTAAAATTTCTCATAGAAAAATTTGCAGGCAATAGGGGAAGATACATGCACTGCTTTTCCAAATGAGGGATTGTATCAAGTATTGTATACAAAGATTGTCCTTCAGATATCAAAGTGGGTATAAAACAGGTTATGCTTTTCCACAGCTGGATCTTGCATAACTTTTGCTAGCTACTTTCATATGGATTGACTCTGGTATTACTTAGGAAGATTGCATTAGAGAGAGTCTGTAATTAGCCATTTCTGAAGGATTATAGTGAGCTAAGTGATCCCAAAGTCAATAATAGCAACCTATACATCCTTTCCTTTCTCTCCTCTCTTCTCCTCTTGGTACAAAAGCATCTATTTTTTCTTTGTTGGTGTTAAATTTACACCAAGGTTTGATCCAATGAACTGAACCAACCTACATTTTCTTTTGCATAGGTGACATTAAGCAGGAGCCAGGAATGTACCGTGAAGGCCCCACATACCAGCGGCGTGGTTCCCTTCAGCTGTGGCAGTTTTTGGTAGCCCTTCTGGATGATCCCTCAAACTCTCACTTCATTGCTTGGACTGGCCGTGGCATGGAGTTCAAGCTGATTGAACCAGAAGAGGTGAGCGGGGCACTCCTGTATTGCATCTGTGTACTTTAACAACATTGTTTCAATTTTTCATCCTTTTTCTTTCTATACTTTCTTCATAAAACTCATAGTGTTGAGAGGTACTTATGCATAGTACACCTATGAGGTACTTAAACATAACATTTAAGATTCTGGTCACTGCTGTTATACAGGTGTGGCTCCATACTAATGAAAGCTTGTAAGAATTGAGTGCATTGCACATGCGGTCCATCTGATCTGCATTACGCCACCCATTTTCACCCCAAGAACGCACAGGATTGTTTATTATGAAGAAAATAGGAGGAGAGAGCTATGTACATCACATGGAGCTCCTGGAAGAAAAGTGGGATATACAGTAAATCCAATAAATAATATTTCCTTTTACCAACAAGTATGTCAGATTCATGGGGATCACATGTCTCTATTATATACATTTATACCCGCACCTATTCAGCTTGTCTAAGATTCCATTCACACAGTTTCAAGCACATTATAGTCTTGAGATTCACTTTCCACTATGCCAAAGAATCGAATTCTACCACAGACAGATAGAGGTGGGCCTATGTATCTTCTCTTCTTTTAACCTCCCCTTTTTTTACCACCACACCGTTTTCTGTCTGTATGTCTGTTTTCACCTGATCTGTGATTCTCCACATATTTCAGTAATCTCACACACACCCTTTCTTATGAAAAGAAGCCATGTTTGGATTTTCAGGTTCTATCATATACTGAAAGCATAAAATCCTCAAATTGTCTCCACGCACACCCCCAAACATATATGTACAATATTTTGCTTGAATTCCACTTCTACATTTCCCTTCTTTTTACCCAAACCCTTATTTATGTGATGAAAAGACCTGACATCATGTCTGTAATAAATTCAAAACTGCTGTACCAAAAAAAAACTTTCTGTAGAGATCCTGGCAGCTGTGAAGCCAGTTCAGAGGATTCTGATTGCCCAGTTCCTTGGGAAATAGAGTTTCTTTGAAGATCTTGAAATTTGTTGCAATAAAATTTTGTAGAATAGCAGAAATATTTCTGGCCATTCCCAGAATTTGACATTTTGAGAGAGGAATAGAAGGATTGTTAGAAAGGGCTTAGAAAGGGCTAGGGTTGCTACTTGAACTTCAGAGGAGAACCATACTGTGTTTGGAACAAGCTTAAGAATTATGATGCTGAAAATTATGGTCCGAGATTTGCTTAAGTTCAGAAAAATGAGGAAGAGATACTAGGTGAAAACCAAAATAGATCAATGAAGACTGACCGTCTTCTGTGGCCCTGGAATGCCTACTGCTAAGCAAAAGGGAGATTATGGAGGAATGGAATGATGTAATTAGGAAGAGTATATGGCTGCCTGGGTTGGCCCTCTGAATAGACATCCCTAGAAACTTTCTGTTGTTGATCCAGTTGCATCCTAACATAGCTTTCATATTTGAACTTGTATCATACACAGTAGATTAGAAAAACTTTTATTTTTTAAAATATTTAGGTAGTATTTTTCTTTGAAAAATATAGCTAACGTTTTTCATTTTTGTTTTCATCAGTTTATTTTTCTTTTCAATTATGTTTTTTTTTTTACATTATGCCTTTATGTTTTGAAAAACTAAACACATTGTTTGTTTATCTGTTTGACTAACAAAGAAGTAACTTTGGGAGGCCACAAGGATTAAAAACAATTTAACAAATCAACTGAACACCCAAAGTTGCAAATACACACCCAACTTAAAAAAGACAACATTAACTAGCAGAGCTCACCTAACCATCCAGTCAATGCCTGGGGGAACAGCAAGGCCTTTAATGCCCTACAGGGTTAGAGCCATCTAGGTCTCTGAGGGTATGCTGTTCCATGAAGAGACACTGTCACAGAGAAGGCACAAGTCCAACGTCCAACATGATGACATTGCTTAATGGAAGGAACCTGCGGCATGCCCTCCTTGCTAGATTTGGTGGGGCAAGGAGAGATGATGGGAGACAGGTGGTTTCACAATAGCCTGGCGGTATGTCATGTAGGGCTTTATCAGTAACACTTCTTGAATCACATCTGAAAGCCCTTTGGGAGCTAGTGCAACTCACAGAGCAGTGGTGTTATATGGAGATAACAAGAAATGCCCAAAACTGCATGCACCACTGCATTCTGGACCCGCTACAGCTTCTATACCTTCCCGTGTAGAGTTAAAGATAGAAATTCTCTGGATCAGGGGTCCTTAAAACCCATAGCTACTCAATCTTGCCAGGGTTGTGCTGAAACCTCCTCTTCACCACCCAAACCCCCAGTCTCCAGGCCCTGGGAAAAAACCTTGACAGTATCACTTGGCTGGCCCAGGGCAGGGTTGTACAACTGGGTATCATTACCCCACTGATGATAGTGTACCCTGTCTCAACAGGTGATATCACCCAGCTGTTTCATATAGATGTTAAATAGGAGCATGGAAAGAGTAGAGCTCTAAGGTACTCTACAAAGCAGAGGCCTCAAACTTGAACTCTTCCCCTCCCCAACCAACTAGAACTGGCCCTGGAGAAAGGAAAAGAACCACAAAAACACCATGCCTCCCACTCCCAATCCTCTAAGCCAGCCCAAAATGTTACCATGATTGATGGTATCAAAGGCCACTGAGAGGTCAAGGAGGGCTACGATGGATGTACTGCGCCATCAGGAGCCCGTCAGAGGTCATTGTCCAGTGCAGTCAATGCCATCTCAGTACTATGGCCAGGCCTAAATCCTGACAGGAAGGAGTCGGACAAAGCCAGCTTTTATAAAATGAAGCATTTTATAAAACAAATTTTATAAAATTTAACAGACTGATGCTAATCTGTCTTGGTGACAGGTGGCACGTCGCTGGGGGATTCAAAAAAACAGACCAGCCATGAACTATGATAAACTTAGCCGTTCACTTCGCTATTATTATGAGAAGGGAATCATGCAAAAGGTGAGTAATTCATACTGTTTTATATTTCAATGGAATATTGCATGTTAATTTATAAACTGATTTATAAATTCAAGAGTTTCTAAACCGCATTATCATAAATGGCTTCTGACCAATATAAGGAAATGCATTAAGTGTCTAGGTTTTAATTTCCTTATGAAACCCTTCTCCCCAGCCCATTACTTCAGAAATCCATGGGCTCATGCATAGAGTTTGAACTTAGAACCTTGATGAAAATTGGTAAGTTGTATTGGGGTTTGAGTCCATTTTGTAAATTCTTTCACACTGTTAACAGATTGACCTGCCTAATGCTTCTGTTCATTGTTTCTCCTTCCCTCCCACAAGCTCATGTAAGGGAAAATAAAATCCTTTTGCAAAGAATGTTTTTAACTTCTTTTTAAACCTTTTAAGGAGCTAAGACTCAAAAATGAGGCAGTCTGCAGTAGTTTCTGAAAAAGTTTCAGAAACTAGATAGAAAACTATCTTGATTATGTGGGACATCTATCTATCTAATCATGGTGAATAGGTTCAGGTTTTTGTTCTGTCTTCATTTTGGCACTGCAGCTAGTTTTATGATTGAAGGTATACATGTCATTCTCATCCTATTGTCATATTATTTTCATAATAATCCCTGAGGTTAACACCACTGAGAGAGGGATCAGAAGACTGTGAGCCTTCGTATGTTGTCAGATGATGATGGCTCGAATCCTTAATTATACTACCTGGGGCTGCTAGAAGATGCAGTTCTCTAGTATCTGAAGAGCCATAGGTCCCTGCATTGAAATGAAGAGATACAGTGATTGGCATAAGGTTATTTGAATTCAGTGGCTAGTTGGGGATTTCAATTTTGTTTCCCCACCTTAATCCAGTACTCACATCAACAATCAAAGTAAAGTGTTCAATGTTCAGTACTTCTATTCTTTTTCTTAATTAAAACATAATTGTGCTGCCTTCTTAAAGCCAACCCTATTCAAAGCTGTTTGAAATAATCATTATAAAGACTAATAAAAAACCATGAGTAGGCATTTGCTCAGGAGGGGAAATAAAATCCAACATCTTATGAAAGCAGTATTTCATTAGGCCAACAGTAGATTTGTGAATTAACAGGGAAGCTTTTGAGCTTCTAAGAATGCTTTATCAGACAAGAACATTAAAAATATTCCCTCCAAAATTGAAGGGGGGGTAGGAAAAAAATGTGGTCCATAAATGATGTTAGCATCAGATTGACACCTTTGAGTGTTCAATTTTTTTGAAGGTATGCAAAACAGTCCTCTTAATGAAAAACAGTGTGTTATGTTCCTCTGAGAACTCTCCTAAAATTGCTGGGATGAAACAGCAGACGGTCATTGAATGGAACTTAAACTGCCTGTTAAAGTTACTGTGGGAAAAGTAGGCATAATAAAACCCAAAGAGGGTGACAAGAGTTCTGCCACTTTGCTGAAGGCAGGCACAAAAAAACAAGTGGGGATCAAAAGCCATCCGCTTTTTTGTATTTGTCCAAATGACCACGGCCTCTCCTTTCCGAACGCTTCTGAAAATAACATCTCGATAGATGTTATCAACTTGTTTTCTTGAAGACGAATGTTTTTCTGATCAAGTTTAGTCACCCTTCACATCAGAATAGCCTGATGGTATATAAACACTCAAAGTTTCCAGTGTACTTTTCATCCATCATAAAATAGAAACACAGAAAACTCAACCCCACTTGGCCTACATAGCCATGAACAGCTATGACAACATCAGCTGATGTGATGCAGACTAACCTCAGTTGCCTCAAGAAAGATATGGCTCAAGGGAAGGATGGGAACTTTAAAAAAATCTATATTGGAAACTAGTTAGACTGCCCTTGGCTGTCTAATGTTATGGACACTTGCCTGGCGTTGTGGGTTTGGATGCCGAGTGACCTAGTTCCTCCCTCGCCCCTCTTCATTTCTTGCATTTGTGACAGCAGAAGCTTGTTAACTATGAAACATAGGTTTGGATTGTTCAATATATTTTTCAAATTAAAACAGTAATGCCAGTTCAAAAGCATCTCCTATATTGGGGTTCTTTTTAAATTGTGTTCCGTGGAACCCTAGGCTTTTGCAAGAAGTTGATAGGATTCCATGACAGACTAAGAGGAAAAAAAAAAAAGTTCACTCAGACACAGCCAATTTCCTATCACTAGAGCTTTACCTCTTCATCAAGGGTTCCAGGAATTTTGTTTAAAAAAATGAACGTTCCACAGCCTGAAAAAGTATGAAAATCCCTATTCTGTGCAATTGTTTCTTTAAAACAGTGAAGCCATTAATCTTCCATGCCATTCATTGTCATCTGATTTTTGCACTGATTTATTTATTTCTTTATTTAAACAGATTTATAAGGCCGTCCAACTCACACACGCTGACTCTGGGCAGCTTACAGAATTGAAAACCACAAAAAACAGTAGACACCCCCCGGCAGCAGCAAACACATCCATATTAGCCACTTGATTGGCTCCACAGCAGCCTGGGGTCCCCAGGCCCATTAACAGAACCACATCTTCAGGGCCTTCCAGAAAAGGAGCAAGGAGGGGGCCAATCTTATATCTGGGAGAATGATGTTCCAAAGGGAGGAAGCCATTACAGAGAAGGCCCTTTTCCTTGGCCCCACTAGATGTACCTCCCTAACTGAAGGGACCCATAACATGCCCTGCCTCCCTGCTCTGGTGAGCCGGGTGGATGTAACTGGGGAAAGGCGGTCCTGCAAATAACCTGGCCCCAAGCCATGTAGGGCTTTAAAGGTGATAACCAGCACCTTGAATTGGACCCAGAAACAAATTGGCAACCAATGCAGCTCCCACAAAAGAGGTGACACATGGGCAAGTCTAGGCTTGTGCAAAACTATGTGGGCCACTGCAGTTTGAACCAACTGAAGCTTCCAGATACTTTTCAAGGGCAGTACCCATGCATTACAGTAGTCCAAACGAGAGGTGACTAGGGTGTGTGTGACTGTGAGAAAGGCTTGTTGGTCCAGGAATGGGTGTAGCTGGAGCACAACATGCCGTTGTGCAAAGGCTGTCCTGGCCAAGACTGCCACTTGCTCTTTGAGCGGGAGTCATGAGTCCAGGAGAACCCCCCAGGTTATGCACAGAGTCTGTCAAGGACAGTGCAACCTCATTCAAGACCAAAGAGGGCAATTCTCTGGAAACCAAAGAGCCCCAAACCCACAGCCATTCCATCTTGCCTGGGTTCAACTTCAACCTGTTGCTCCCCATCGAGACCTCAACAGTCTCCAGGCACCAGGAGAGGGCGGTCGCGGCATCGCTTAACTCACCATGGGCAGAGATGTACAACTGAGTATCATCAGCATACTGATGATATCTCACCCCATGGCGACGGATGATCTCACCCAGTGACTTCATGTAGATGTTAAACAGGAGCGGAGATAGCACCCCACAAAGCAGGGGCTGAGGGCGGGACCTCTCACCCCCGATTAACACCAACTGGAAACGGCCCCAGAGGAAGGAGGTAAACCAGGACAACACAGTGCCCCCCACCCCAACCCCTGAAGCTGCTCCAGAAGGATACCATGGTCAATGGTATCAAAAGCTGCCAAGAGGTCAAATAGAGCCAGCATGGCCGCATACCCTCCATCCCACTCCCACCAGAGATCATCGAAAAGCACGAGCAATGCTGTTTCCATCCCATGTCCAGGTTTTCCTTGTGCATCCTATTTTCCATGTTCCTGAGGCACGAAAGATCTCTTTGGTGCCTGTGTTGTGGCTGCAAAAGAAAAGTACACTTCTACCTCTTACAGCCTTTCTCTCTTTTCCACCCTTCTCCTTCTTTAACATTGCTCCTAAGGTTGCTGGAGAGAGATACGTGTACAAGTTTGTTTGTGACCCTGAAGCCCTCTTCTCCATGGCCTTTCCGGATAACCAGCGGCCCTTGCTGAAAACTGATGTGGAACGTCATATCAATGAAGAGGACACTGTCCCTCTGTCCCACTTCGATGAGAGCATGGTCTACATGCAAGAAGGAGGCTGCTGTAATACCCACCCTTATAATGAAGGCTATGTATATTAACTGGAGTGACAGTAAGGAAGCCCCTTCCTCATCCCAAGATTCTCCTCTTTCATGAGGTCAAGAGAAAAGCTGAACTCCCTTCAGTTGGTTTTATAAGAAAAAGAATAACAATAACAATAACAATAATAAAAAAATGTAAAAAGAATAAAATAGTACTATAAAGGGGCTTCTCCTGTTGTATTACTCCTGTAGTCTGACATGGACAGTGCACTTTATTTGAAAGGGGAAGTTTAGAATCTAATAGTTTATTCTTTGGAACAAGACAAGGGTGGAAAATACAGGTTTTAAGTACAACAAAGCTGTATCATGTCTGTTTTTTGTTTCTTACTTGGTTAAAAATAATGTACATGTTCTCTATCCATAGTACAGTTAATTCTAGATGTGATCAATAACCATTTGTACACTACTTGGGGAATTATCTGTCATGGACACTCTCCCCTCTCTCCCATTTTCACTACAGTCTAGCCATTTTTCCCTTTTTTATTTTTAAATAGACATTATTCACCCCTTACAAAGATTGAACTTGCACATTCAGAATGTATGCCCTACTGCTGAGCTAGGGACCAATAATAGAGGCTGGATTTGAGAAGAACTAGGACCAGATTTTTTATTTTGCCCTTAAAAGACAGGGTCTATTTTTATTTTACCCCTTAAAAACATTCCTACGTATCTTACACGCTGCCTTGATTCTGTCCATGAGTCATTAAGGAAGGCATTTGCTGTGGGCCGAAGAGCATGGTTCCTGGCTGGTAATTGTAAATTGCAGGGTTGTAGCTTAGCTTCTGGTGTCTGGTGCCATCTTGTTATGCAAGTACAGCACATTTAATCATTTTCAACCTTTCAATGCCCACCCGAGTGTAGTAATTATTTGTACTGAACCATTCTGCATATTCTTTTAACTTTAAGTACAGGACTGTGATCACAAAGGGTAAGACAGAATGCTGTCCTTCCACTTTCTTTGATCCATAAATAAGTTATTTAATCAATAGGAATTAACTGTACTAGTTCTCATATCTCATTATGCTGTTTCAAACCACAGCAGTTTCTCCTTGAGCAAAATATCCAATACACAAATAGGTACTTTAGTAATTTTTAGACATGGTACCCAATAATATGCATTTAAGCCTTTATACTGCTGTGTTATGTTGATAAGCATATATACATACTAGCTAATGCTATCGCTTCTGCTGCTGTCTTTATTCCTGTAATACTCTCTTTGCTGAATTTACTATGCTCATTTATAAGCAATGCTGTAACTACAGGTAGCATTCAGGACAAAATAGATGACTTGAACCTTTTACTGCTTAGAAAAATAGCTTATGCCATAGCTGTGCTGTAAGCAGCTTTTATGCGCATTGAGACATGGACAGGAGACTCCAGCTTGCTAAAGAGGAGCTCTGCCGAACTTTTTCTAATGCTCCATGGAGCAGAGACTTAAACATAATATCAAAGATACAGTTATCTCCTTTTTCTTATTTATTTTATTTTATTTTTTGGCTGTATAACGTTGTAGTGCTGGCACTGATGCTTATCAATTTTGTTAGGGACACTAATTGTAAATGTGATCAGGTATGTTTGGGAAACCCCTTTAAAAGTTGTTTTAATTTTTTTTTAATTTTGGGGAAAGGCAGTGTTGAAAGGAAGACAAAGACCTTATTCTACAGATAAAATTAAAATAATAATTTAATATTTAAGAAGACATTTTCTTCTATGTTAACTTTTTGCATTGGAACAGGAAATAGGAAGCATGTTTGAACAGAGGAGTTTGAAGAGTGGCTTTTCAAGCCAGTTCTCTCCCAACATCCCGTCACAATACTCACATACATGCTTTGCCCAGAAGCCATCAACTCTGAAAGAGAGAAAGGGGGGATAGGAGTCCATAATCATTAACTGCAAAAATAATGTTTCATTGTAAATGACATGATATCAGAGATGCCTGGATGTGGTGATTTACTTTGCACTCAGTGCTGGTCAGGAGCCCTGTAAAGCTATAAATGATTTATAATGCAATTCATTTCAAACTTAATGAGTATTAACCACTACAAACCACAGTTCTAACGAAGCACACTGGGTCTGCATCTATTTCACCCTAAAAGCATTAAGAGAGTTTCATGTGTGCATGTTAAAAATGCTATGGCATGTTAACCTTACAGAAATCTCTAAAAAAAGCACTTTGTCTTATCCCTGCCACTGCCCAATGGCATCATTTCTCTTGCTGGCTATAGAGTTTGTTTTTTTGAAAACCACCATTGGGGTAGAATCTGTGGCTTTATCCATTATGCCTACAAATGTCTCTCTTGACCTCCCCTAGACTTCCTGCCTCACTTGACTTAAAAAAGGCAGAGTGCCAGCTTCCAGCATAATCTTTATGTCTTCAGTCACAGTTCTGCTTTTATTAAAAAATAAAAACAGTTGGAGAATGTCCAATTGCCCAGGAAAAATATACATAGGTAAAGGAAGTAGAGGTCCTGGGAGTTTAAACCTATTTGTCATCTAGTAGATGAGTGATTTCTGTCTGGCTGCATCCACCATGGCAGCCATTTTGTGAATAGGCATCCCTCCCCATGACAGACCTTTTCTGAATAAAATTCCAAACGTGTCCCCTAATCTAACAACATGGATGTCTTTGGCTGGGGTCAAAATCTGTAAAGTGGCAGGCGCAGCATCCCAATTAAAGCCCCACCAAAGCATGTTGAGGTGACTCAGGAAGCCAAAGTTTTTCTCCCCACCCAATGCACCTCTTACTGCAAAACTTTAATTTGCCTACCCTTATTGATAGCCCAGAGGGCAGCATCTGATTTCACCCAGGATTACCAAACTTCTGCTGTCAGTTCAAAGGATAATTGAACACACCTTCAGTCTCCTGCATAATATTTGCATTTTTTTTTAATGGGCAGGGATATATGGAACATGTCACCTGATAGCAAAAAAAAAAAAAATCCAGACTGCTGGTGTTTGCCCTGAAAAGCATGGATTAATCCAGGTTTAGAGAGCCACTTTTTAACTGAAATAGAGCCCCAATATATGGCCCCCTTAAATGAAAAGTTCTGTGGTTGCTTTTTGGTCATAGTTTTATTGCAAGGAACAGTTCTTTCAAGAGAAAATATTTATTAGGTAAATGGAGTAGTTTAAAAAAGAAAGCCTAACACTGAGTCAAATGTCTTAATATTTAAAACAAAATTATATATACTGTATATGGTAGTGATTCACTGAACAAAAAGAGATTAATTCCCAGGGGGAAAAATGGTGTAAGAAGTTGTTATCTGGAATTGATGGACCATTTTGAAACTGTACCTTTAAAAGAAAAGAGTTTATTTTAAGTTCTGTTTTTATTCCACATTTTTCCAGGTAGATTAATAAATCTGGCAGCTGATTTCTGAAAGATGGTTGTTTGAATTTCTAATGATTTTATTTTTATTGATTCAAGATAACTAAAAGGTTTGCTGGAGCAAAGCAGTTTCCCCTTGCTGCATCTAGAACACCTAGCAAGCAACTAACACAATTCTTTTGTGTAGCGTTTGCTGCTAAAACTCCCCAATGAAGACAAAGAAGACAATTATAAAAAATGAAGAAAAACAGTTTGTTTGAGCAATCACAACAGGTTCTTCACTGGTCAATCTTACTTGGAAACACAGCACAACAGTATTTCAAATTCTGGACGTGTACCCCTCTCTCCACTCCATAATGGTTTGCGGTGGCCTCATCACATATTCTTGTTGCCTTCTCCATGTCTGGTCCAAAGTGTTCTAGCCTGTGAATTTCTGACTTCTGGCCTATCCCTTTCCTTCAGTCTTTTTCCTATGCACACATTCTCATAAACAGCTACTCACCCAGTGTTGTTCTGGGGAGGATAGAGATGGAAATTCCACCTGAGTTCAAAATCTGCCACCATAATCTCTTGTAATGGTATGTGGGAATGACCTTGGGAGACAGGAAGAAGAGCCGCAGCCTAGACAATGGTCTGATAAACTAAATTTGAGTCTGAAGGAGGAGGGGTGGTGAAAGCATCTCAGAACAGACTCTCCCTAGTTTTGGGGAGAGTAAAAGTGAAGGAAGGAAGGGGAACTTTCAGACTTGCAAGATACTGTTAATGGAACCTTACAATAAAGGTACTCCTGATTGTGTTTCTTGTCTGGGTTCCCTCACAAGGCTGACATCTCTGGCTGACAGCATGGAAATCATAACAGACAGGATGGTTGGTTCATTATAATGATGGGGTGGGTGAAAAGGATATTAGGGCAGCTACATACAGCATTTTGCATACATCTTCCCCTCACAAAAATGCAGAGTACCTCCTTTGTTCCCAGACATGGGGAAAAACAGTGAAGCAGTAGATGGATTTCAATTGCCTGAATACATTCTCAGGGGAACAGATGCAAAACAAAAACAAAAAAAGCACTAGAGTATTAAACTCTAAATACCAACCCTTGGTTACATCTGATACAGTTCTGCCTTAGTGAAATGTATAGTTGAATATGTATTTTTGACTCAATCACTGGAAGATGAGGACCACCTTAACCCTGAGTGTCAATGATTTAACCAAGAAGAAAAGGAATGGTGAAGCCAGACAGTTGTGTTCAGCAATCACTATGTTTGATAGGACTTGCCCAGTTTTTTGGAATATGCTCATTGTAAATTAGTTTCAGCTATTGTTATCTAATGCAGGGAAATTGTCTGGCAGTGTGTGGTGTGCTTTACTGGAGAGTAAAGCTTATCTGAACATCCTCTGGTTCAGGAATATCTGGTTCAAATTCAGTATAAGGATAAAATATTTTAAAAAGCCAATAGCAAGTGGAATTCTAAAATACTTGGAAATTATCTGCTCTTGAGATAGAGAATGGGCCTTGAAGTTGCTCATCAATAATTAGCACACCAAGTAAACAGTTTTCTTCACTGTATTGAGATATTCTTTATTCCTTTAAAAAGATAGCAATTATTTATAAATTGGCGAGTTAAATCTTATGAGACCCTGTACCTGTAGAACTGGGAATCTAACCTTCCAAGTGTCACTGAATCACAGTTCCCAGCATCTGTCACTTCTGGCCATGATAGGGCTGGCAAGGACTGCTGAGAATTGTGGATCAGGGATGTCTGATGAGCCACAGTTTCTCACCTTCTGTATTGTTTTTGTTTGTTTGTTTGGCAAAGTATTTCCCTTTTTATGGCCATGTACAATAGGCTCCTATTTAAAATATGTTGAATTTATAATACATTTTTTAACTAACTAGGCTTTCTCCCCTTTGCTTTTGCAGTGTGTGTGCATATTGGGGGTTGCCCATTTATTTCCCTGCTATTTTCAGTCATTCAGTATGTGCTGTTCCTAACCTGGTACCCTTTGGTGACTTCCAAGTTGACTATCTTTCCCATAGTTTTGTAGCTGGAATGATGAAACTTGTAACACAGCATATCTATTGGGCTGCAGGCTAGGAAAGGCTGGTTTACTCAAACCATCTGTGTGGTATTTGGCTGTAGTTAAAAGAGCAAACAGTACCTTAGTATATATGGTAGTGACATACGATGCCTGAAGGCAAAGTAATTATTGTCATAACCTATTTTAAAAAATCAAGTTAATGATCCATGGCCTCTGTTTTTGATCTTTAGTAAAATCAGTGGCACTAACTTAGAGATGAAGTCCCTTCTACATAACTGTTTGTGTCACTTAGTTGCTTTTCAAATCCATTCTTGTTTAAATCCATATGTTACTCTTAGTGTGATAAAAAGATCATGGTTTTGATTCGGAAATGTTCATCAGAAAATACATATCACAAAGTGTGACACATGCATGTAACCAGAGCCACCTTTTAAAATATTACGTAATCAAAATGATCAGCATTATATATGCTTTCATAGCTTTTCTTATAATAATATATAAGCCTCTTTCTTTTAAGTGAGATAGACTGTCACTTCAAAAGAAAATGTCAATGGGTTCAGGGTGATTTATTCTTAGGTAATCACTGTTTATATAATGTGGATTGGCCACCCTTTGCCTTCCCCTGAGACTTCACTGTGGCCTCTTCCTTTGCCACTGAAAATGAGTAGTGGTGTTCTGTCCCTCTAAATTTTGGTTGCAATCATTTAGAAAGCCATGATGTTGCTCACTTATGAGGAGTTACACTATCCGTTTAGAAGCCATTCACTTCCAAATTGCAACTGAGAGATCTAGCAGGACCATGAGGGCTGTACCACCCTTCATCCAGGTCCCACTGGTGGTCATCCTCAACAGCAACTAATGTAGTTTCCACCCCATACCAGGCATGAACCCCAACTGGAAGAGAGCTAGACAATCTGGAACCCAAAAGGGAAGGTTGGAGACTGAATGGAAATTACTAAGATGACTTGAGTGATGGCCTGGGGGATAGGAGTGTGCATCAAGACTGATGGTATCATCAACAGATATAGATCACACAGATGTGCTGACTACCTCCTGCACTCAGCCTTGTCAAGTCTGCTGTACCACCCAAAATCTGACTGAACAGATCTTGGATAGGGAATCCTTTTATTCTCACCCAGCCAGGTGTTGCATGCCAGGCCTACTCTCTTTTCTCCAGCAGTCGTGGAGGAGCAGGGTCCTATTTCAGACAACCTGTCATTTAACAGAACCAACCTGAATGCAAACTTCCAACTATCCAGCACTTCCAACAATCCAGCAGCCAAACACTGGGTTGAGGTGGGAAGCCAAAAGAGGGGATTGGAACTAAATTTCTGATTGATTGATTGATTGATTGATCATATTTACTGTATATGACCACCCATTTCATGTAGCATGCCCTTCCCCTGTACCTCTTCCCCTGTAATGATCATCTTCATCACACCTCCTTTTGCTTATCACTACTACTATTACTCCTGCTCTCCAGCCCCCTAAACAGGACCTGTCCCAATGTCCACCCCTATCACTGGTGTGCTGTCTTCCAATAAGTTAAACCAATAGAATGGCTCACTGAACAGTCTCTGACTTACCACACTCCCAGCTCCTCTCACTAGGCCTCTCTCCACCTGATATTCCATGTCTCTCACTCCTGGAGATGGTGCTGCTCATCAACCCCTCCCCTAATCAGGGCAGAAAACCTGGGACACTAGCTATTGCTCAATTCTAATTCCCAGCATCCCTTGCTATTGCATGCTGGCTAGCAATGTTTACCATTGTAATTCAACCAGAATCTAGAGGGTAATTGTTTCCCTCTTCTAATTGGGGACATTTCACTTTGGAACCTGGTGATCGATCCCTAATGGGCACTAAACATCGTCTATGTCTATGCTCCTAACTATGGAATGCCCTTATCCAGAAGCAGGTTTGGATATGTGGTAAACTGTAGTTGCTGAACTAAATTTTATACCAGACTCCAAACAGAAGGGGTAATATTTTAATATGTGAAAGGTTTTAATACATTAGGAGATTAGGCTTTGTTGGCTACAAATGAAATAAGTGACAACCCTAAATATTTCACTACCAGAAGATTGTCTTCTTGGTGCATGGAAAAAACTTAATGACTAGACTAGATCCCAGATGGAAGTCATATGTTGGCTTATCATCAGCAACAACTGCCTCTCAGACTAACTGATAACTGAGGATTCACCTTGGGTTGTATGTTCTCTGCCTACTTCATTATCTTGTATAAGAAAAGCCTTTTCAGAAGGATCTGGCAGAAGCTAATTTAAGGTATGAATATAGACTAAGAAGCCAGGTCTTCTATTGATCTTGATATTTAGTCTTTCCTCACACTGTTGACTGCTGCTTAGTCCCATGGCTTTTCTGCTTTTGGATTCCACAGGGTGCTCACTTATGACTTGTGCTTCTAAACTTCTATATTCGTCAGGATATAGAGTGAAGAACCATGCTGAGACTAGAAGATTAAGCTCTAGTCTTTATTGTTCTACTCTACAATGCAAAATCCTGCTAAACTGAAAAGGCACTAGCAAACCCTACCAGAAAAGCCCAGAAAGCTAAGGCAGTTCTTTTCTGGACTTCTTGATTGGAAGCCAAAGAGATTCAGTACAGTACGTGCGCTTTTCCCCTTGGAGAGGGCCCCTCTCTTCTTCACCAGCAATCTCCATAACAATATTGCAGTCTACAACTTTCTGGGCAGTGAGCAGTGTACTTGGTCTTTAAGTACCTTGCTGGGCACTGCATTCCAAAAGTAGATAAGGCCAAACACTGAATGTGGATAATTTCATTCATATTTAAATTAATATAAATTGAATTAAATAAAATTAATGAAATACAGTTGATACGATTGTATTTGATGATTCTCGCTTAAAGTACCTGCCAGCTTTGGAGGAGCTCAGGTTTTAAGGGATTGTATGTGCTGCTAGAGACCTCCAGCTATGCATCCTTATGAATGTGAAATTGCTGGTATATCGGGGGAGTTTGAGTGAACTGTCATCAATACTCTAAATTCATGTTCTCCTTCATAACAGGTAAGGTAGTGGACAGCTGAGTTGCTGAGTGAAAGCTCACTCATAGGTTGCACAAGGGCCAAAATTATTCTGGATGGGATGGAGGATACATGAATAAGAAGTGGTTCCTTTCAAGAAGATGGTGTTCAGCCTGGGTGGGACTGCACTATCCTTGGAAAATCATCCCTGATGATTAGGGAACTCTTAGTGATTTTTACCAACAAAAATTGAAATGCCAATTCAAAACACGATCATCATCATCATCTTTCAATAGCTTCCTCATTCAACTAGGGGAGGAACAAGCAATGTAATGGTCTTCAGATGTTTTGAATGCAATCCCATCAACTTTAATCAGCATGACTGATGGTAAGGAACCATGGAAACTATCAAAATATTAAGAAGATACCAGATTATGTATCCATGGATTAGGATAATGTAAAGACGAATGCTTCTGAAGATTTTCCAGAAATTACAGTTAGTTCAGGTACTCAACTCAAGCATGGTTGCTAAAGTAGTTATAGGACATGTAGTTGGGAACACAATGCATGAATTAAAATAAATAAACTATTCTGTTTTTCAGCACAGTTCAGGATATTGCTGCTTACCTATCAATACAGTACTTCCCATGCAACCTTTCTGTGCATTGGGATCTAGGAGTGAGTATAGCCCACCCAATTCTGTTTGGACCTTTGTCCATCAATTTAAAAACTAGACTACTTTAGTCTAGTTTCAGAATAACACTTAAGTACATTCATTCTATTCAGGGCCTGAATCTAAATATTGATTTAGAAACTTAAACTTGTATTTCTGATTGATATAATTTTTGAGAAAAGTGATCTCTTAAGAAGAAGGGTGAGGTAATACATACCAATTTTTGAGACAAATAGATTCAGAGGCTTTGATATTTAGGTTTGTTTTTTTTAAGGAAATTGCTGTTTTAAAAAAATGTCAGCAAAACTGGATGAACTCTACAGGCAAAAAAGAAGGTCCTCAGAGGAACAAGTTATGTAGGCTTAAGGATGATGTCATGAATGGATAACTTTTGGGATGAATTGAGCCTCCCAAGGTTGGGTGTGTGTGTGTGTGTGTGTGTGTGTATGGATATGTACCTGTACCTGTACCTGTATCTGTATCTGTATCTGTATATATCCTTTAATTACAACAGTTAGATTCTACCTTTAATGAACAACTCTCATTGGCTAACACAGAAAGAGGGTTTCTGTTGGCAGAGTGCTAGAAAGCATTTGGCCCAGGAGAGATCAGAAAAGTCACACACCAGGCATTTCTATAAAAATAAATTTATTTACAGAAAGCACAAAAACATATTTACAGGCTTGTGCATTCTCACAGGCTCTCAGAGAGCTGCTTACTGGCTGCAAGTCTAAAAAGAAGGAACTAAGTAACAAGCAAACTGCCCTCGCTTCAGGCTATGCAACTATTAACACCTAAAAAGAGGACAATTAAATTCAACCTCTTCACCGGGCCAAAATGATTAGTTACCATAGTAACCTTAATCTGTAGCAGAAAACAATATACCAATAGTTTCCTCATTTTATCCCCTATCAGATGGAACTGTGGGAAAAGAACTAGATCAGTAAGCTCTGTGAGTGAGTTGGGACTTAGATGTCCTTATTCCCTCTTCAAAACATTACCTCTGTTTAATGACCTATAGAATAAAGGTGGGGTTACCTCAGAAATCTGCTAGTTCCCACTCTATTATCTCTGTCTAGTTATAGGCCACATATAAATATGTGGAAATATTTACTCAGGCAATTTGTTTAGAAATCTAACATACAAGCTAATTGCTTAACATCTAGAGGCAGGCAAGGATTATATCTGATGGCAGGATTTGGATTTTCTGGTTTTTTTCCCTACTTTTAGAAGCTCCAGGAAGGTGCTTTTGTTTTTTTAAAAAATGTGTTAAATACATTCATTGTGAGGTAGCATATTAGCTGGAAAATTCTAAGGGTTACCAGATTGAGGAATGCTGCTTTATGCTATAGTCTTAGTCAGATTATGTTTCAAAATGGAAACCCCTCTGTGTCATGTTCACTGTTCCAATGTTCCTGGTACATCGTAACATTTCGCATGTCATTTGCCTGATACATGTTTGATCTCAGGAGGGAGGAGGATTCCTTCTCGGGGAGTTGTTATCTCTTGGCTGCTGGGTTGGAATGTGTTTGGGTTATCTCCTGTGTTCAAGGTTGCTTTCCCAGGATATGTGGAAAATGGTGAACAGCACCTGGAAGGGAGGTGGTTGCTATGGCTGGGCGGGGGGAGGGATTACGTTTGGAGCCAAGGGTTTTTAGTTTGTATTTGGTGCGCTTTTCGTTATTCTTAGCTTTCTCTGTATTTGCATACTATTCTTCCAATAAATCAGATATCATTAAGTATCTGCTTGTGAGTCTGAGTATATCAGGATAGGCAATCATTACATAAAGCTGAGAATCTTTAAACTTTTACCACTAACATCCTTCCAGAGTATCTGTGAGGAAATAAAGTTAGTGATGACTGAACCTACTCCTTGCTCGGGGGAAAGTGAAGATTCCAGTGTGGGGGAACCAGATTCCATGGTAAAGAGAAGGGAAAGGACCCCCACTCCAGAATCGGAGGACCTATCGGAGACCTCGGGTTCCAGCCCAATGACAGGAAAAGCGGTAAAGTCCAAAGTGGTTAAGAAGGCAGAGGAATCGCTGGGCGATCGGATGACGGGGGGTGAGGAACAGGGAACCCTATCAGGCACGCCCCAGGTGTCTGGGAAAACAAGGTATCCGCTGTCCCCGAATGTGGTCAGAATTGAGAAGAGAGGGTTGGAGGACTCTGAGGCCCCTGAGAAATCACAAGGGTGGGAAGCCAGGATACGGTCCCTGGAAGACATGATGGCGAAGATGTCATTGGCGTGGGGCGGCCAGGACAGAGGAGGAAGGGAACATCGCTACAGACGGCCGTCCCCATCTATTTCTCCTCCCTCCCTGAGCATGAGGAAGAAGGACCAAAGGAGGCACCGGGGGGGATCACCACCGCGCAGTCCCCGGCATGCGTCCCCATCGGCCCCACAGCGTTCGGAGGACAGAGGAAGGGGGAGAAGTAGGGATGGGAAGAGAAATCCCAAAGTCAGGGTTTCGAACTCCCCCCCCCCCCGAGAGGAAAGGTCCCCGGTGTCCAGGAGAAAGGCTGGGCAGAAAGAGAGGAAGAGGAGCCCACAGGGGGCAAGATACAGGGATTTCACTGTCAAGTTTGATGGGGATCCCACGAAGCTGTCATTCTTCCTGACCAATGCAAAAAGCTATATGGAGGAGTTTGGGAGGCTGTTTCCTTCGGAAAGGGCTAAGATAAATGCTGTGGCCACCAAACTGAAGGGGAGGGCAGCTGATTGGTTTGTACAATTAACCGAGATGGATGCCATGGAGTTGGAAGATTTCGAAGACTTCCTGTGGGCACTAAAGTTGCATTTTGCTGACCCGTTAGCTAAAGAGAAAGCCAAGGTGGCTCTGAGGGAATCGATCCAAGGATCAAAGTCCGTGGCCGATTACGCCCTAGAATTCCAAGCCTTAGCTGCAAAGGTGGACGATTGGTCACAAACGACCTTAATAGAAATGTTCAAAGATGGACTGAGACCCGAGTTGCTGAGATGGGCGTTGTGAAGAGCAGATCCTATTACCCTATATGACTGGATTCAACTGGCAGGGAATGTTGAGCAAGCCCACACTAAGTTCGCACAAAGCAGGAAGGGTCCTAAGCAAATGGCTATGATGAGAGCGCCCAAGCCACTGGGCACCACCGGCAGAGTGGGGTGCCCGGCCTGGCAGGAGGAGAAGGAGAGCCGTCTTGCAAAAGGACAATGCCTCCGATGTGGGAAGGAAGGGCACTGAGCAGCAGCGTGCCCGCAGAGAAAGACCGAGGAGTGTCCGGGCAAGTCGTCAGGGAAATCCCCCTCCACGCCCAGGAAGATGAAGGCAGCGTTGGCTGAGACCGAAGCTGAGGACATCCCTTTCTTTGGGGACGAGGGGGAGCCCGAGTTGTCCCAGCCGGCGGGAAACGCCAGCCACCTGCTCTAAAGGGCGCCATTGGGCAGGTGGTAGAGGAAGGGCGCTACCATATTTTGGTGAGTGGCAACTACCCCACGCTGACAGTGAAGGTGAAGTTGGGCTCCCGCACAAAAACGGTGGAAGTGTGGGCGTTGATCGATACAGGGTGTTCACATTGCTTAATGCACCCTGATGTGGTGGCTGTTTTGGAGCTACCCATGTTTCCGTTGAAACGGCCCATGATTTTTACCCAACTGGACGGGACTACGGCGGGGGGGAAGCCAGTCACCCATTCCATGGGCATGGTGGCGTTGCAAATGGGTACCCACCGGGAGGGGTTGCCTTTTGTAGTGGTGCCAGTGGGGGGTCCTTTGGTCATTTTGGGGATCCCTTGGTTGGTCCAGCAAAACCCATATATAAATTGGGTGCACAGGACTTTGACTTTTGGGGATGGATTCTATCAAGCTCCTGAGGAAGACGACGCTTCCGAGGCTGCAGTGGGGAGGGCGGCAGCCGCGACTCCGCATTTTGCAGCCACCCCACTAGAAGGGTTGCCGGAGCAATACCAGGGTTTTGCAGACGTGTTTGGCAAGAAGGAGGTGGACCAACTCCCACCGCATCGGAAGACTGACTGTGCCATAGAGTTGGTCCCAGATGCCCAACTGCCCAAACCTAAAATCTATGCCATGACCCAAAAAGAACTGGCAGCACTGAGAGAGTTTGTGGACAAAAATTTGGCAAGGGGTTTTATCGAACCAGCTAATTCACCAGTGGGGGCACCTGTGTTATTCCGAGTGAAGGATGGGACACTGAGACTTTGTACAGATTACCGCGGATTAAATGTGGTCTCGATATTAAACAAATATCCTCTGCCAATAACAACGCTGTACATCAAAGCACAGGTCACACCCCCTTCCATACTGTTTTTGGCCGGGATTTTGTGCCCATTCCTGACCTGCCTCAACCCACTTCACTGCCTTCTTCCCCTTCCGACTGGGCTGCACACCTGGCCGATGCCTGGCCAGTAATTCAACAGGCACTGGCTGAGGCCCAATCAACCTACAAACTGCATGCTGATAAGAAGCGAGCCTTTCAGCCCGCCTTCAAAGTTGGCGATAAGGTCTACCTCTCCACCAAGTTCATTAAATCCCCTCAACCCTCTAAGAAACTGGCTCCTAAGTTTGTTGGACCCTTTCCCATCGTGGGAATTATCAACCCTGTCACTTTCAAATTGGACTTGCCACACAACCTTAAACGCTTACATCCTGTTTTTCATTGCAGCTTGCTCAAGCCAGTTCACCACTCCAATTGCTGGCATCTCCAACCTACACCCCCTCTGCCCATTATGATTGATGGACAACAGTACTTTGAAGTGAAGGAGATCCTTGATTCCCGCAGGCTTCGTAATACCCTGCAGTACCTTGTTCACTGGAAGCACTTCCCCCACTCTGAGTGGGTGGCTGCCCACGATGTTCACTCTCCTCTTCTAGTTAGGCGTTTTCACGCTGCTTACCCTCTGAAACCTGCTCCTTAGTATTTTTGGGGGGGCAGTATGTCATGTTCACTGTTCCAATGTTCCTGGTACATCGTAACGTTTCGCATGTCATTTGCCTGATACGTGTCTGATCTCAGGAGGGAGGAGGATTCCTTCTCGGGGAGTTGTTATCTCTTGGCTGCTGGGTTGGAATGTGTTTGGGTTATCTCCTGTGTTCAAGGTTGCTTTCCCAGGATATGTGGAAAACGGTGAACAGCACCTGGGAAGGGGGTGGTTGCTATGGCTGGGCGGGGGGAGGGATTACGTTTGGAGCCAAGGGTTTTTAGTTTGTATTTGGTGTGCTTTTTGTTATTCTCAGCTTTCTCTGTATTTGCATACTATTCTTCCAATAAATCAGATATCATTAAGTATCTGCTTGTGAGTCTGAGTATATCAGGATAGGCAATCATTACACTCTGTTGATTTTTAGCATCAGTGTGACAGTAGAATAAGTGTGGGACAGGAGTGGGGAGACCAAGGCTGAAGTCTAGCCACATCCACATAAGCTTGATGCATGATCTTGGGTCAGGTGCTGTTGCTCAACTATACTGTGGATCTGTTGTTGTCATAAAAAAATATGTATGCCTTCTTGAGCTCCTGAAGGAATAGTGGGCTATAAAATATACCCACACATACGCACTTTCAAAGTATATTGCATTATACTGCATATAATATATTTCATATATATTTCCTTTGTATGATAATATTAAGTGAAAATGATTGTCCTACGGGTTGATATGCTTTTCACTTTCCTGTTTCTTTTTGTTTTGCTTTCATCACTTTTGGATAACATATTAACATATACTTTTGCCACAGAATGTTGTCATATTCCACAGTTCATCAATATTGATCTTTTACTCCTTCCCTGTATTTTGCTTCTACTATATTTATCAATATGGAAACCCACACAGTGGCTATATATTTAATTAATGAACATTGCTGGATTTATATCCCAACTTGCCACCAATAAAATGAAATAATAAAATTAATTAGACAATGTAATCCAAAATGCAAAAAAGCAGGGGTGGGCCACAGCATATCACAACAGCGTTAAAGCTTTATTTGGCCAAGGCTTTTGTTTGATGCTGCCATAAATCTCCTTTGCCCCTCTGGAAAGGGCTCAGTCCAAAAGCTTGAGGACTGTATTTCTTTTCTTTTTAAAAAAATCCATTCCATCATGTCCAATTCTCGGAGGTAGCCTGGATAAGTCCCTGCAGTTTTCTTGGCAAGGTTTCTCAGAAGTGGTTTGCCATTACTTCCTTCCTAGGGCTGAGAGAGGGTGATTGGCCCAAGGTCACCCAGCTGGCTTTGTGCCAAAGGGGGGACTAGAACTCACAGTCTCCTGGTTTCTAGCCTGGTGCCTTAACCGCTACACCAAACTGGCTCTAATACAATGATAGAGTATTTTTAAAAAGCAATGTGAATGTGTCACATAGCAGCTGGATGAAAGACTCTTTAAGTAATAATCTAATAGAGCAAAGGAACTAATCTGGGGAAGCAGTGATGATGCACATTTATGGTGATTAGATCATTCCATTTGACAGATGCTTCACAGCAAAGCATCAGATGTTTGACTGATGGAAGTATCGATTTTAATAGTTGAGATCTGTGATGGGGTTCATCCTCTAGTAGAAACCAGCCTAACAAAATACCTCCAGTAACTTGTATGAGTTGTTTTCCCCTTCAGTATATTTCCCAAAAGGCATAATAAGCATTGATAATGCTGCTTATTTTTTTCTAAATGTTGCAACAAGTTTTAAGGGAAATTATGCTAAAAAAAGAGAAACTAACATTATAGCATAGGCCACAGCCATCGCAAGTAGAATCACAGTAGGGTTTTCTCCTCCTTCTCTTCTATACCCAAGCAGATGGCTTTAATGATTTTTTCAGGCCATATTTAATTCATCTACAAAGAACAGAGATTGGTCTGCAAATGTGTATCGAAAGAGAGAGACTTTACTGTTTGTAAAGGTTCCTGAAGTTTGCTTTGCCCTGTCATTAACAACAAATGGTGTTTGTTTTAGAAAAATTATTTCTGTGAATCACCTTGGTGTCAGTGTTGCTGGTACAATAAATTACCTGTAAGGTGAAATAAACGTCAATTGGTTAATGTGACTGCTGCAGTTGATTCCATGGACAACAGAAAGATCAGACTTTTTTTTTTTAATTTCAGAATGCCACTAAGAGTGCAGTTTATTTCTTGCTAAATGTCGCCTTTTTAAAAAGAGGGTGTGCCTTTTCTTACCTATCATTCTTTTTTCAGATCCTTCCATTTCATCAGTTTAATTAACATATTATTAATGTTGCTGTTGAGATGTAAGAACACGGAGGGAATACCACATGCTTATTCCCTGTACTAATAACCTAATAATAGTATTAAATTGATGTGGTCTGAAACAAGTTCAGAGCAGATCTAATTACCAAAAGATGATATGCAGTAGGACTCCAATTATCTGAATCTCATTTAACGAAATCATATTTTAATACAAATTAACAGTTTGTATCCTATGTATCCCAGTGCTAAACTTGTTAATAGCACTGTCTTCTAATTATTTATTTGTTCCCTGGACAGTTTATCAAATCAGGATAGGTTCTCTTGAACATATCAATTAGCAATGAGATGAATATTTCACACGTATTGTTTCTTCCCTATTGATGACTAGTGCTTTTATGTTCAAAAGGCTGTCTCTGCTCAAGATATTTCAGGCCATCATGACTGCACATTAGCTGCAGCTATGATGCACCAAGTATAGAACAGGCAAACATATGTCGAACAGTGGCCCAATATGTGTTGCAAATAACACCTGATTTATATATATATATATATATATATATATATATATATATATATATATATATATATAATTTTGGTTTCACTATTAAAACTTTTGACCACATCAGAGCATGGACTGGAGCAATTCAAGCACAACTTCATTGTATACCAACTCAATTATCCTGCAGGCACACACACACACAAATTAAATGGCTCAAACTGCCAAATCACCAAACTTTGCAAGATTTTGGGAAGCTTATACCAGTGGCAGTGAGTGCACCATTGGAAGATGTGAAAGTTCTAGCTAGGGACAGATTGTCATGGAGAAAATTTATCTCTGTGGTTGCTAAAGTCAACACTGACTTGATAGCATAATCAATCAATCAATGCCTGAAGCAGGGGTGCTTGCAAAGTATGGTCAAAAAGATTGTGGCGACAATGGTGCAATTAAAGCTGCACCCATTTTTTATGTGTATCATACATGCAATGCACATAAAAAACAGGAGGAACTTGCATCATCATGGCCATTGCAAGTGTGTATGTATGTGTGTGTGTGTGTTCATTAAAATAACTTGTAAAAGAGTAGAATCTTTTTTTCAGGATGATGTGGAAGCCTTAAAAAAAGACATGACTACTTCAAAGAATAGCAGAGACCTGTTGGATTTGTTCTTGAATAAGTCAAAGCACTTCTGAGTTATTTTCAACATTTTTTTTCAAGATTTTAAAGATTAATAGACATTTGAAACCAGAGACTTTTCTTTTGGGACTGATGGATAAGCAGTTGGAAAAAAACTGTGGAACTCTGTTTTTGTATATGACAACTGCAGCAAGACATGAAGGTGGAAAGATTCAACTTTACCCACAATGGACGAATGGATAGTGAAGATGATGGAACTTGCTGAGATGGCCAAATTGACAGCTTTAATTAGAGATAAGACATCGTCTGAGTTGAATGCTGATTGGAAGCCCCTTACTGACTTTTCGTGTGAAACAGAAAAAAATGAAATTATGATACATGGATTTGATGATTAGAAAAAAAATAGATTATAGAAAAAATGTAAGTAATGTTGTAACCATAAAGTAAGAGGTTAATTTACATTTATACTTATAACTACTTTAAAAGAAAATCAGAAGTCATTTCTTTATATTCTTTTTTTCTCTTCTTTGTTTTCTGCACTTTAGTCTTTGTTCTTTTCTTGTTCCTTTTGTCTTCTCTCTTTATTCTAAGTATTAGTTCTTGTTAGTTCTTACCTTTTGTCTTAATACATATACATATACACACACACACATGCATACATACATACAGACACTCTCCCATCTTATGTATGTATGTATGTATGGGAGAGCGGCTCCAACAGATCCCAGGAACAACGTCAGAGCTCTCTGTTCAGAAGAGTGCAGTGCTAGGAACAGCCGAGATACCACGCAGAACCCTCAAACTCCCAGGCCTCTGATAGAGGACCCGAGGTTGAGGAAGACACATGCCATCCATGGGGGTGAGAAGGGATTTTATTTTATATGAATTATTTTCAACATTTGCTCAGCTAAATAGATATGAGTTGGCTGTTTTCTCAAGGATATCCCTCCAAACAATGGATTGCTTTTTAATTTTTTTTTAATACTGCTCCCAGTTTTATGTGATTTAATTGATAGTGTTGTTTTTAATTTGTTTTTTGTCTGTTTTAATCCCAGTTATGCACTGGGGAGTTACATGCTGCTCAGAGACAGCTGATTGGAATGGCCTATAACCCCTGCAAATATAATAAAATAAATATCCACAGACCTATATTAAAATATTTAATCTGAGGTTTCCACGGCCACCATGTGGGTGAGTCATGAGTGCTTCAGGGCCTGGGTATGTCAGACTTTGACTCCTGTACTACATTGTGCCTTCATTTAAAAAGCTACACATTAAGATGAACTGGGAAGCATCTGCATGCAGAAGTGTACAAGAAATCACATTTTCATGTTTACTGGGATATAAATTGAAATAATTTGCCCTTCCCATTATAGTACTGATGTATATTTTTCACATTCCCTACAGGCTAAAAAGGCATGAAAGGTTTTAATTTGCTGTCACTGAACTTGGCAGAAAAAAAAAATAAACCTCCCCCAAACAGGCATTTATCACTTATAGATGTGAGTAATGTATCCAATTAGGCTATCCAAGATTTGCTTTCTTTACAAACTGGTATTATTTGAAGTTAAAATGTATTTCTTGATTTATGATTGATGGTTTGCCAGCTCTGCCATTTAAAATGTAGCAGGCATAAGCAAAGGTGTTGGGATGACATTGACTATAATAAATAACATGAGATATGTGTTAAGAAAACTGTGAAATTAGATATTGAAGAGCATTGATGCTTGGGGTTGTAGATGCTCTTGATTTTGAACAGAAATTATAAACAAAAAAGAAAGTTGTATTAAATTAAGCCCAAGAAAGTTGCCTCACCAGTCCTAATGGTGTAGTTGCATAGCTGTGTCACCAAAAGATTTCTTATGTTAAATAATTATTGTCCTTAATACTCAGCCATCATTTCTATTGTTTCCATGAAGCTGTATCAGAAGAAAGGAAAGCAATGAGCCTTGAAATGCAACTTTATCTCCCCCACATGCTTAGCACTGATTTCAAATTAATTCCAGATGACAACTGTTGATTTAATTATGATTTCCTCTTAAGTTTAGACATTCTTTTGAAGATCAGTATCTCTCTTTAACCTGCAACAACTCATTTTAGAATAGAAAACTAGCATTCAAACAAAGGAATGTAGTTACATACACATAGAGGCATTGGTTATGTTGACTAGGACTTCTGGAAGCTATAGTGCCAACATATCTCAAGGGTTCGTTTATGCATTCATTCATTCATTCATTCATTCATTCATTCATTCATTCATATAGCTGCCCATCTCACAAGCTTGAGACTGGGCAGCTCACAAAGTTGGAAAGCATATCTAATCAATGGAGGAAGTGCATAAACAAATTGACTCTTCCTCTTTTTTCCTCTGGAATCTCATTACTAGCAGTTGTCCAACCTTTGGTCTCTTCCAGAACAAAGTGTATTTTTCAAACAAACTGTTACAGTAAAGTCAGACACACCAGGAGCTGGTGTGTCTGAGCATCTGTGCAAGAGGAAAGAAATGCAGATTTTAGTAAGAGAATTTTAGCTTCTCTTCAAGTTTCTTGTTTGTTGTTGTAAACCACAATCCAGAAGATTCATGATACTGAGACTTGTTTGACAAGATCAATTTGGATTTATGATGGGAATGATCTCTCTCCAGAAGTTGGGAAAGAGAGGGAGAAAGAGGAAGAATATCTAGCTACTATGGAAAAAAAAAAAATCCCACCCTTCCCTAAAGGTTACTTGTACTGTAGTTTTTCTTGCTTCTGTAATTCTGTGTTTGAACATAGATTTGGTGGAGAAGGATAACATTTGAGAGTTCAGGGGTTGGGGGGCAGGTAGCCCATGGCCTGTGAGATGTCATGTCCTGCAATCAATTCATGGAGAAATAAACTTGAGGAAGGAAAATATATGCTGCATTCCATGGGATTTGTATACTAAGAGTCTGATCTCCTTTACAGAGCTGTGTCCCACAATGAAAAAATTTACAGGCTAAAAGGCTCTCCAATGCACCAAATTTATCTGCAAGAATCTTCTCTGTGGAAATTTCCTCTCTTGTAATTTTGACTATGTATCTATTGGTGCTATCTGTGACATAATAAGTAGCTCCTCCTGTCTTCCTAAATGATGAGCACAAAGCCAGACTTAGTGCAACATTCTGTAGCAGAAAGTTGGCAGAATGTCAGCTCCATAAGGTAGACAAGACCAGGAAATCACCTCCACAAGAAGACTAGAACTATACTTTATTGCTATAACTTGCAAGTCTGATTGTGCTTTCCCTTGCTTCTGTCTTATGCCCCAGAGAATCAGGGAGGCATTTGCCTGATCTGCTTTCAGATATTACCTTGTTTTCCAAGATTTAAAGAATGTTTCAGCTCTCTTTGCCTAGATCATGATTCTTGCATAATTCTGTCATGGTTATCTCCCTTGCTTTCTACACATAACAATGTAGTTAGATGGTATTGTATGATTGAAACAAGAATGCTTTGCTTATGAGGGCAACAACAAAATGTAGTTATTATCTCAACAGAATGTCATATTACAGTAGTTCAACTACTCAAAAAGGGGTTCCAACTGGACAGTGCATAAGAGTAATTACTAGTATACAATTGTAAGTCTAGTTCTTTCCAGTTCATGAGAAAATGGCTTATGTCTTCATCTTGCTTTGGTAAAAAGAATTACTATGGGCCCTGCTTGTTTGTTTGAAGAGCAACTAAGAGAAGTCCATTGTATTTATCCAATCTGTTTTGAGATGCAACATCTCATCGTGCCAATTGCCATGAAAGAACAGCAGCAAGCCAGTGCATGCACAACTGTGAAATTCCCAAATAACAGCAATCATATCAGCTATCTGGAATGATGCAAAAAACTGAACAGAGGTGACTATTCAGAAAACTTTAGATAAGTAATCATTTTCAACCTGAGATCCAATTTCATTTGTAAGAAAAGATATGAATGCGGTGTTAATAATAAAAAGAAGCATGATTAAAATAAGTGAAGCTTACATGCCATGCCTCTTAATGCTAAGGTAGCATGAAGGAACCTGAGTAGAATGCATGTTAATGAGAACTACGCAAGGATGTGGTTAGAGTCAGGTCCAGGCAAGGGTATAGTTTTATACCCTTTATGGCGTGTAACTCTGTAACTTAATTATTGAAAGCTCCCAGATAGATAGGACAACTTACTTTGGGTTGTTTTTTTTTAGCTGTTCTCATTTAAGCATGTAATGGTGTAGCATATCACACTTGCTCCAGATTGAAAAGCACAATTCTATTAACACAATAGATCATTATGTACTGTTTGGCCAGCAATGGTCTACAATAACTCTTGACTAGAAAAGTAGGAACATTGCATGTTATTTGATCTCTTCAGAATGTGGATTTCAATATTAGAAACTACATTGAGAAAAGGGAATAGTTGCTAAATTTAACATGCATTTGAGTATAGCCAAGATCAAATAACCCGAATGTCAGTGAATAATTCATGCAAAAGCTGATGAGATAAGAAAAGTGACATGAAAGCAATTCATAAATAACTTGCTATCAGAAGAAGAAACAATTGTTTTAGCTCTCACCCATCACTGTCACCATTTATTTGGAAGCTCTATATAAAACACATTTAACGTGCACATAAAGGCATAAGTGTTCCCTTTGACAGGGAAAAAAAGGGTTTTACAGGAACCCAGCTGAAAAAACTCTAGAAGATATTTTCTGCACTGTCTGGGCTGAAAGTGGCCTGGCCTGCAGTCCCATGATTGTGGAAAATTGGCAGCAGGGTTTCCTGACTTTTTTGGGAAAACTTTAGTGCAAGTTCTAAAATAGGCTTAAGATAGTTGGAGAAAATCCAAACTTCCTCCCCACCCAGGAAAATAAATGAAAAATTATGGAGTTGCCCATGTGTGATGCAGCTCGATCAACTTTGTATCATTCCCTGCCTACTGCCTACTACTCCAATCATTTGTAACGACTAAAAAATAGTTTAAACAGCTGTTTAAGAAGTTGCCCATCCCATGTCATTCAAAGCATTAAGAGAATTCTCCTTCAGATGGTATTATAACTATCTCTCCCCGTATTTACTTACTGTATAAGAAGTAAGTAAGGTAAGTAAATAAATTGACTTCGCTAGTTCAATTGTCAGAATTGAATTGGGAACTTTCAAACATTGCTTCTGGTTAATAATGAAGAAAAGATGCTAAATATCAGAAACGTCAGCTTGGAGTCAACTTGTGTTTGGGTGTATGAGTAGGAGCCTTCTTCTCTGTTATTATCCCAGTTGTGTACATGCTCAAGAGGGGATTGGAGTAATGGTGCTAAAGGAAGTTGTTGTTCCTCTCCCCAAATTTAGAACAACTTTACCCAAATCACCTTGATATAGTTCAGTTTGTAATATTACTTACGAGTGTAAAACTGGGCTCTTCTCCATTGATAGTTGGAGTAGGTGAGAGAGGAGCTTTAAAGATATTTGTTTATGGCATTTGGATGCCACCCCATAACATTCAGTTCATTGGGCATCTAACTATAAACTGAAATAAAAACTATTCAGATACAAAAAAGAACTTCAAATACCCGAAGATCAAAGCTAATATAAATTCATCAAGAAATGAAATGGACAATTCCAAACTTAAGAAGACAAGTTGTACTGGATCATGTGAAAAACCTGAGTGAACAGAGATATTTTCACTAAGAAGACCACACAATGATTCCATGTGAACTTCCCTGGAAAGAACAAAAGTTACTGCCAATTCTCTTAGGACACTAAGGTTCCAGTTCCTTAATCCACTACATTCCTATGTTTTCAAGAAGAAATTCTATTTTAGAATTGTTTTAGAATGCACACCATTTATCTGTTTATTCAACACAAAAAACTTAATAGAGGAATAAAAGTTGGAAAAGATTTCTTAGGAAAATGCATGGAAACATTGGATACAACTAGGAAACCATTTAGTACAGGCAGAATATGTTTGCTGCCATGCAGATTTTTTATTATTATTATTATTTTATACCACCTCATGACTCTAGGCAAATCACAAAACAACAGTACATTAATATAACATCCATGGTAAAAAAAATTTAATCCTTTCAATTGTGTCCGATTCTCAGAGACTGTCTGGACAAGTCCCTGCAATTTTCTTGGCAAGGTTTTTCAGAAGTGGTTTGCCATTGCCTGCTTCCTAGGGCTGAGAGTGACTGGCCCAAGGTCACCCAGCTGGCCAAGGCGGGACTAGAACTCACGGTCTCTTGGTTTCTAGCCTGATGCCTTTAACCACTACACCAAACTGGCTCTCCGCTATGGTAAATATACAAAGCTACTTTTAAAACATAGAGATAATACAGATAAGCATAACAACAAGCCACCATGGCAGTCATACAATCTGAATCACACAAACAGCTGATTGCATCAGTTACCAAAAGTTCTTAGGAAAAGCTCCATCTTACCAATTTTCAGAACATCAACACTCAAAGGAAGTCTGTTTCTAAGGGTAAGTTGTTCCATAGTGCAGGAGCAGTTTCAGAGAAAAAGCATCTCTGCATTCTGCCTCCTTGGCTTCACAAACGTGGGGGATACCAACAATTTATCTGGGCAGAATGGACTAATCTGCCATGTTCAGTTTCTTCTAAATCCTCAACACTGTATAAAACTTTGAAGAACACAGTGGCTTTTCACTGATGATTTGAACATGAAAAAATAAGGTCGCTGGTGGATCAGGAAAGATTATCTATTTAGTCCAGCATGCTGCAGCCTATATCATTCAGTGACCAAACACATGCCTTCAGGTGACTCATCAAAAGGAGAGAAGGGCAATGGTCTTTTATTATTTCTCCACAGAGGGGCTATTTATGGTATGGTGCTATAATTCAGAATGTAGTATATAACTATCATAAATCACCAAATCATCCATTCATTTGTCTGTTCCCCATATAAAACTATCTGAATTGATGTCCATTACCATAGCTAATGGAGAAAATTCCTGATACTCATATTATGGCTGAAATTCTGGTAGTCAGATTTCCAGAATATTTATAATTTTGCAAATATTAAGTTTGCTCTACCTTCAAGTTTCCAAAATTAACAGAAAAGATATGTCCTAAATCTTGCTTAAAAAAAATCTTACATGGAATAAAAGTGTTAGATTATTATACCCATGTCATAGTTTTTTATTTAAATCCAAGGACACTATTATAGTTTATTCTTCACAGAACTGAACAAAAAGGTAGAAAAAAGTCCAAAGAGCCAATAGAATAATCCGTAAGTAGCAATTATCCAACTGCCTTCTGGCAAGTCTAGTCTGCTCAGTGCTTAAACTCCAACTTGATATGTGAAAATTGCTTTGCAGTAGTAATATATACATTCTTGATCAGAAAAGTAAAAAAGTAAAATGAATTTGCACCTGAGCATTAAAGTTAGTGATTGAGATAGCTGGGTTGATAGAACAGTTTTGCGAATACTGTTGTTTTCAGGAAGTTGATTTATGAACTGTGAATCTATCTTGATCCAGTCGTATCTCTAGGTTTTCTGTAAAAGGCAGTAAGAGGGTGCACCATAATTTCTTAGCCATTTCCATGCTCTGAAGTCATGCACAACCAGAGTAAGTCACTAAAGCAACTTGGAAACATACACGATTATTTGTGATTTCTTAAAAAATAAACATTTAAGTTGACAAATGTATTTTAACAATACAAGCTCCCTTCTTCCTGTAAAGGAGAGAAGTCTACTGGTGTGTCTTATGGTGTCTGTAATGAAACTATGGAGAGAGCTAAGTGGATTTTTTTTTCAAAAAAGAGAAAAACTATTGATTTTGTAGGAAATTATTACCCAAAAAGACACCTAGCTTTTTTTTTCATTCTGATAAAATAACTAGCCCCAAATATTGAGATAAATTACTGCTTTTGTCTCTAAATATGTATCTAATATTCTGCATATAGAACGCTGGTCACTCATTCTATTTATTCAGAATATTCTCTATCTATTTGGGAAAACATCTCCTAGTAATTTAGTCATTCTCACTTAATCTGCAGGTCTCCAGGTTTACTTTAGCAGCTGCTTCTTTTTCAGGAGACCACAGCATCTGGGCAGAAGCCGTGTAATGAAAATGTTTATACAATTTCATGTTTAAGGGACAGGAAGTTAGCTATTGTCTGTAACTAGCCTGATATTTCCCGTTCTTTAGTACTTTAAAACTGACTGCAGCTTTTCTTCTGTTAAGCTATATGGTCTACTCATTTGAAAGCTTCACTGAATTTTTATTTCAATCTGGTGTCATAACTAAAATTTAGTACTGTAAATGGCAAAGAAAGATAGATCAGTGGTGGAAATATGCCTTTCAATTAGAGAGCCTCAGGTTTAATTCTTGGCATGGGGATGGAAATATATAGTCAATGGACAGAATTCAATCTAAGGCATTGTCTGTTCATTTTCTGTTCTTGGGGCTGTGACACTATCCAACTTGCAGCATTAATGAGCCCACTCTGAGATTTCTAGCCCAGCAAACAAAAGAGTAAGTACTATATAGCAGGGTAAATTGGACCATATACTGAGCAGATCCAGATTAATCCAGATATAGACCCAAAATATGTACAGGTATTTGGGTAAAGGTAGCACACCGTTCAAGGACATCTGGAGTCAGATTGAAAGGTAACCCATGTTTTATTGTTCAAAAGTTAGCCACCACCACCAGCGCATCACTTTACTCAATTGAAATTTGGGGGGGGGGGGCAATAGAAAGTCCACTAGGGGGAAGTGAGTGGCCATGGTACATTGCATCATGTGGAGAGTGGGAGTGGGGAGAGATGATAGAAATGACCCTGCATAGGTGCTGTCACCATTTTGCTTGGGGAGCAAACTCAGAGCTAGCTTGCTTACGAGCAATGGACAATAGGGCCCAAGCGAAGGAATGGGTCTTTGAACACCCATTTCCAGTCACAGTAGAAAGGATTGGGATAGATAGATAACTGCAAGAGTTATTTAATTCAAGAGTTATTAATGGACAGGTGCATAAATGAAAAATCCATTCAGGTGAAGAGTGCTGTTTTCTGCCCTTACCTATACCATTGTTTCAACCTCCTTTTGTTGCTGCTGGGGGGAAAAAAAAGGAACACACAGCAATATAACTCATAGCTGAGTATCCGTGACTGAAGCAGTACTACTTCCATCAATCTTGGGCAGCTGATCTTTCATTCCTCAACAAGAAGAGGAAGTGTCAGAGAGAACGGAGACATTGCAGAAGAGCATTGACTGTACTAGATGAGCTAATAAAACAGGATCTTGTTCATGCATGCTTGTGTGCATCTGAACAAAGATAAAAACAAAACTGTAAGCACAACTGCTCAGGCCTTGCATTGTCAGGAACGAACCCTGGACTTCCAGGTTAAGCCTCTGCCCTCCAGACCACCATACTTCTTTGCTTTCCTCATTTTGCTTTCTTTTTTCTCTTACTTTCTCAGTTCCCCATGATGACTGCATCATACTGTGTTGCTGGTGACTGAGGTGCTGCTTCACCTTCTGCAATGTTGCTTGATCTTTGATTTCCTGTGAAGCACAATGAATCTTACATTAGGCTGTTCAAAGTCAGGTGGTGCACCATCTGTTCCCAGGCTTGGAAAACACTGAGTAACATAGATCAACAGAAAGCAACAGCTTCACTGGATTCATCAGAATATTCATATTCACACAGTGACAAGAAGGCAAATGACTTCATTTTCCAGCCTTGGAAGGGGGTGGGAGGGGGAGGGCTGCCTTTTCTTTTACAGTTTTTCTCCTGAACCTGTCCTGATGTGTTACTGTGTGTTTTCTCTCTCTCTCTCTCTCTCTCTCTCTCTTTTTCTCTCTCTCTTTGAAAAGAAAAATTAAAATGCATTGGATATTTGATTAATATGAACAGTGTGATGAAATGTGTTAATGAATCTGGTAATGTTTGGGTTACAGGATGCTATAGAGACCATGCAATTTATGATGCAAAGAATGTTTCATATAACGGCACTTAAGGGGTTGTATATGTGAGCTACCAGTGCAGAAACTGCTGATAAGCAAAACCAGATATAATAAACTGAAATATAGGCAAGAGCCCATTTAAAACTGAGTTGACTAGATGTTCCTTTTCTTCTCAGCTTAATCTTTTTCTTTTGCAGAGTTGCCCAGAGGCCCAGCCCTACCATTAGGTAAAGTGGTTGCTTCAGCAACTGATTTTGGATATCATGAAAACCAAAGCAGCAACCATGTTGATTATTTGTGATAAAATATGAAAAACAGTTCAAGCTTGAAACAGCTCAAGCTTGAAATGGCAGGCTTGAATGTTTGTGCTGTAAAGATGGGTGTTTTCAAATTTTATTCTCAAGCATGGAATGAATCTGCTGTTTGTTAGATACTCAGAATGAAAACTGACTGTTTCAGGTTGCACTGTTTCAAGGTTCTGGGATATTCTGGGAGACAACATAGATGTGGACCTTTGAGATTTGCTACTGGAGCACTGCCTGGACCAACAGAGCAGCAGGGACTGGTTATGTCCTTTTAGGTTTTGCTTAAGGTCAGGATGTTGGACCTGGCTCATGTGGATGGATAAAATGAAAGTGATTATCATGCATACAGTTGTATTTAACAGTATTTTTGCTGCCAAAGAAAAGTAAAAGAGGGTTTAGGTGTGGGTGGGGTTGCCTCATAAATCTAAATCTTGGGGTTTGGGTATCTTTTTTTGGCAAGAATTTAGACCAGCAGTTTATTGAACTCTTGTCTTCATGCTTTCTGTGTATTCTTGTTTGCTTACCACCCATCAATGCAAATCACCCCAAATAATATTTTTTCACTCTGATTACATTCATTCAGAAAGCTGCACAATTTTCTCCAAATTTATCTTTGATTCTTCTGTTACGACCTTTCACTGGAGTGTGACCTGCAGATACCACCAACCTATGAATTTCTACATTGATATCCACTTAGATGATACAAATTCATATTTTCTGACTTTAAGTTTTAGCCCTTCATTCATAATTAAGCCTGTAACTTACTACCTTACGTGCATGTATCAATGCTGCTTTTCAGACCATTTTCATTCCAATCTATCACCCTTCCTCTTTCTCTTAGTTTCACAGACACATATTTTTTCTTTAATTTCATTTGATAATTCACTCCAAATTTCAATCTTTATTCCAAATCTCATATGCCAAGTTGCAATTTCCCTTATGTTGTGTTTGTCACCAGGTGGACCCATAGATATTGACCTCACTGCCTTTAAAGGCCTTTGTCAGTTGACAGTTTCACATAATGCTTTGTAATAATATAGGGAAGGGGTAGACTTGTCTTATTCATACCCATGCCATATGCAGAATATCTTGCTAATAGTAAAGACAGTACCCTACCCTTTGCATAATCACAGCTCCTAACCATTACTGCCACCTCCCATAAGCCTTTAACATAATGACTTGATGCACGTTTGCAGCCAATTTAACCAATGCCTTTCTCTTCCTCTCTTTCTCCATCCAGCTATCATAGTGAGATCCTTCCACTGCATTGGGGAAATCACCTGCTTGCAAAAATAATAATGTGCTATAATTTCACCATCACAGCTTGCAAGAGAGACTTTTCAATGCAGTAGAGGTGAAGAAATATGAAGTTTTCCCCATAGCATGCTCAGTTGTTGTTGTGGTTTGCAAATGACTAGACAAATGCATACAACATTTGTGAAAATGTGGCAGGGATGTGGTAGCAATTCATTTATTTTTCTTTTGTCTGGAGTGATGTGAGAGAATTTTTGTTCCAGTAGGATCTGCAGTTGCTCAGAAGTCAGGATTCTGATTAGATTGTTTTTCTGTTCTCTGGTTATTCAGCTGAAGTTGATCACTGATAGGCTCATGGCTTATTAGCATGTTCTCAGCATTTTGAGATTAACAGAAGTGATAATGGTTACCTATTGGCTTCAGATGCTTGTTGAGGGATCAAGAAGTAAAAGCAGAGTGGTATCACTTAGTTTTTGTTTTGTATCCTTCAAAATGGTGTTCCCCGTAGTAACATATGGCTGCGAGAGCTGGACCATAAGGAAGGCTGAGAGAAGGAAGATAGATGCTTTTGAACTGTGGTGTTGGAGGAAAATTCTGAGTGCCTTGGACTGCAAGAAGATCAAACCAGTCCATCCTCCAGGAAATAAAGCCAGACTGCTCACTTGAGGGAATGATATTAAAGGCAAAACTGAAATACTTTGGCCACATAATGAGAAGACAGGACACCCTGGAGAAGATGCTGATGCTAGGGAGAGTGGAGGACAAAAGGAAGAGGGGCCGACCAAGGGCAAGGTGGATGGATGATATTCTAGAGGTGACGGACTCGTCCCTGAGGGAGCTGGGGGTGTTGACAACCGACAGGAAGCTCTGGCGTGGGCTGGTCCATGAAGTCACGAAGAGTCGGAAGCGACTAAACGAATAAACAACAAATCCTTCAAAACCTCCCTCCCTCCCTCCCTCTTACATTTAGGTCTCTATCTTTTTATCTCCTCTGAAGCCTATCTTGCTTCTCCCCGTCCTTCCTGTCTTGAGGATTCTAGGGCCTAATGCAGAATCAAGCTGTACTTAATGTGACTATAGCCTGGAAGGTTATTTTTTAGCAAAATTATGTGCAGGGATTGAAAGAGTATACATTCCATCCCTGCAGAATGAGGTCTCAATGAATTGGACACCCAAATAGGCCAAGGGCCACAGAAATAAAAGGAAGTTTGCCCTGATGGCAATTACTTAAAAATGAGGATTATTTTGTTCTAGAAAATGCTAATTTGAACCATTTGAAAAGGTAAGAAATTAGATGCCCAACAATATTTGGTCTCCTTTGCATCAAAGCAAATTAAAAATCACCCTATTTGCACTCTCCTTTCTGAAGAACAGCCCTGCACCAAGAGCAAAGATTATGTTGCACATGTCCATGTGCATTAGGCTGACAAGTGAATATTCCACATAAGTTTCAAGCAGTTTCCTTCTGGGCTGTCTGTATGCTTCTTTGAGATAGACAAATGTTGCCAAAACTGGCAGCCTCCCTTTGGCACCTCCCAGTGTAGTAACAGCAAAAATGTCACAATTCACAAAACAAACTCCACACATCTCGAACTGATATTGTATAACTCAACACATTCCCAGCAGCACGCGGAACCGAGAGGTGTTGTGTATTGTGCTGTAAACGTCTAGAGATGCTGCCTCCTTTCCCCATCCCCCTCCCTCTTCCAAAATTGACATACCTTCCAACCGGCTTCGAAAATTTCTTTCTTTTGACTTTGACTGTCTATGGCAACCAAGCCTAAATGAAGCACAAAGCACATACTTGTTGAGAATAGGGGTGTTTCAACTGACGCTCCAAAAGAAATGCAAGGGTCCATTAGGTAGCCCCATATCTGCAATGCCCAGATCCTCTCCAAGTATTGTCACCATACTGTAGTTTTAAGAGTGAGATCATTCATACATGATAGTAATCAAATTAATTAATTAATTAAGTTTAACTTGAAATAGTTTAAATGTAAAGTTTAATTAAATCACTTTTTTTTTCCTTGCTTGTGTCTTTGACTTGGCCATAGCTATTCTTGGCATATTATTCAAAGGTAGAGTACAGTCCTTAGTCCCCCTTCAAAGTTACTCATCCCTGATTTAGACATGGCAATTTTCCCCCAGTTCTTCATGGATTGTTGGCTTTTTTAATAGCCTGCACTGAGTCAGAAAGTGATAGAAGGTGTGCAGACATTCCCCATAATCAAGAGTGACAGGCTACAGAGCTAAATCAGCTTGTTCAAGTGGCCAATTTTCCTCAATAAAAATGCATGCAGTTGGAAAGACAAGCTTCTGTAAAACAGGCAAACATTATATTGCAAGATAAGCTGGTACTGCATATGTTGGTATGGTGTATGTTGCTACTACGCATCCTAGACAAACATTAATGAGAAAGATGCAGACAAGAGCACCATATGACTTATTCAGTCAACTTTGATGCAAAAAAGGCAGAGAAATCTTGCCAGTATAGTCCTCAGCTCTGTACAAACCTATTCAAGCTCTACTTGCGTTTTTAATGCTTAATGGCATGGCTCATCATGCAACTTCTTCTGGTTTAATTAGAGATCTGTGAGGAGTGGATTCTCTGGAGAGAAAACTCCTGTGCTCACTCCATCCACTAATTATCTGCCTTTTCTTTGAAACTAGTATTTGATATTAGGAGTTATATTCTTGGAGGAAGGAAAAAGATGATGACCTTTGATGAAACATAACACAAAGTGAATGAATGCAGTAGGAGCTGGTGAAAATATTATTAGTTTGGCTACCCTGATCTGCAAACCAGAAGGATAAATAAAAAGAAATGCATAAAAAATTATGCTGGCTCTAAAATCGTAATACCAGCTTCTATTTATCAAGCAGGAGATTTGGTGTTCAGAAACAACTGGATCTACACTTTGTGTGTTTCTGCTAACGACTGTTTGGTTCATGCTTCAGCTAATGAATTAAACACTGATTGCACTCTTATCTTAATGGGGTTCTGAATCAGCCAGAAACTGAACTGCTGCATACGCCACAAATACAAACTCATTAAAAAAAAGTTCTGCGGTTTGAACAATAAATGTTGCTCAAGGCTTGATGAAAGAGGAAAAAATACTATATGATGAGCAAATTTCTGAGGATTTAAAATGAAATTGCAAAAAGTAAAATACCTGATATAGTAAAGAATGGAACATCAAAGGGTGGGGTCACACATCCTGCTAAGTCATAACAATGTGATTTGTTTGATTTTGGTTTAGTGTGTTGGATCATAATAGAACTCATCCATTATGATTTATAAACTATGATATCTGGATTAATGTGTTGTGTAAACTAAGCCACTATAGCTTGTTCAACAAATCATGGTTAAGCAAAACAGTCTGGCGTGATATACACTTCCACCCTATCTTCTGATTCCTTTGTTATCTGGCCAATTCACAACTTGTCAGTTTGGTCTATACAATCTAAATGGAGTAGATTTGAGACTTCTTTTTTATGACATTCAGAAAGAATGAAATTTGGAAAACTAGTAAAAAAACAATCAACTAAGCTTTTCTTACTCGGCTTCTTGTTCATTACAGATTAAGTGGACTATGGTAAATGTTAGGAATCAAAAATAGATAAAAAGAGGCTATAGCATCCTTCTTCATGGAAAAAAAATTAGAAGGCATTGAAAAGAAGTACAACTTAGCAACATTTATATGGTATTTTTGAGGATTCAGTGCCCTCAGCACAATCATTTTAGAAATCTATAGGCATTCATAAGGCAGGTAGGTATCATTCTTCTCAATATTCATTTAATTAGAGCAAAAGTGACTCTTAACAACACCTCCTTATTTAGTTATTTACTGATTTATTTATTTAACAATATTAATTGACTGCCTGAATCATTCAGAACTTGTGTGATCTATAAATATGCATATAGACAAGCCTGCTGTATATTTGGCATTAAAAACAAAGATGTGAATCTGTCTGAGTTGGGAAGATTAACATCTGATATGATAGTAGCAGTGTGCATGGCAAACCACAGTGATGCCAAAATGACATATGCTGGATGATGTAATAATGCAAATGTTAGGACATCTGACTCAAGTTGCAGCTTTTGCATGATTACATAATTGCATGAGGGAGGGGGTTAGAATGAAGCCAATTTGGTGGCCTGCTAGAACCACTGAAATGGAGCAGAGCTTATAATGCAGCTGCGAGGCTGGCACAAAAAAAGAAAATTATCTTAGATAGCTTCAATGAGCATGTCAGAGAAACACAGGTTATTGATCTTACACTCTCAGCCCTCCCAAGCATAAAGAATCACATGCTTAGACACATTAGGTTGAAATAAGTAAAAGAATTTCTTACTGATTTTATTTGTTGCTTCTGTTATATCCATCTTGGTGGAAAAGATGAAGTTCCTTTGTTCTTCTTTCCTTTCTAAATTCTTAGTTTTTCCCTAAACTCTCAGCCCTACAGCTGCCAAGAGCTGTGTGGAAGAAAGGGGAATTCCAGGCTCACCACATGGTGCCCAGAATGGAGGAGAGCAGCACACATCCGTGTGCTTGCTTCTGGTGGAGAAGAAGGAAGAGAGAAAGAGGAAGTGGGAGTGGGAGTGGCAACAACAGCTTCCTCAGAGTTGCACTGTGGGACAACTCAATTTACATGTCAATGAGGCATGCTGGATTTGCCAGGACTTCCAACATAGAAAAGGTAGTAGCTCACCACGGCTGGCAGATCATCTCCTTAGCAGTCAAGCATCAAGAAAAATGAATCAAAGAAAACTCATTTTCGAAGCCTGGAATGTCCATACCTTGCTGGATAAAGACAAGGTGTCAAGGTCTGAAAGACGAACAGCACTTGTAGCAGCCAAACTTCACTGCTGTAGCATTGCCATTGCTGAACTCAGTGAGACCAGGCTGGCAGACGAGGATTTATTACAGGAAGCAGCAAGTGGATTTATCTATCTATCTATCTATCTATCTATCTATCTATCTATCTATCTATCTATCATCTATCTATCTATCTATCTATCTATCTATCTATCTATCAGATTTGTCACCACCCATCTCCTCCCACTGGAGAGACTCTAGGCGGATATATGTTCTCTTGGAAAGGGAAAGTACAGAGCGACAACAGGACTCACAGAACATCTCTATTCTACCCACCGGAATAAATGACTGCTTTATGAAATTCCACTTTCCTCTCCTCAAGTCCTGGTATAAGAGATGTCTGAGGAAATTCATGAAGCTGATTCAGCTACTCCATGATGGAATGACAGGACAGGTTCTTTACAATGGTGATACATCAGCTGCATTTGCCAATTCCAGTAGGGTAAAACAGGGTTGTGTGCTAGTCCCAGTCGTGTTCAATGTGTTCTTCATTTGCATGTTGTCACATGCTGTACAGGGTCTGAAGGAAGGAGTGTACATCAGGTACCGACTGGATGGCTCTCTCTTTGACCTTCGCTGCTTGAATGCATGGACAAAGTGCCTCTATACAGTCATTCAAGAAGCTCTCTTTGCTGATGACTGTGTACTCCTGGTGCACAAAGACTGTGATCTGCAGTCGATGCTGAACAAATCTGTAGATGCTGCTGTGCATTTCGGCCTGACTATCAGCCTGAACAACACTGAAGTATTTTACCAGCCCATGCCAAATACCAGCCCCATAGAACCAAAAATCACTCTTGAAGTCACCCAGCTGACAAATGTAAACAAGTTCAAATACCTGGGAAGCATCATCTCAAGTGATGGGTCTTTGGACAAAGAAATTGACTCCAGGATCAGCCAGGCCAGCCAGGCACTGGGGTGGCTGTGTGCTGGAGTCCTCAATCAACACAACATCCATATCGCCACAAAGCTGAAAGTCCACAGAGCTGTGGTTATCCCTTCTCTCCTATATGGATGTGAGTCCTGGACTCTGTACCGAAGGCACATCAAACAATTGGAGATATTTCACATGTGCACTCTTCACTCATCCTCAGCATTTGTTGGCAAGACCATATCTCCAACCTGGAGGTCTTGGATCATGCAGGGTCCATCAGCACTGGGACCCTGATTATCAGACCCCAGATGTGGTAGGTGGGACACATCATCAGAATGGATGCCTCGCCAGTTGTACTATAGTGTACTGGAGTCTAGGAAGAGACCTTGAGGTCGACCATGCAAGCACTGCAAAGACACTGTGAAAGAAACCCTATGCCACTGTGACATCCAACCAAGGGAACTAGAAGCTGCAGCTGCTGACAGAATCTGACGGCAAACCCTGTGCTATGAAGGCTTCACCGGCTTTGAAGACAGGTACTTCCACAAACTGATAGAAAACTGTGAGCGGCATCACAGAATAACTCCCACTGTTACTACAACAATGGACTTCCAGACTGGGACTGCACAGCCACCTCCATGTCCACAGTTGACGGGTACAACAGCATGTCTTCTTCGAACCCAAAGGACTACCAATCAACATTTATTTATGTATGCTAAAGTAGACTCTTCGGGGTTAAACAATGTTATATTATATACAGGGCATAAAAGAACTAGTAAGCCAAGGAAATTAAAAGCATGAGTAACAAAAAAGAAGCATAGCTGAAGCTAGTTTATACAAATACCATTCACTATACTGCTCCATCAAATCATCCTTACTTCCACCACATCAATTATGACTTTATATTGCTCTTCAGTCTTTAAGTTTCTCAGCTCTTTCTTTCTGAGAATCTAATCAAAGTTGCTAATCTTTCTTACTGAGAATCTAATTCATTCAACTACAAATTTCTCAGTATTCCCTGTCCTCTCAACCCATTCCCTCTTCCTTCATATTGTTGTTCCATGATTCCATCTTCATTCATTCTCTTTACATGACAAACTACCTAAATATACTTATTTTATTCAGATCACTCACTTTTGCGTTCCATTTACATGGATTCAGCTTCCATAATTCTTGACCCTATTTCTTGTTCTATCACATACAGTTTTACAGTACTTCATTCCCACAGCATTCGGCCTCTGTGTTTCTCCTGACATACTCAACTCTCATTTCCATATGACATCATGAGCAGAAGCATGCCCTTATACATAGACATTTTTGCATATTTTGACAAACATTCATTCCCCACAACAAACTGTATATTACTTTTATTCTACCATCCCTTGCACAGCTTAAAAATACCTATTTTTCCCATCTTTACTAAACATTCTATCAGGGTACACACATTTACTTACTTGCTCTAGCTTTTTGGCATGTAACTTAACTTGCATTTGTTTACTCCATATTCCATGTCAAATGCAGCTACCTTGGTCTCTCATATGCTATTTTTTAGATCTATATTCCTTGTTTCATTATACAATATACAGTATCTAACCTTTGCTGAAATTCATTCAGGTTCTCAGCTAGCAACATGGCATCCTTAGTACACAAAGCTTTATTCATGTCCACAACCAACACACCTGTACTATCCCCATAAATATTCCTAATATATTAAATGGCCAAGAGGACAGCACATGTTATCCTCTTGTCTTATTCCCTTTCCAACGTTGAATTATTTGTTAAGCATTCTATTCAAGTCACCTAAAGAATATTTCTTCTTGCCCCCAGGAACACATTTATTCAAAACACTGCATTATTTTCCCCAAAATGTATTCCTGATTTTTTTCATTACCACCATTCACTGGAGTATAACATGCTGCCTTTACATACTTCCAAACCATCTTTTTTTATTTCCTACAAAATCCCTCTGCAATTTGGCTTCTGGGGGAGGTATGGCAAACTGAAGATGGCTCTGTGAAAGCAGAGCCGATGACTGCAAAGACCAAGAAACCTCTGAGTAGACCAGTCCCTTGGAACCTCTCCAGATAAGGAGAGGATGGAAGATTGCCCATATGTGCTCCAGACAGTCAAAATAAGATATATTGTTACTTCTAGCTATCCTTTTTGAACTTTCTCTGACACCAGGACTGAAAAGATTATGTTTTGTGGATTTGTTTATAGATAAGAGATGGAATATGGGATGAAGAGATAAATGTTTGTAACTTTAGAGAGTGTGAAGAGTTACTAAACTTGTATATACTTGTTGTGACAAAGGTTGGAAGTCACTTCTTTATATATTTCTTTTCTCTTTATTATATTCTTACTTTTTAGTTTGTATTATATTTTACTATTATAATCATAATTCTTAATAAAAATTATATCTAGATGGCAGCAATTCATACTGTTTGACGTATATATAAGCTCTTTCATTGGTAATTACAGGTAGTCCTTGGACTGGAATTTTCATTGCTAAGAGACATGGTCATAAAGCACAATATCATGTGACTGTGCTGCTGAGTGATGGCAATTCTGTCAGTCCTGGTTGCTGTTGTTAAGTGAGGATGTCACATGGTTGCCATTTGCAGCCTCCTGCCAGCTTCCCCACTGACTTTGCTTTTTGGAAGCTGGCAAAAAAGGTCACAAATGATGACCATGTGACTGCTGGATGCTGTGATGTTATAATCAGTATGCTGATAACATCCACCTTTACTACTCATACTACACATTCACCAAGGAAGCAATCAGCACTTTGAACACTGCCTAATTTTGACAATGGGCCAGATCACGATGACATTGCTGTGGGGATGCTGCAACAGCCAGAACTCTGAGGACCAGTCATAAGTACCATTCATTCAGCACCATTGCAAGTTCGAGCAGTCGCTGAATGAGTGGTTGTTAACCAAGGAGCACCTGTTACCTTATACCTTAAATTCAGTGCATATATTCATCAACTCCAGTGCACAAAAATCAGATCATCTTAATTTAGATTAAGATTCATGCAAGCCATCATACTATTGTGGGCATCCCACCAACTTGGAGGTATATGCAGGATAGTGACATATACTTAGGATAAATTATAGTGGTTTGTGTGTGTGTGTGTGTGTGTTTTATTTCCCTCCCTGCTACATATATACATATGTGTATATACTTTTTAATATGCCAAAAAATTGCTCAGTACAGAATTTCATTCTATTACGCATATAGATATTGCATACCATTGCAGACAGAATAGATTTCTCTCTGTAACTCTCTAACAAAGCAAGGAAAGGATTCTTCATAATCTCCTTCCCAGAATTAAGCTTTCAAACATTTTAAGTCTAGCTATTCTTGATTCTGCCCACATCTCATTTCTGATACACTTCAGGAATCCTACATTTCATCAATGAATGAACCAGCCTGCAGACCGTCCAATACTGGAATATCAAGTTTGACAGAAGTCATCCCTTAAACAAATATGGAAGTTTTCAAATCTTACAGAACTTTTCATTAAGCAGCTGGAAAGATTCTTGAAGATCAACTGTCTTGACAAAGAATGTGTACCAAGAAAGCTATGTTTTTAGTAATAATCCCTTGCCAGTTCTTCAACTTTTCATCTCTGAGTTGAAAAACGATTTATGAGAAGCTGCAATATACGGCCAGGACTGATTAAAGTTAGGTTTCCTTCCTTACTCTGTTGAAAAGTGAGAAGCTTAATCAATATTGAAATAGCTTCTTCCAAAACAGTACAGATGTTCTGAATAATTTATCTTTATTTAACCAATATGGTTTCTTTTTCTAAGAGGTTTAATGTTCTAAAACCTCCATTGCCCATCTGTAAATGACTTAGTTGTAATGCTAGAGTCAATGCAACTGCTTTATAAAATCATGCCTCTGTTCTGTTTGTGAAAATAAAAAATGGTAGTGTCTCTCCTCCTCCCCCTCACTCACTGCTTTATGAAACTCTCTGCAGAGGATGAACGTGTTTACTAGATCTGTGGTTTGATGAGTTACTTCATGCTCTCCTACAGCCTTGCTATTTTCTCTCTTCTTGTGCCCCCCTTTTCTCTCACCACACCCGTGGATCAGGCACTCAGAAAGAAAATCCACAGCTGCGGTCTTACGCACATACAGCTGGAAATAATTTCTACTGAACAAAGTAGGACTTACATTCAAGTAAACATGAAAGGATGTGGCTTAGATTTGAAGGTGACCTTACAAGTTCATGGGAGAAATAAGATTCAGGGAGCTTTCTGGCAGAACTAACTCTGGGTTAAAGCATACCAATGGCAGGTGCTTCTGATGCCCCTGTGTCATGTTCACTGTTTCAATGTGCACTGTACATCGTAACATTTCACATGCCATGGCGCTGATGCGCGTTTCTGTTTGGGAGGGAGCTGCTGTAAAACCTGGTACCAAGCTCTGTATCTATGTTCATTTCAATGGAATGTGTCTGGGTTATGTGCTCTGCTCAAGGACTTTTCCCGCGGACCATCAGAAGCCGTTAGGAGCACCTGGGATTGTGAGCTTGGGAAGATTCTACGGGGGGAGGGATCTCATTTGTACCGAGGGTTTTTAGTTTGCATTTGGTGTGCTTTTATCATTCTCAGCTTTCTTTGTAATCCTGCATACTATTCTTTAATAAATCAGATATCTTTGCATTCCTGCTCATGAGTCTGAGAGTGTTTTAGAATAGGCATTCATTACACCCTGGGACTTCTAATAGGTTTACCTTGTGGTAACAGGAACACAGAAATCACTATGATCAGCATCTACAGGTATGTTTGGATGAAGTAGATTATCTGGGCCCTTTACAGTTGGGATTTGGGCCAGGACATAGTGCTGAGAGTGCTTTGGTTATCTTGGTGAATGACCTATACCAGAAATTAGATTGGGGGAATGTAGCCATTCTAGTTTTCCAAACTTCTTATTAGCTTTCAGTGAAATCAGATTATCTTTCTGGGAAAACTGGCAGGGCTTGATCTTGTTGGCTCACATACAGAAGGGGATTCTGGGGGCTACTTTCTGACACAGGCTGCTGATCCACAGAGTTGTGTCTTTTCTCCTATGCTATTAATATCTACCTGAAACTGCTGGGGGAGATCATTTGAAACACTGGAGTGGGATAGGATCAGCATGCTGATAATATCCACCTTTACTATTCATGAGCATCAAACACCAAGGAAGCAATCAGCACTCTGAACACTGCCTAATTTTGACAATGGGCCAGATTGTGATCACATGACTGTGGAGATGCTGCAACAGCCAGAACTCTGAGGACCAGTCATAAGTACCACTCATTCAGCACCATTGCAAGTTCATACAGTCGCTGAATGAGTGGCTGTTAACTAAGGAGCACCTGTTACCTTACACCTTAAATTCAGTACACGTATTCATCGACTCCAAAAATCAGATCATCTTAATTTAGATCTATTTCCACAGTGGGCTGGATGAAGGAAAACCAGCTGAAATTGAAGGTGTTGGTCAGTAAAAAAGAAAGGTGGAGCCTACCTTTTGGATGTAGATGCACTCATCCTGATTGTGGAGGTTTGTAGTTGATGAGTGTTCCTTGATCCTCAGCGATCACTGGATTCACAGATTGCCACTGTGATGAGGAACACACTTACATAATGATGGCGAGTGCACTAATTGTGACCATTTCTAATTTGTTTAGTCTTATCCATATCTTATTTTCTTCCTGATTTGATTATTGGTGCTTGCTTTACAGGGGGCTACCTTGAAAAGTGTCTGGAAATTGCAGTTGGTACAAAATGCCAAACTCTACTGAAAGGGTTTGCCTACTACATACCATTCAAGTTGTTGGCACTGACCTTGAAATCCCACCATGGCTTAGCGCCTGACTATTAGAGGGGCTGCATCTCCTCCTATAAATCTGTCTGATCACTTAGACCAGCAGGGAGGCCATTTTGAAGATTTCTGTAAAACCGCCCCCCATGAGTTTGATTAACAATGGCTATTGATATTAGAGGATACTAACTCTTAGAAGAGGTTTATAGACTACTCTTAAGTGAAATAATAATATTGCACTGTTATTCTCCAGTGTAAACTATAAGGAGTGCACATTGTACAAGTTTTACTTATGCATGTAAATATGTTTAGGAATATTAGTACAAACTCAAACATAGCTGCTGAAAAATGAATCTATCTTTAATATGACAATTGCAAAAAACATATAGCATTTTCCATAGCAGTGTTATGTGTAACAATATTGCTGTATCATTTTAGTTTTTCCTGGAAAAACAAGCAGATTTACATCAAGACGGTTCCGATTGAACTGTGGTAGCCGCTGTCAGCTTCTGATCAGGGGTGAGCAGCCTTTTGGGGCAAGGCAGTACAGGCACAATAGTGTCACAAAGTAGTTTCAGTCCTTTTTATTCTTTCTAACCCAGGGGAATATTGGAAAGAAATTATATAAAGCACTTTGGTATACAGTATGTCTATCAACAGGATACAGGTAGTCCTCGCTTAACAACCATTTGTTTAGTGATGGTTCGGACTTACACTTCATGTTGGCATTTATGACCATTGCAGCATCCCACAGTCACATGGTCGCCATTTTCAACCTTTCTGGCCAGCTTCTGGCAAGCAAAATCAATGGCGAACTGTGTGACTTGCGTAGTGACCACGTGGTTCGCTTAACGCCTGCAGTGATTTGCTCAATGACCACCACAAAAAAGGTTATAAAATCAGGTTGGATTTGCTTAATGACCACTTCGCTTAGCAACTGAAATTCTGGTCCTAGTTGTGATTGTTAAGCGAGGACTACCTGTAACTTTTCAAACACAAAACAGAATGGGACCAAAGAAGCTGGCAAAAGAATGATCACATTTGGAAAAAAAAATGTTAAAAAATCCCCCCAAGGCATTTCTCTGGGAGAGGCAGCTAGGCAGTGGCTCAGAATGCTGCCAGTTGCTCCATTTTTATGGCCTACCTCCACCATCTCACATGACCCAGAGGAGTTGCTATTAAGGGCTGCTATTAAAGAATTCCCAACCCCATGCTCTCATGCTTTACCTATCTTCTTTATGTTTGGGGTGATGGTGGTATAAAAGAGCTTCATTAAGCCTAGGAGATCCTTAGCATATCTGTGTTGGTGCTTATTTGAATTGAAACATGTATTTTTTTTTAAAACAACACACAGACACATAAAATAACTCAAATTCAGTGCAAAAAATAGCACTCACAAAACCAGGAGCACAACGGTTCCTTTGCTGTGGGTGGCTAATCCCATATTATATCACAGATTGAATCTAAAACACCAAATTTATTGGTTTTAGTTATTGATAGTTAGCTGCAATTTTGTATTAGATTTCAGTATGGTCTGGGTTAGATGTGTGTTATTACTGATGTACACTGATTTTCTGGGGACTGCCAAGTTCAAGATGCTAGAATCACTTCTCTACCTAAAAACAAATGCCATTCTAATACAAATTCTGCATTTGGTGGTTTAAGATTTAAGGTGTGTTACCAGAGTTACTATTTAGCTGTCTGACACACATTGCTGTTGCCATCATGTGGAAGTTGTGACTTTTGCTGTGCTGAGAACAATGCATGAGATGGCTATGGCCAGAAAAGGAAGGAACGGTAAAGAGAAATTTTAGTCTTTAAGAAGTGGCAGGACAGTGTGGCTAGAATAAGAGAAATGCTGAAGACACTGTTTGATTTTGTACATTCTTAAAACAGATCTCTGCAATTTGGTTTCTGTAATTTCCAGTATATTTATCCTTCCCCACAACCTATCCCTAAACAGATAAAACAGATGACTGTGCAAGCAGTTTGTGCTTTTTGCATTAATCTGGATGTGCACAACCAGTTAAAATGTTGTGGATTGATTGGAACTCCCACTTCTTGCTGGCATCACTAGCTAAACTTTTTGACAGTTGTGAGTTTTGGTTTAATTAAAGAAGAAGTCCAAGCTTTTCCAAAAGGATTGTGTATTTCTTCTTGCATTCACTTGAACCTACATAACACATGGTTGTTTTAAATACAGATTTGCTCAGTCAGAACTTCTCAAATGTTTCATCTAAAGTGCTCTCTCCCTTCAACCTTGATTAAAGAGCAGTCCAAGCAATCTCTGAGTAGTACCAAGCTTCAATGATAGACAGATGGTGGCTCTTGTGATGTCAGGAAGTGTCAAATATTATGGTTGGCTGTAGACTGATGGATAGCTTCCAAACAGATTGAGCAACAGACAGAAAGAGCAAGAACGCCATTTGTTGAAGTTATAGACATTGCGAACAGAAGGAAGCAAGGCAGGGCACACTTTGACAGATCTTGTCCCCTCTATGCAAAAACGATTTAAGGTTTGCTATGTTATATTAGCCCTTTCATTATGAAGAAAGAAAGCAGGAATGAATGAATGAAAGAAGCCGTTAAAGCTCTGCTTGTTCTCTCTCTCTCTCTCTCCCCCTCCCACAACTTTTAAGGAAAAAGATGACTGCTTTGTTTTTTGAAGAAATGCATTGATTTGCATTTCAGAGAATAATTAGAACAAGTGGCAGCACCTGGCTGACATAGTCTGGGATCGAAGGTTAAGCTGGGCTGGACCCAGTTAAAAATTGGATGGGATTTCTTCAGGAATGCCAGGGTTAGGCTGACCATTTGAAAAAAATTCTCAGAAAAAGCAGTTGCAAACCACTTCCATATTGCTGCCAAGAAAACAATTGGAAGTATCTATGAAGTCACCAAAGGTTGAGAGCATCTCAAAGGAGACATTACCTTTTAATACTCCTAACAAGCATAACTATTTTGAAGTCATTTTTTTTCATTTAGTTGTGCTTACATCTTAATTCTTGGCCACACTGATGAACAAATGAAACAGCTAGACTGATTTATTGAGTGTCCCAGCAAGAAATTTACCAACCAAAAACATTTATATCTATTAATATTCAGTAGAAGCAAACAGTTGTTATCTATTTGCATCTGAATATTGGCATGCCACATATCATTGGTCTTTCTATGTAGTAATGGGCTGGTAACATGGCAGTATATATTCTTCTGTGTAAGGCCTTACGAAGAAAGATATGCTATCTCAGAATGATCCTGTTCCACAATTAGTGATCGATTTCACTGCTCTCACTAATGGGACAGAGATTCAGAAGCTGAGCAGCATTATATGGATGTAGGTACCAAACTGCAGGAATGTAAAGGCCTACATCTTTTTAGACCCAGAAACAAATAAGCAACCAATGTAGTGGCCCCAAATAAGTATAATATCAGTTGGCTTCTCAGCTTCTAGGAGGGTATTAGCTGCTGGCGTTCTATACCAACTGTAGTTTCTGGACAAATATGCTCTGAATTAATGACATAAAAAGAACAGAAACACAAAATCCAAGATTAAAAACAAATCAGTAAAATGAAGGGACAGGCAGCCCAGAAAATAATATAGAAATAATAAATATACTAAAAAGTAAAATATAATAACAGTAGTTATTTTCCCCAAGTTATTAACATTTTCTTTCTCTTAAACATGTGGTCTAAGTCTTAAAATGACTAGCCAGACAGTAATGTCTTTGCCTGTGATGGAAACCTAATGTGGCGATGTCATGTGTGCCCTCAGAGAAAGCATCCCATAGATAGGATGCGGAAAAGGACTTATCTCAGTGAAAGCTTTGTTTCCAGAAGGAAGAGCACCAAATGCCAGCTTCATCCTTGCTGGGCATGTTTGACTGAATGCAACTGGAAACAATATGTTGGTTGACAAAGACCTTTGGTCCAATTCAACAAAGCTCATTTGTCTTGTTAAAGCAGGCCTAGCTTTCTCATTTCCTGGTTGTTCCAACATATGGCAAAAGATCACATGAGAAAATATAATGTGAGGAGGAGGAGAAACAAGAAAAGGAGTACAGGTAGTCCTCACTTAATGAACACAATTGGGACCGGAATTTCAGTTACTAAGCAAAGCGGTCATTAAGCGAATCTGACCCAATTTTACTTTTTTTGTGGCGGTCGTTAAGCAAATCACCATGGTTGTTAAGTGAACCACATGGTCGTTAAGCAAATCATGTGGTTCTCCATTGATTTTGCTTGCTGAAGCCAGCTGGGAAGGTTGAAAATGGCGATCATGTGACCACAGGACACTATGTCTTTTTTTTTATGAGAATTTTGCTGAGTTTCAAGACAAAGATAAAAGCTACAAAAAACACACAAAAAAACTACAAAACAAGAAAAACTAAAAAGATGTGAAAAAACAAGATAATTTTTTTTTTCAAAGTTACAAAAAGATGTGACTTCCGACTTTTAACAGCAAGGATATACAAAAATTTTCCATAATCAAGGATATACAAAAAATTGATTATGGAAAAGTCTCTTAAAAATCTCTTACTCTATATTAAACCAAAACCACATTATTTCTATAAATCACTTTGGCACATGATAAAAATCATTAAGTAAAGTTACTCACTCCCCTTATATTGAAATAAAGAAAAAAAAAATCCTATAAACCTCCTAAACAACTTTTCCCCTGAAAAGATAAAACATATTTAATTATTCCCTTCCTACTACTATTCTATACATTTCTGTCTACTATAATAAAAATTAACTTAAAAAGCACATAAATTGTCTGCCATTATGCTTGACAGTATAACAATTTTAACAATCTTAATAAACCCAAAACCAGACATTTATTATTTTTTGTTATACCTTAATAAACTTAATCCAAATCGTTAAAGATAAATGAAATCAGCCAAACTCTAAAAGCAATCCAGATAAATATTCTTAAACTCTTATCCTACTTCAAAATAAACCAGAACATTTACATATCCTCACAATGTGCACAGAGCTTTTTTCTTAGGAAAATTGAACAGCCCAATTGTCCCCCTCAAAAATTCTAACTTCTCTTCAGAAAATCTACCATACATAATGACCCCTTCTTTTTTCATGGCCTTCCACCAGAAAGTCAATTTCTCTTATTGCTTGCAGATCTCTCTCTTCCTTAAATTTCTCCAACTCAATTATTCAATCTTCATCCAGCATCTTAATAGAAATCCCATCTCACTCTTAGAAGAAACATTTCTATCACTGTTGAATTCCTCAGTTTCATCCACTACATCCCGAGCCACATGACACATTTCAGACCTCATATTTCCACGATGTCCTGAATGTCTTGCATAAAATCTTGATAGGAGTCAGAATCTGTTTAAAATCTTGGTGGAAGTCAGAAAAAATCTTCCATGTCTTACACAGTAGATTGTGGCGCCCCCTAGGAGCTTAACCAATGAAAGCCAAAGATATGGAAAAGTTCCAAAATGTATTTACACAAAATGAGAGTGAGACAAGCAGACAGTTCCCAAGGGAAAGTAGAAGCAGAAAGCTGAAAGTTCAAATCAGCTGATTCAACATGTAGGAAAATGCTAATATCTTCAAATTTAGTAGAAAAGTAATAACAGGAAGACAATTGTTTAATCCCAGTCCACCTTAGTATTTGGAAAGGGAACAAAATCCAAAACTTGAAAAATAATTTTTAAAAAATAATCCCAAAAAATAACAATAAGCACCAAGAGAACCAGCTTCTTCTCGCTATAGAAAGCCTCTCTTAGGGTATTCATACTAAAAAAATAAATACAAATTTGATGATTTAGAAATGGGCTGGCCAGTTTTAATGTCTCTTTAAGGCTATAGCATGGCTTGGAAAATGATGATGTCCCCGCCTCCCTGCTAGCTCTTACCAGTCGAACGCAAAATGCTGTTTGCGATCCTCTGGCTACAAGCAGCCATCTGGAGGACAGATAGGGTGATTCCAGGAGTTTTCTTTTATCCAGAGAACACTCCTGGGCTTCAGAAAAACCTGCCTGAGCCTGAAAAAAATTGCCGTGTTGTCAGCTCTGCCCACTAAGTCCACAGGCACAGCTGTTCAGTCTGCCATGTCCCCACTGGAAGTCCGACGCTGCAACAATCATAAATGTGAATAAGTTGCCAAGTGCCCAAATCATGATCACGTGACCGCGGGGATGCTGTGATGGTTGTAAATATGAGGACCAGTCATAAGTCACTTTTTTCAGAACTATCGTAAGTCTGAACTGTCACTAAACAAATGGTTGTTAAGCGAGGACTACCTGTAGTAGCATCTGGAACAGGCTTTTTTCCTGCTTATTTCTATGCATTTTTGTGTGTTTATTATATTTTGCATTCTTGCATTCTTTTCACTGCTTGATTGCTTTGTCTATTTGTTTTCCTAAAGTAGTGTGTGTTTTCTGATGGAAGATAATTGTTTCTATTTCCATTAAATAAATATCTCTCATGAATGTCTGTGTCTAGCCATATTCTTTTTCTTCTTGTTCCTTTTTGCTTCGGTCAGCTCCATTATGGATTAGTTAGGTACTCAGAGTCACCATACAAGGAGTATTTACATTTCTAAAGAAGAGCAGCTTTTAGAACCTGGATGCCATTGAGCGTCCATGAGGAATGAGTTTTAAACAAAATTCTTTTGCCATGGATGAAATATATTCCTGATTTACTGAAGTGCAAGTGCAGTATGCTTGCATGGACAGAGTCATAGATAAAGATATATTTCTTAATTTGCTAGTCCATTTTCTTCGAAGTTATCCATAGAAAAGTACACATGTTCTTTGTACAGTTTCCTTCATCCATTATGGCAATTTTCATAGCAGTCTAATTTGTTGTCTAGGACACAAATCTTTGGTATGTATCATTCTGCATATCTGTTCACCTGAACATATGAAGATTCAAAGTGGAAGACTGTGGTCTGGATCTGTGATGGCTTCTTCATCCTTTTTTAAAATTTATAGACATTATAGGAGGAGAGCTGTGTTACTATAGTTCTTAATGACATTTACTCCACTGAATATTGTTACATATCCTGTGCTGACCAATTCATTGACTCATGCTAATTTCTAGAATTTATAGAACTGTTATAACAATATGGGTTTGTCTCAAATGCCTTAGACGCCTCGAGCATAACTTCATCTTAAACTTGAACAAGATTGATGATGATGGAGCAGGAAGAAAAGATCAATATTAAAATACTTTGCAGAACTAGTACCTGGAAGGTTTTGGCAAATAAGTCAACCCTATCAAAATTATTTCGTTAGCTAAAGCTATTCTGAACACACTTACTTGGAAGTTAATTCTACCAGAGGCCATACACTTCTAAGTTGACATCCATAATGTCCTATAAATCAACTTCAATAAAAAAAAATGATTCCTTGTTATATGCCTTTGAACATGGATTTAGCACTCTTCTGGAATTCTGCCAAACCTGCATTCAAAACAAATATGCCTTTCTGCTGACAGCTATGGGGAAAGCAGAAGAAAGGTCCCATGATGGTCTAGCCAGTTGTCAAAACTCCTCATTTGCCCAGCCCCATTCCCAACCCATTTTAAGGGAGATATTAGTGGATGTTTTCCCACTGTTTGGTGACATCTGGTGGCAGGGGAGGAACAAAGCTAGGAGAAACCACCAGTTCCTGACTTAAATGTGGGTTCTTGTGCACCATAGTTAAGGATAGCATCATTTGCTAGCTTTATTTATTTATTTGTTTGTTTGTTTGTTTGTTTAATCAACTTATCATACTGTTATCACCACCCATCTTCCTCACATGGGGGACCCTGGGCAGTTCACAATAAAACAATTTAAAATTCAATAAAATTATAAATAATACCAATAATCAATAAATATAAAATACAATAAAATCCAAGTAAGGGCAAATCAAATTCAGCCCATAAAGAGATAAGACTGCTCCAGCAAGACTAGGGAACTAACCAGCCCCAAGAGTGATTCTTCCTCTCCCCACTCCAAGCCAGGTTACAAAACCAGGTCTTCGACTGTTTTCTGAAGTCCAGGAGGGAGGAGGCTCACTTCTGGGGGAAGGATGTTCCAAAGGGCGGGAGCTGCTGCAGAGAAGGCCTGCTTCCTGGACCCCATCAGATGGAATTCGCTTACAGACGGGGTCCGTAGCGTGCCCTCTCTGCATGACCAGGTGGGACGGGTTGATGTAATGGGGATGAGACAGTCTCTTAGGTAACCTGGACCCATGCCATGTAGGGCTTTAAAGGTGATAACCAACACCTTGAATTGGACCCGGAAGCAAACTGGCACCCAATGCAGCTTGCGGAGCAAAGGAGTTATATGTGCTGATCTTGAAGAGGACCCCCAAGTTATGCACTGGGTCTGTCTAGGGCAGTGCAACCCCACCCAGAACTAGAGATGGCAAATTTCTGGGAGTCAAGGGGCCATTAACCCACAGCCACTCTGTCTTACCAGGGTTCAGCTGAAGCCTGTTGTTCCCCATCCAGACCCCAACAGCCCCCAGGCATCTGGAAAGGGCAGCCACAGCATCACTTACTTCCCTTGGGATGGAGATGTATAGCTGAGTATCATCAGCATATTGATGATACCTCATCTCGTGGAGACGGATCATCTCACCCAGCGGTTTCATGTAGCTTTTAAAAAGGAGGGAAGAGAGTACTGAGCCCTGTGGCACCCCACAAAGGAGGGGTCGTGGGCCCGAACTCTCCTCCCCTATTAACACCGACTGAGATCGGCCCTGGAGAAAGGAGGTGAACCAGCGCAAAACTATGCTGCCCACCCCCAACTCCCTGAGTTTACCCAAAAAGGATACCATGGTTGATGGTATTGAAAGCCACTGAGAAATCAAGGAGAGCCAGGATGGATGCACTGCCTCCATCCTGCTCCCGCCAGAGATCATTCATAAGTGTGACCAATGCTGTTTCTGTTCCATATCCAGGCCTGAAACCTGACTGAAAGGGGTCTAGATAATCCACTTCATCCAGGATCCTCTGGAGTTGCAGTGCCACCGCCTTCTCAACCACCTTCCCCAAAAAGGGGAGGTGGGAGACTGGACAAAAATTATCCAGTACAGTAGGGTCCAGTGATGGTTTCTTGAGGAGGGGGCACACCAGCACCTCCTTAAAGGCTGCCAGAAACAACCCCTCCTGCAAGGATGTACTTACCATCGACTGGGCCCAACCACACATCACCTTCTGAGCTGCCTGCACCAGCCAGGAGGGACATGGATCTAATAGACAGGTCGTGTCATTTACAGTCCATAAGATCTTATCCACTTCCTCAGGTCCAACAGGATCAAATTGTTCCAGATAATTGGGTAAGTATGTTCCCCAGGCATCTCCACAGACCCTGTCTCATGCTTGGAGTCCAACTTAGTGCAAATCTGAGCGATTTTATCCTGCAGATACTTCAAAAACTCCTCAGCCTGGCCCTGTAGATGATTTTCCAGATCCCCTTTCCCCAACAGGGATTGGGTGATCCTAACAGGGCTGCTGGGTGGCACTCTGCAGATGCAATAAGAGTGGAGAAATACTGACTTTTCACCACTCTTACCACCACAAGGTAGGCCTTAATCGCAGCTCTAGTTTGTGTCTGGTTGGGTTGGGTCTTCATCTTTTTCCAGCAGCACTCTAGGCATCTCTTAACCCTCTTCAAGACCCTCAGCTCCTCTGTGAACGACGGGGAGTGCTGGGTTTGGGTGGGCAAGAGAGACCACACAGGCACAATCTTGTCCAAGGCCCCAGCCACCTCCCTATTCCAGGCAGCGGCCAGGGCCTCCACTGGACCATGCAGCAGGTCCTCGGGCATAACCCCCCAGCTCCCTCTGAAACCCTGTTGGGTCCATTAGTCACTGGGGGTGGACCGATTGAATAGGTCCTGCCTCCCTGCAGACAGGGTTGGCACATGAGAATCTCATGATCACCAGGGCATGGTCTGACCAGGAGACAGGGGAAAGATGTAACTCTCCCCTCAGATCACATTGCCACTGCTCCGACAATAAAACTAAGTCTGGTGTGAGACCACTGTCTCGAGTCGGGTCCCGAATAATCTGAGTCAGGCCCATAGCTGTCATGGTGGCCATGAACTCCTGAGCTACCTCCAAGGCCCACCCCAGGGACGGCAAATTGAAGTCCCCGAGAACCATGAGCCTGGGGAACTCCACCACCAACCCCAAGACAGCCTCCAGGAGCTCAGGCAGAGAGGTTGCTACGCAGCAGGGACGCTGGTACAGCAGTGATACTCCCAACTGCTCTCAGGTACCTAAGTTGGAAAACAGGGTCTCACAACCAGCTTCTTGTGGAACAAGGCTCCTGAAGGCCACTAGAGACTCCCTGATGATAAGTGCCACCCTCCTCCCCCGCCCTGGCATCTCAGCTGGTGCCACACCCGAAACCCAACTGGGCACATCTCCGACAAAGCCACTCCTCCTTCAGGGCCCAGCCAGGTTTCGGTAATACACACCAGGTCTGCCCCCTCTTCTGTGATCAAGTCACATATGAGGGGGGGCCTTGTTGACTTACCTGGCATTAAGAAGCAGCAGCCAGAGGCCAGGGCCCCCACGATAACTGCTGTCCAGGGCCTAGGTTTAAGCTCGGAGGGTCGGAACACACTACAGGTAATAAACACCTGGGGTGTCTTCCTCTATGATGACTCACCCTTTGACTTCCGTCATAACATCCCCTGCCTGTCACCACCTCAATAAAATGTCCTGCCCTACATCATATTAGATTGCCAGTGAGGGAACAGATTTGCTGCCGGTTCAAAGACTGGTTGACAGCCCTTCAACTTGGCCATGAGAAGAACTCTTTAATTCAGCTGAGAAGAAGAACTTTGACCTTTGGATAACAGGCATAACGACTAAAAGGTGTTACCATAACTAGTTAGGGTGTGCTTCCTGTTGTTTTGGCTAAACATTATATCATAGCATTTTCCCCTAGTTCTGTAATCCACCACAATCTTCCTATATTTCAGATTCAGATTTCAAACATTTTTATTACAGTCTTTGACCAGACTTATATTTCTCTTTTCACTGAAAGGAGGCCTATATAGATTATCTGTGCAAACCCAAAGAGCATTTCTCTCAGTTCCTTTAAGTATACTTTAAATGAGAAGGTGACAAAGAAATATTTAATCCATAAGAGAAACTTACTTCAAGGTTATCTCTATGAATGAAGATTTAAAAAAAAGAAATGAAATGCTTATGTTTTCTAAATAATTGTTAAATTTTCACTACTTTCCTTGTAGAGATGGTGCCAGTGCCAATGTCTTTTGTATATGTTGGCCATGTTACTTCATGAAGCAGCTTTGAGGGGATACTTTGTTTTTATGAAGAAAGCACTTTTTTGAAGATTTGCACAGCCCTGCATGAACAAAGAGCTGTCTTGAAATTATTCTGCAAACAGCTGGACTCTTCATATGGATGTTTAACATCAAGGTGTAACTAAAACTAAAGCTCTGGTCCTCCTTCAACACGATAAAACCTTCAGCAGGAGAAATCAAGGAGTAAAGCTTTTGTCTGGCATCTCTGTTTGATTGTTCAAAGCCACTTTTCCCTAAAAGAAATAAAAGTAGGGAGGTAAATCAACTCCCTGTTTAGTCCTGGATGGATAACTTCAGTGAGGAGAAAAAAGAAAACTATTTTGTTATACATTATACATTAGAAAACATATACTGGAAACCATTATTCTATGCTTGGAAAGCATTGAACATTTTTTTAATGATGAATATATGTGACATTTTCAAAGATGATTTAAAACAAAGTTTACTTGCAAACTGTAACCTGAGACCACTGGGAGTGATACCACTGTTTTATTATTCTTAACAGCACTGAGTTGGTCGACAGATATTTCATCCTACAAATTTTCTGTTACGAAAATGCACAATGTTAATCTCTGCAATACTTTATAAACTGACCATAAACCAATGTTTATGGTCAGTTAATCATTGTATTACTTTGCTTTAGGTAATTTAGTACATTACCATAATGCAACAACCTACTTAATATAAATTTTAAAGTGAGCCCAGTCAAAGTTGCAGGGCATTAATATATTATGTCTTTTAACCAGAAGCTCAAAAACAAAGTGAAGTTTGAGTGTACCTCAGCTTTTCTTTGATGGAACTTAATTTTATTATGAAGGGCACGGTGCCAAAGTGCTAGTTATTTATTATCTGTACTGCAGTACAGCCTACCGGCCTCTGTCAGAATCATATCCCCATTGCGCAAAATACTTTGTAAACGGTCTTTAAAAAGTGAGTCTTCTATCCACTTCAAACTGAAATTTTATTTCCTAAGAGTTAATTCTGTAAGCAATGCATTCAGAAAAGGTCAGCTTACTAGAACTTTGCTTTCTGAATCAGTACGATTCCCAAACATATGAATTAATAGAAATAAATAAGATAATGTAACATCAGCATGATATGACTCCAAACCTGTCCCTTGTTTAATGAATGAACTCTGTATAGGATTATCCACACAGACTGTTTGATAGCAAAAGTTATTATTTTTTTTAAATGGTGGCCAGATTCCATTCTGGGGTTGCTTTATTATTTAGCAACCATTCGAAGTTACAACAGTGCTGAAAAAAGTGACTTATGACTGGTCTTCGCACTTATGACTGTTGCAGTGTCCCTGTGGTCACATGATCAAAATTCAGACACTTGGCAACCGGCATGTATTTACGATGGTTGCAGCATTCTGGTGTCACATGATCACCATTTGTGACCTTCCCAGCCAGCTTCCAATAAGCAAAGTCAATGGGGGAAGCCAGATTCACTTAACAACCACGTGATTCACTTAACAACCACAGCAAAAAGGTCACAAAATTGGGCAAGACTCACTTAACAACTGCCTTTCTTAGCGATGGAAGTTCTAGTCCCAATTGTGGTGATAAGTCAAGGACTATCTGTACACTTGTCTTTAGGGCTATAGCAGCTGGGCTGAAAAAATCCAAATGACCATTAGCTCTGATAAACTTTCATTGACTGCCCAGTTAGCTTAAAATACAGTTCAAGATGCAGATCCTTACTTATACAATCTTAAATGGCATGAAATCAGGATGTATCGGAGACTGTCTTCCACCATGCCAATCTGCCTGTCATTTAAATCCTGCTCTGAAAATTGTATGTGAGTTACCACCAAGGAAATCCAAGTTGGTGGGAACATGGACATGATCTTCTGGAGGCACTTTTGATCAAATGCCTAGGTCATTTTCAAATATCTAGGTCACTTTTCCATATTATTAATTTGATCACCCTGGATCTGTAAACAGATCCCTGCTTTTCTGCAGTAAAGTTCGGCATTTAAAAGGTGTTATTTAGTAAAATGATTTCTATCCACACAAAACTCAAATCTATCTTTTAATTATTTTCTGATTAAATGAGATACTTCTTTACATATAAAATCCAGAGTTTATTTATTTAAAATATTAATATATTGCCTATCATGCAAAACATTTCCAAGTGCTTTAAAATTTTAACCCTAGCAGGTATTAGATGCAATATGAAAGGCAAAGTGATGGTATAGCATATACCTCCATATGTATGTATATTGGCCATGGGTAGCGTAGAAGTGCTGCGAATTGCCAACATGCTAGTATTACTCCCAGGTATCTATACGTTTACCATCTGCTAAGCTTTTGTGGAAATTTGGCATTTCTTCTCTAGTTTTCTGTATAGGATAGCAGAAAGTAGGCAACCTCCATATCCCAGACTTTCTGGCTATTGACTAGGCTGGTATTTTTATCTGGAGGGCACTGGGTTGTCTGTCTAAGATGAGGTTAAGCAACAACAACAACAGAAATACTACAGGAAGCAACTGGCACAAGTTTCTCTTCTGGAAGAAAATGTTTTGGTCACCCATCTCTGGATACTTCTTGAGGTACCTCTATGTATAGTTCTAAACATTGCCAGTAAAATGTCTCTGCATTCCTTTTACATTTATTTTGAACATACTGCTCTTGAGTTACTGCCAAATCAATTTTTCATGAATATCTGCCCTAGAAGATTGCATCTAAAGCCAGTTCAGGTCTCCAGAGAATTAAAAAAAAATCCAGTAAGAAGTAACACCTCAGGAAAAAGAAACAGGGTTTTTAATTGCTTTGTGCACTCTATAATTGAAGACAGGCACCTTCTTGAGGCACTCACTGCCTGGGGGAGTGTGACTCCACTTGGCCTTGCCTAATTAATCCTGTGATACAAACCTTCTGGCTTCAATTTTCACATTTCTGACTCTTTTTAGAGGTGATAATAAAACTAAAGAATTATGTAGCTACTTTATGACTATAACTGTGCCAGCAGAACACAAATAAAATCATATGGATGGAAGACCTCCTTTTCAGGGTTTGGTTCCTGTGACCTTTTAAAGTATCAGGAGACACACGTGTGATGAACATGGTAAGGCCGAAAGAGCAAATTCAGTACCATGATGGAAACCCAGGTGGATCCATTTTTGCTGTGGTAGTTGTTTTGCTATGTGTGCATGCTGAAATACAGTGGGAGAATCTGAATGTGATGCTTACCTGCGAAATACAGAGCCTTGCAAGAGCTCTTAATGAAAGACAAATTGGGCAATTTAAACCTTTAAAAAGGAGCCAGACTCACTTGGGCAGATGCCTTCTACACCAATAGCTTGCATGCTGTGAATAGAGCATAACCTCTTTCAGAACCCTCCAGAATGACATAGAAGCATATATTTTTCAGTGTAATGTAACTGTCCCTCTACTCTCTTTAGAATGGTTTATCGTCCAGTGCTGTAAACAATGACTTTTCAAGTGTAAAATGCACAAGGTCAAGTATGCACTAAGTCACATTGTCTTGAATGGAATGTTACTGAACTCATGAACTGAACACTGTTTTATTTTATTTATTTATTTTTATCCCACCTTTATTATTTTTATAAATAACTCAAGGTGGTGAACATACCTAATACTCCTCCCTCCTCCTATTTTCCCCACAAGAACAACCCTGTGAGGTGAGTTGGGCTGAGAGAGAGTGCCCAAGGTCACCCAGCTGGCTTTCATGACTAAGGCGGGATTAGAACTCTTAGTCTCCTGGTTTCTAGCCCATTGCCTTAACCACTAGACCAAACTGGCTCTTACATTGTTAGAGTGTTGGTTCACTTGCTTGCTATAGTCTGTATGAGATATAATTAGGATGGTATACCCCCAGCTGTTTTGGACTTCAGCCTGGTCATCCCCTATAGGGGGAAATCATGAGATGTATATGGAATAATCATTTTGACAGGAGGGGCAAGTCTCTCTTTCTATCAATTTATTCGCCTCCAGTTCTGTAATTCTCCACTTTTCCTGCCCACCCGTAAAAGAAGTGATGGGCAGGGAGAATGCCAGATCTTCCTAGGAACTCCTCAGGGGTTGAGAAGAACAGCAAAGGAAAAATCATGTTTGAGCTTGGGATAATAACATTTATTAGGAGGAAGGTTGAAGTAAGAACTTTGCTTTCAAGTATGGAACCAATTTATAGGCCATTAGGGCCATTAGACTGCACCTTTCTTTTCCCCACATCTTTGGCGTAATGGGGAGAAAAGTTGGCCTAGTCTACTCTTGGGTTTTGTTTACATAATGGTTACTAGCCATGTTATCTGTGTGAGAATTCTCTTATAGGGGAAAGAGGTGAACTGGGGGGGTGTTTTCATAAGGGGATTGGGGGGGTTATGTTTTCATTATCTTCCTCCCCCAATTTTTCAGGCTGCTAGAAGTAGGGAATATTATTTTAAACATGGATCTTGTGTGATGCCCATTCTACCAGACTAAAATATGAGGTGATAGGTGAGGGGAAAGGGAATAAATCATAGGGTTAGGTATAGGTGTTTAACTCTCTTCCCCTCCATTTTTTTTAGGCCAGCAGAAGTAGGAAGTGATTTTTTTAAAAAAAAATTGGATGTTGTCTTGCCGATGAGTGCAAGACCCATTTTTTATAATAGCAATCCTCACTTCTCCAACCAGCCTAAAGAATGGATGACAGCTGGCAGGGGATAATGATTTGAAATATAGGTCTATGGAAGCCACGTGTCCATTCTCCCTTACCGCTCAAGCTACAATGGCCCCCAAAAGTTGTTCAGGACACTTGAAAGCTAGGGGGCTTATCTGCCACAGCCAAAAGTAGCCAATAGGAAGTGGACAGATCCCAGCCCCTGACTATGTCAACACCAACACTGTGGAGGAAGCACTCTAGTTTATCTGTATAGCAAGAAGTTTGTCAGGAGGATAGGAAAACACTACTTTAACATCAGAACATGTAAATAGGATTTTAGGCTACCTCTGTGAAAGACTGTGATTGAGGCAATGTTGTGAGGGAACATGTTTTAACAATAGTTAGTGAGGGATCTTTGTGACCTCATTAAAATGCTGTGAAGTATAGCATTTTGCATTTTTGCAAATTTGCCCATTTTAGTTTCAGTTTCTCATTTGTTCCTGTTTGGTTGGCACCATTCCTGTTTTAATGTATTAAAATAAAAAGCATTGCACATTTGTTTTGTGCACATTTCTCCAACTTTGCTTACTTTACATGTGTTTTGCAAATGATTTTCCCGAATATAATGCATGTTTGTCTTTTATTTTCACAAATATATACTTTTTATGCTGACTCTTCTCTCTATAATTTTGGCTTAGTGCAAAATTCAGAGATGGGAATCTTGAACAATTTTGGATTGTATTTTAAGTTGCTACATTGCATTACCCAGATATGTGTCACTTTGTGTTCTATAGACATTTACTCAGAAGTAAGTTTCACCATATTCAATTAGATTGGACTCTCAAGTGAGCACATACATTTTATGTATTACCTTTATTCCATATCTATCTATATCTGTATGGATAAATAGATGTTGTTTGGCTTAGGATTTATCCTGCATGGTTGTAGGACCTTCATGTTTTCGAACTGCACTCACCTACTTCTTACAGTGAACCATATCAATACATGACACAAGTGGTTGTGGGTGTTCTGCTGAGTTGCCACAGAGCCAGATGCTGATTAGGGCTGAAAGGAAGGGACTGGCCCCAAATCACCTGGTTGGCTCCTGTGCCTAAACAAGGCTAGAACCTAGATCTCTCCACTCCTTAACCACTATAGTACACCTAACTAAAGTCATGTAAAATCATAAGCAGCCAATGCATCCCCTCACATTGGGAACTGCTCCTGGCCATTTCCCATTAGTGGAACCATGAAAAATGTCATCTCCAAAGAATTTAAAGGCTGGGCTGGTGCCTATTGAGAAAGGCATTCCAGCAAGTGCTTGGGCTCCACTTTTTTTTTTTTTCTTCATGTCAGAAGCACCTACCAAGTGGGTAAGTAGCTTGGGCTTCACTTATAAGGCTCTAAAGTCAATGAACATGCCTTGAGAGAGGCTAGGAAGTGAAGATTCCTTAGGTTGCCTTCTTAGCAATAATTATTATGGAATAAGGTCATGGAATGCAATGGGGTTTCCTTTTGATCAAACATGCAGAGAATTGAAATGCGTGAGAAACTGTGTGGCTGCTTAGCCAGGGTTTCCACTCTGGTGGACAAGCTGTAATGGATTAAGAAAAATCTGTTTTTTGTTTTTTGTTTCCTGCATGACCCCTCATTATCAAAGATGCTAGGTTAAAAATACACCCAAGGGATAGTGAACAAGAAGTAACATGCTTGAGATCAATACAACTCAGTACTAAACCTGAGTCTGGCTTTATATGGCAAGGTCAAAATAGCAAATACACAACAAATAGCAACTGAATGGCACTGAAATAGTTGATTCCAACAATAATAGTTGTAACCAACTGCAAGATATGTTGCTGTGCAAACATCTCATTGTCCTTTGTTAATTCTAGTTGATTAATTAAAGAGGATGGAGGAGCACAGCTAATCATGGCCTTTTTGACGCTCTTAATCACATTTGAAGCGAGTTTGACTGAATTGTTGAGCAAACTATTCAGATTGTTGCATTCTGTTTTTTTCTAGAAAGGATTTCCTGTACTATTTTGTGGGTGGGAGAAAGGATCAGTGCTGTCTGTCTGCTCTTAAAGCTTTAAGGGAAGATAACTCAATCAGTGTTATTATTGACCCTATTAATACAACTAGGTTAACAATTCATTTTAAATCAAAGCTTCATCTACTTCTTTTAGATTTTCATATATATCAGAATGTCTATGTTGACATGTGAAGTATTGCAAGTTTGCACAGCTGTTAAAAAGGCTGAGAAAACTTATCTACCAATTAAATCACCTTTGCAAGAATTAATGAGATTTACTTATCTATTTTTTTTCCTTATGATAAAGTGCAGGTCTTCATGTTAAACAATAAATATACTTCAAGAGATTTAATTTCAAATTTTTAAAATGCTTTTTTTATTTGCATACAATATAATCAAGTAACAGTATTGGCTATAAATATTTACTTACTATTCCGTAATGGACACTCCCCGCTTTTTTTTTTTTAAGTGGAGACTCTCAAGGCCATAGAAGGTGAGGTGGAATTACTCAGTCTAATGTTGATTGAACTAGATTTGGGCTAGGAGATTTTACATAAAATAGGTATTAAGCCTCCCAGAGGTTTAATAAGGGTGCATGGAGTTTATATCTTATGTGATATAAACAGTTGATTCAGTTTAGATAGTTAAAGCAATCTGATACAAACTGCCAATTTGATTAGGATCTCTTAATTTATTTTATTAGGATTTCCAGTTTGGAAAGTCAATCCTATTTAGAAACTCATTGGATTGATTCAGAGGCAGCTAATTCAATTCAATAATTAAATCTTTAAATAAGTCTTTATTATTAAAGAAAAATTATTAAGTTTTTAATATTAAAGAAAAATACCAAACAACTTAAAATAACGTTTGTCACTAACTGTTGTTGATACAAGTCTAGGGGCATTTGGGGGGCACAACATGGGCTTGAAGCCCACATGTGCCTTACAGATTACAGGTTGCTCACCCCTAATTTAACTGTCCTAACAGCCAGGAACCACGCTGAGACAAGGAATAGGCCTCTAGTGTTTTATTACTGCTACATTAGACAGAAAATCCTAACAAACTGAAGAAGCGTGGGAAAACCCAGACAGATAAACCCCAAAAGTCAAGGTGGGTCTGTTCTGGGTTTCTCTGAATGACAGCTCATTGTCTCTAAACTACGCATGCGTTTTCCCCCCTGGATAGGGGCCCCCTCCTGCTCGCCATCAGTACTCATGACATTAACCTATGTATAACACAAAATTAAACTTTGTAGGATTTTTCCCATTTTTTTTCACTTTGTTATCTAAAAGTTCGAGATCACAGAAAGTGCATAACTGATACACGGACCTCAACCGGTAATATGCCTGTCACGTATCTAGAGAAAAAGCAGTGTTTGGGCAAGATATTGCAGAAACTTATATCAGGAAAGGGCAAATCCTATATTATAACATTTTATTTTAATAAGATTCAACTGTTCAGCCCCCACCTAGGTATCCTCAACTAGGCATTCACAATCTCTTGCTTCCTTCTTATGTATCTTTTCCAGGATAGGATAGATTAGGATAGGATCCAATGTATTTTGTGGGAGGTTTGATCTCAAATGCCATATGCATAATATTTTATTCCTTGACTTAAAACTTTTGTCAAAGAAAGGGCTAACATTTTAACTAAAAAATATATTCCATTTGGTATGGGGTGGGGTGAATTTACTGATTAACCCCATTGACTATTATATTCATAACAATACTGAAGAATCAGCTGAGAACAGGAGAGGAAAAGCAACCTGAAGTTCAGAAACTGCAGATTTTTATTTAAGAGGTCCTTTGCCTTCAATAAAAGTGAAAGCATTATAAAATCTATTAGAACTGATTAATGTTCTGCAGACACTGGTTTTTCTTATAACAATTAGTATTTTACTTTAATAGCACATTTTACATATTATTGCTTGCACTGCCATAATTCATGGACTGATCCCATATTTTCACTAAAAGAAGAAAAAGCCTTGAAGGAATTCTTCTTTCACTCTAAGGAGCTCATTATTCAGGTCATATTGATGCATAACATGCAGACACATATTATTGAAAGGAAAACTACTTCTCGTAGATGTCTCTAAAAAGAGAGAAACATCAAGGAGGAAGGATTCCAAACCCTTCCAAATTCCAAATGCCCATACTGCTCAGAGTTGCCCCCACTTATTTTTCGTACTTTCCCTCTATAATGTTCCAAAAGCAACCTCTGTTTTTAGCCCATGAAATGGAGATGACTTAGAAACGAGCCAGGTTTACCAAATCTTTTTGAACTGCTAAGCCTATTTGGAATTTTGAGACTGTGTGATGAGCATCCTCACAAAATGGCTGCCACGCTGGGCATGGTGACTCACAAAACATTAGTTTATCATACGCCAGATTGATGATATTGCTGCCACTAACTTCTCCAGCTTTCCAAAATTCTCTCTACCATTTCAGTTTATTTCTGTCTTTTTTCTGGACAGATAGGTGTTTTTCTAAAGAGAACACTGGGTGCAGCTTCCTAACATTAATGATGGTTCAAGGTAGATGCAGGGTCCAGAAGCAATCTTGGAAATAATGATTATGCTTGAATTCTGCTTTGCAACATGCCAGTTTCCTTTTAAAATTTTAATTTACAACTATTAAAAAAAATAAATTAAATGATAGCTGATGTCTGGCAGATACCAAGGGAGATGTTTTGAGTTCTGTGGCTGCTAGGATGGCATCCCAGGGAATACTCCTGGGGAAGTTTCTGCCTTCCAACAAAACATGAATCCTTGAAAGAGTAATGTGAGCCTCCTAACCCTGTCTCAGATTGACTCTATGTCTTCAGCAAATTCTTCACATAGGTTCTATTACATAATTGGGAAAATCCTATGGGTGTGCATTCATTTCTAGAATGAATGAAATCAAATGAAATGCACCACATTTTGTTAAAGAAATGAATGGGGTAATGAAATAAATGGAATAAATTAAAAGAAATACTTTTGTACTATTTCTCTGCATTTTAGATGTGCTGTTCAGAGATACTCTTAAAACTGGAAAAATGATTGCATTGCATTGCATTGTTTAGCAAATAGATACAATAAATTTCTAAAACATTCTCTATCAAGGTGGTCTGGTAGAAATAAGGGAAGTATGAGAACAGTTTAATATGTCAGATTGGAAACATGAGTACAGTATCAGTGAAAGATCTGAGGCATCCCATTGCATGGTTTAGCAAACTGATACATTAAAATATTGCCATTTAGATGAAAACTGTCAGAGTTGCAAGGATCAGAAGACGTGCTGTAAGCAATGTAAAAATGAAAAATATAGAAATAAAAAAATATTAAAGAGAAATCAAACCAACAAGGCAATAGCAAAAGGAAAATGAAGTTAGTGGGACCACCAGAAATTAATAAGAAAAAAATGAAACAAAATGCATACCCTCCAGAAATGCACCACAGATGCAAGGAGTCAGCCCAGAGGGCCTGGATGGGTGGGCATAACGAGAAGACATGGTCCTACTTCTTTTTTTATGCTTTAATGCATAGCATGACACCAGCATGGTTACATTCATGTAATAATCTTGGCAACAACCTTATTCATTTACTGTATTTAGCAATATTTATAACCTGTCCCATTCCTAGGAGACTCAGGTAGTGGTATCAAAAGCTTAAAGCAAACAAAATAATAATTTTAAAAATCCAGTCTATGGCCTTAAAATAGCATCAAAAAGATTGCTTTCAAAACAGAATAATTTGTGTAATTTCATAACTCTGAATCCTCACAGTGGATAAAATAGAAATGGTTAAATATATTTGATTTAATAGCAGTGTCTGCTCCCCAGAATTTTATTTTATTTCATCAATATGGAAAGGATAATCTTGTAGGAATATTACTTTTTATTAATCTGCATTTGGCATGAGTAGTAAACTTCACTAAATGTCTAGGGATGGAAAAATAATAAACTAGAATATGTAGTCACATATAGTAACAATAAAAATGATCAGTAGTCAGAGCATAAGAAGATCATCATGTGGTTGAAATGCCTATATTTTATTTTAAAATAGAGATATTTTGTGGTTTAAAAACATGTTTTTGCATACAAAAGTATGTGAATGTCTGGATAATCAATAATTTCAGCTGCAAATTCCAGGAAATGTAGAATATGAAAATTGAATTAGGAAGAGTTCACTGGATTACAGGGTACCAAATCTTATTGAATTTCTTTACAAAACAACATTTAGACAATAACTTAATAGACTGTTCTATGGGCGTTTGCTAAGTATTGCTAAAACATACCTTTTGGATATGCAGAATATATTTTCCTGTGTATTTTGCCTTTTCCCAACCACTGGGAATTGGTTGCATTTATTTTAAACTTGTATCTACAATTAGATTTACAATTTCACAATTAAAATATATTTCAATAGCAACTTTCTGTTGTTGCTTTAAAACAATCTACTTTGTATCCTAGTAGAAAATTGGTTTGTATACAATTGAGCCCTGGTTCTGCTCGGAAAACCTGATACTGCAGCAGATACCCACTGCTGAGCTGTGCAAATAACCAGAGTAGGCAGTGAAGTGTGTCTATTGTGCTTATTTCATATATTCAACATTTCAAGTGGGAACAGGTTTGAATATCTATATATCTATCTATGTATCTCTCTCTCTACTCTGTATGCTAGAAGATCCCATGTCAGACAAATAGGTCCCTGTAGGCAACTTTACAATTGCATGTATGTACACAATCCATCATCTACAATCTGATGCCATATGATTCTACGGATTATGTGTTTCTGAATCAGAATAGAGGAATGGGACAATTATACTGTATCTCAGCTTGTTTGTTTTATAAGGAGAGAGGAAGGCAAGAACTGGGAGAGCTTTAGAAAAGCTACCAAATCATTGAGATATGATTATGTTCCATCAAGTTGTTTTTGATTCCTAGTGACCACATGTATAGATTTTCTCCATGATGATCTATCCCTCACCTGTTCTTTCAAGTCTCCCAATTTTTTGGGGGAGATATGGAGGGAGAACAAATCCATCCCCATGAAAATGGGAATCCTTTGCTGCACTTCCCTCAATTTCCCCATTACCTTTTAGCAGCCAGACTGAAGTCATATACTTATTCCTGTCTTGATCCCCACAAATTAGCTACTAGGTGCAACAGCCATGCTGACTAGGAAATGGAAAGTTTTAGGGCATCTCCACACAAAGGCCTTGCACTAGTTTGAAATCAGTTCTAGATCTGCCTGACTGCCTGTTGGATTGTTTAGGGCACTTTATCTGAAACTAGATGAAAGCTGATGTGTGTATGTGCATGTGTTTTGTTTTGTTTTGTTTCAGTTGTACTGTGGCTCATTGGTGCTTGTAAGTAGTCTCTTTCCTGACTGGGGCGAACTGTCATATCACTTTGCCTTCCAGCTCCTTGATTCACTTCTAGAACTTCAGCATCTTGCCTTGGTGCCTGAACCCCTCTCCCACAAGCAGCCTTAATCACAACTACTGGAAAAAGCATCTGGTTGCAAAATGTGGTGACATGCTGGTATTTCCTCATCACAGCCTATAGAATATTTGATATACAGGGAGTAATGGCAGCTTTATAGCTGGGTAGTGTCACAGCATATCATTGCTCAATTATTTTTCAGCTAAGGGCCAGATACAGACAATGTGTTCTGAAAATCTGGATAGAAGGACTCTTCAATGTATTTCACTCCTTTTTTGTGTCACATGGAGGTGAGGGGATCCATATTATTCTAGGAGCAGTAGCAGCTGGAGGGAAAACATTGATTAAATTACCCATTTCTTAGCTGGAGCAACAGTGTGCGGCTCTATTCTCTGCTTTTCTCAGTATGGTGAGACTGGTAGACAGGCCAGCTTTAGACACTTGTAAGTGATTAGGAACGAAAATGTTGCTGTGTAGACCCGTCCTATCACCTATGAAGGGTAAAAAAGGTGAAGATTCTTTTGAGTAACTCTCAACTCCTGGTGGTACTTTATTGGCAACCATATGGAAATGGTTTGCTATTGCCTTCTGGATTTTTTTTTTTTCCTTAAGTCCACCACCCCATGATTTGCTGATGGTTTTCCTTCCAGCTACTAATCAGCTCTGAGCTGCTTAGCTGTTTGACATCATCAGACTGAATAAGGCTATTCTAAAACAATTCCCTTCTCTAAGGAGAGGGGAGCAGTGCATTTGTCACCACTACTATAGACCTCTTTCAGATTGCTCTTCTATTCTTGCCTGAAAAAGAAAGTCCATCACACTAGTAACTGAAAACTTTAATCATCTATGAGAAGCCATAGGCCAGAAACAAGCAACTTGATGCCTGGGAGCTCTGTGTAACCATGGACTATTTATTTATTTAGTGAATTTTTGTGTGGCACAATCCCCATGGCTCTGAGCAGTTAACCAAAATAGAAATATCTAATGCACTGAAATCTAACAGTATAAAAATAGAAACTCTAAGCTTAAACAACCTGGTGAAAAGCCCTTTCCTAAACTAGAACAACAAGGGAGCGTCTTCATATTATATGCCACAATAGAGGCTCCACCATTGTGGGGCAAGAAAAAATGAATTGTCAAATGTATTAATGGTAGGGTTTACACTGATGCCCTAAGACCACAGGGCACTTCTGAAATTATGGGCCTAAGCTGCATATGGGTTTGTATACCATAGCAAAGACCTTGAATGCAGCCTGGAAAGCATCTAGAAACAATTGGATCTTTACATATTGAAAAATAGTAAAACAAAGTTGCATCTTTAATATGACTTTTAAACTCAAAATACAATTCAATAAAATAATTTACAACTATTGAACATGACTAAAACAGCTTGAAAAGATGGCTCTGTAAGGGTTAGGGTCTATAAAGAAGACGGTCCCCACAATCTAGGGGACCATGACTAACAAGACCTGGTCCCTTGTTGCCACAAAACAAGCTGGTGGCCCCTAAAGATGAATCGCTCCTGATTATTGTCTTGGATAACACAGTCTAAGCTATCTGGGGCTTTAAACTGATCATCAGAAATTTATGTTTTGTCTGGAAACATACAGTGCAACTGTTTAAGAACTGGCACAGCCTGGTCTTTCCTTTTTTTTTTGTTTTAATATCAATTTCCCCACCAAAACATTTATTTAATTTTCCCTTCCTACCAGTAATCTATATATTTCTGTCCACTATAATAGAAATCAAATTATAAAAACATTTAAATTGTTTACTTCTATAATTAATAATACACTAACAATCTTAACCCTATTAAACCTAAAACCAAGCAAATATTATTATATTTTATAAATCTTAAAAATCAAACAATTCTAAAAACAATCCAGTAAAACTTAATTCAAATCATTAAAGAAAGATAAAATCATACAAATCTTAATATCAATCCAAATAAACATTCTTAATTGTCTACCCCATCTTAAAATAAATCAAAACATTTACACAACTCCATATTACACACAAGGCATTTTTCATACAGAAATCAAACAGCCCAACTGCCCCCCTTGGAAACTCAGACTTCTCAGTAAAAGAAAAAACCTCCCACAGAACAGAGCCTCTTCTTTCCCATGACATTCCATCAAAACAACAACTGCATTTGTGATTTGCAATTCAGTCTGTTCTTTTAACTCCTTCAACACCAAAATCTGGTCATCTGGGATGACAAGAGCTTCAATTTCACTGTTGGTAGAAACATCTCCTTCTTCATTAGAATCAGGTTCTTCCATAACCTCCTCAGCCAGGTGAAACATTTTAAAGCTGATATTTTCTGCAATGTCCCGAATATATTGCAGAATATCTTGACAGGTATCATGAATGATCTGCTTAAAGATCTGTTTAAACTCACAGTGAAGCTCACAACAGAACTCCTTGAAAGTCTCCTTGAAATCCTCCATGTTTCAGGCAGTAGATTATGGTACCCCCTAGATACTTGACTAGCAGACGTAGGAGTTAATGAGTTAATAGAAGATCTCCAAAAGTTGTTGACACAGTATGCTAACAAGCAGTTCTCAGAGAAAGTGAACAGAAAACTAAAGATTCAAAACAGCAGATTCAACATGTAGGAAAATGTTAAATCCTTCAAACTCAATACAAAAATAATAGCAGGGAGACAATTATTTATTTTCAATCCTCCTCAATATCCAAATGGGAAAACAAGCCAAAGCTTTAAGAGATTTTTGAAAATTAATCCCAGAAATACTGACAAGCACCAAGAGAGATCTTTTCTCCTTGCTGTAGAAAGTCTCTCTTAGGGTACATAACATACATACATACATACATACATACATACATATATATATATATATATATATATATATATATATATATAAATTGGGTGATTTAGAAAAGGGGTGGCTCAACCTAGTGTCCCTTAAGGCTACAGCGCGGCTTGGAAATGATGTTGTCCCAGCCTCCCAGCAACTCTTACCCGATCAGCACAAACACTGTTTGTGATTCTCAGGCTGCGAGTCACCATTCCAGAGGACAGATGGGATAATTCTGAGCATTTTCTTTGTCCATGGAAACACTCCAGGCTTCAGGAAAAAAAACCTGCCTGTGCCCCAGGGGGAAAAAAAACTGCTGCTGTCAGTTCTGTCCACAGAGCTCACGGACACAGCTGTTCAGTCTGCCATGTCCCTGCTGGAAGTCTGCAAAGCCTGGTCTTTCCAAGAATCACCAAAGGCAGGTCTGGCTGCTTGTAATGAACTGAAGTTTCTGAATTATATACAGTATAAAGATGGTCCTATAGAGAGTGCATGGAGTACTCCAATGCAGTTTACTATCTGATGCATTACTTTTTTTTTATCATTCTTTTCAAAGAAAGGGTTTGCACCAACTGCCACAAGGCTCTACTTCAACAGGCCTCTTAAAAAGGCTTTTAACCATTGCCTCCTTTAAACAAGGAAATATTTTCCCTTCGTTGGTGAGCCAATTAAGTCAATTTGAATAACCTCTTTGCATGATAAAATCATCCATGTCGGACCAAGTTCCAAAGACAAGGTTTTAGCTGTACTAAAAACAAGAGCTAATTTGGTGTGGTGGTTAAGGTGCTGGCCTAGAAACCAGGAGACTGTGAGTTCTAGGCCTCCCTTAGGCATGGAAGCTGGCTGGATAACTCTGGGCCAGTCACTGTCTCTCAGCCCAACCCACCTCACAGGGTTTTTATTGTGGGGAAAAGAGGGGGTAGAGGATTAGACATTTTTGCTGCGTTGAGTTGACCAAATATATATATTTTTAAAAGGTGGGATAAAATTAATAATAATAACAATAACAGCAACAGCAACAATAACAACAACAAAAACAACAACAACAATAATAATACCTCCAAGTAGCTTGGTCCATGTCCTCACAAGTCACAAACTGAAACTGATCTAATGTAATCCCACAAGAGGAATTACTGGGCATCCCCTCATTGACTCTATGGAAATATAGAAGTCCAGGCTGGCCCCAGTGTGAAAATTTCTATCGCAAATAGCTAATTAAAAATAATACAGATTCTGGGAACAACCTAGAAATGGAAGGAACTTAAATAATTGCTTAAATAATTGCATAATCTTCCAGGCATGAATTTGCAATATGTACAACATAGACATATAAAGTTATAGTAAATGTTTTTAAAGATAGAGATAGAGATGATAGAGATAGAGACAGACATAGATATTTTTAAATCACACGGACTTTAAATTGCTAGATTCAAAGATTTAGACTGGGCTCAAAGGAAAATTAGGTTTCACAAGATAATACAGAAAACGTTAAAACATCACTACTCAGCTTTGCCAACATATAGAGCTTTAGAACATGTAGGACATGTAATTTGTATTTTGGAATAATATAGTAACTCATTAGCCCTATCTAGGCATTGCATGATTATGCAATATTCATAATATAAGTGTCATGTTCTCATTCTAATGTCTGGTTAACATTGTAACGTTTCACATGTCATTCTCTGTTCCGTATCCCTTCACCCGGGGTTTTTCCATTCTTTCGCCCTCCCTTGTTTTGAGGGCTTGGAATGCATGTTTGGGTTTGCGCTCCTGTTCAAGGTTACTTTCCCAGGCGCGTCTAACGGCTTTCAGCACCTGGGAGGGGGAGCGTCCTGACGGGCGACGGGGCGGGACCGGCCCACAAGCAAGGCTTTTAAGTTTGTATTTGGCGCGCTTTTGCTCATTCTCAGCTTTCTCTGTATTTGCATACTATTCCTTTAATAAATCAGTTATCCTTAAGCCCGAGCTTGTGAGACTGAGTATTTGGGTTTAGGCAATCGTTACATAAAGCTGAGAATCATTTTTTCCATTTTCCGCTAGCCCCATCCAATCATTGGATAAGAGGGAACGCTAGCGATGACAGAACCTCAACCTCAACTTCGCGCAAGTGAGGGAAGCGAAGAAGAGCGGGAGGCGGTCAAAAGCCGGCCAGTGCTAACTTCGAGAGCGCAAAGAGCAGCCCGTCGAGAGTTGCGAGATATCCAATTGGACGAGCTGCTGATATCCATGCAGGAGAGTCTCAGGAGTGAACATAGAACTGTCATGGAAAGAGCACAGGGGAGGGGGTCTCCACAATTGACCTGGGAGCACGAAGTCCCCTTGTCACCGAGGGTGGTGGTAACCAACCAACCCTCGGAGGAGCCGGTCACTCCGGCCCGTATGAGGGCATTAGAAGATAAAATGGATTTAATTGTGACGATCCTCAAGGATCTACCCAAAGAGGATCTACCCGGAGAGGCAGAGCCCACCCCGGAGGATTGGGAGGAAGAGCCGTCACAGTACCCCAGGCATAGTACCATGGTGACCCGGGGGAGAAGCAAGACTCGATCAGCCCGTCAAGGGGGGGAGCGAGAGGCAAGACCTCCTAGGGATCGACCACCCATGGGGGCTCGGCGCACGCTGACATTAGCGGCACCGCCACAGCCAGCTGAGCCGGCAAGATCCTTCCCACCATTTGGAGTGAAGTTCGATGGGGATCCCACCACGCTCTCCTTCTTTATTACTAATGCCAAGCACTACATAGAAGATTGGGGTCGAAATTTTCGGTCTGAACATGGCAAGGTCAATTTCATTGCCAACAAGCTGAGAGGAAAGGCAGCGGATTGGTATGTGCAACTATGCCAAGCTGAGGCAACTGAGTTAGAGGACTTCGATGACTTTTTGTGGGCACTTAAAGAGCATTTCGAAGACCCCCTAGCTCAAGAAACGGCCAAAAATGACCTGCGGAAACTTTACCAAGGGTCCCTCCCAGTTGCCAAATATGCGTTGGAGTTTAAAGCTTTGGCAGGAAAAGTGGAAGACTGGTCTGAGCCAACAATCATCGAATTGTTCAAGCAGGGGCTTGAACCCGAAATCCTTCGATGGGCTCTGGGTAGAGATGATCCTAAAACGCTATATGGGTGGATTCAGTTGGCGGGAAGCGCAGAAAATGCCCTACGAACCTATGCCCATACCAAAGAGCTTAGACAAACACGTCTCGCTAGAGGAGCGCGCACATCTGGACTTGCCAGCCGCCCTAAACCAAAAACCTGGGAAGAAGAGAGGGAGCAACGGTTCTCCAAGGGTCAGTGCCTCAGATGTGGGAAAGAAGGACATCGAGCCACTTCGTGCCCAAGACGCCGTCCAGAGGAACGACAAACGAAACCCACGGTAAAGACGCCTGCTCCTGCTCCACCACGAAAACTGAAGGCAGCCCTCGCGGAACTGGACCCCCCAGACCTTCCCTTCGGTGAAGAGGAGGAAGAGTTGCAATTCGAGCAGCCGGCGGGAAAAGCCTACCACCTGCCCTGAAGGGCGCCCTAGGGCAGGTGGAAGAAACCGGGCGTAACCATGATTCGGTGAGTGGAAACTTCCCCACACTAACTGTTAAAGTTAAACTAAGCTCAAAAACCAAAACGGTGGAAGTGTGGGCCATGCTGGACTCGGGTTGCTCCCGTTCCCTGATGCACCCTGATGTCGTAGCGGCTCTGGAACTGCCCACGTTCCCTTTGCCAAGACCCATGATTTTCACCCAATTGGATGGAACTATGGCGGGAGGGAAAGCAGTCAATCTTTCCACGGGACTGGTCGCCTTGCAGATGGGCTCCCATCAGGAAAAGCTGCCATTTGTGGTAGCTCCAGTGGGGGGTCCTCTGGTAATCTTGGGGATGCCTTGGTTCGTGAAGCAAAACCCTTTTATCAACTGGCTGCATAGAACTGTGACGTTTGCAGATGGATTTTACAAAGTACCCGAAAAGGACCTACTGGAGGACTTGGAGGGTGGAGGGGTAGCGTATACCACTGTGCAAACGCTTCAACCTCTTGAGGGCTACCCAATCAGTACCAAGATTTTGCTGAAGTATTTGGGGAAAAGGAAGCAGATCGCTTGCCACCCCACCGAAAAACGGACTGTGCCATTGAGTTTTTACCAAATGTAAAATTGCCTCACCCAAAAATATACCCCATGTCTCCCAAAGAGCTTACCACGCTAAGGGAGTTCATTGACAAAAATCTAGCTAGAGGTTTCATTGAGCCGGCGAATTCCCCGGTAGGAGCGCCTGTCCTATTCAGGCCAAAAAAGGATGGGTCATTAAGGCTTTGTACCGATTTCCGCGGGCTCAATGCGGTCTCAATATTAAATAAATATCCTTTGCCCCTGATCAAAGATATGTTATCACATCTGGCCAGAGGCAAAATTTTTTCAAAACTGGATTTGAGAGAAGCCTACTTTCGCATTCGCATAAGGGAAGGGGATGAGTGGAAGACAGCGTTCAACTGTCCTCTTGGGGCTTTCCAATATAAAGTCTTACCATTCGGGTTATCTGGGGCACCTGGGGTTTTTATGCAACTAATCAATGAGGTCTTGCATGACCACCTATTTAAGGGGGTACTGGTATATTTGGATGATGTATTGATTTATACTGAAACCATGTCAGAACATATCCACCTGGTGCGTCAGGTACTAGCTAAATTGCAAAAAGCACAGCTGTATGCAAAACTGTCAAAATGTGCCTTTCATCAGTCGCAAATTGATTACCTAGGGTACCGGATTTCAGCTCAGGGCATTGAAATGGACCCTGCAAAAGTAGAAGCCATCGTGGCATGGGAACCTCCCCGTACCAGGAGACAATTACAGAGTTTCCTTGGATTCTCTAATTTCTATCGAACATTCGCCCAAAATTTTGCGGAAATCGCCCTCCCCCTTACTGAACTGTTAAAAACTAAAGGACAGGGGGATACGCGACGTTCAAAGAACCCAGGCGCGCTCCTTAAATGGACTCCCGCCTGTCAGCAAGCGTTTGAAGCGCTCAAACAAATCTTTACCACAGAACCGATTTTACAGCATCCAAACCCCTCTAAACCCTTCGTGGTACAAGTCGATGCTTCTGATTTTTCCATAGGAGCAATTCTATTACAAGCTGACCAATCTGGCGCTTTAAAACCCTGTGCCTACCTCTCTCGCAAATTCACGGAAACAGAGAGAAGATGGCATGTTTGGGAAAAGGAGGCTTTTGCTGTAAAGACAGCGTTAGAAACATGGCGACACCTATTGGAAGGCACTTCAAACCCTTTTGAAGTCTGGACTGACCATAAAAATCTGGAAGCTTTAAGCACCAGTCGGAAACTCAGTCCCAAACAACTGCGCTGGGCTGAGTTTTTCAACCGCTTTGACTTCACCCTTAAATTTATACCAGGCAAGAAAAATTTCTTAGCTGATGCACTCTCGCGCAGACCCCAAGATGCTGGCCCAGGGCCAACGGTCCAAGGCACCGTCTGGACCGACAAACAATTAGGTTTGGCAGCGGTGACTCGCAGCCAGACCCGAGCGCAATCAACTCCGCCTTCAACCGCTCCGCCTTCCAGCCGCCCGCCTCCCTTGTCAATTACCTCCGATTTGCAACAACAGTTGCTCTCCCACCTTAAAACAGATACTTGGTTGCAAGCCAATAGACACATGTTAACTTTCACCGATGATCTTGCCTGGCGCAACGATCGTCTCTATGTACCCGAACCAATGCGAAAAACCATACTCCAGCGCTGCCACGATGACAAGCTAGCTGGACATTTCGGCTACGTGAAAACATTGCACCTCGTTCGCCGCCAATTCTGGTGGCCAACTTTACTCAAAGACTTAAAGGAATATGTCACTGCGTGCCCTGTATGTGCGGCGATAAAGCGCAAACCGGGCAAGCCCCAGGGTCTCCTTCAACCCGTGGCCACTCCATCTGTCCCTTGGCAGGATATCTCTATGGATTTTATCGTTGATCTACCCCCTAGTCAACGAAAAACTGTCATTTGGGTCGTCAAAGACTTTTTCTCCAAACAAGCCCACTTTATCCCATGCGCTTCTATCCCCACCGCACAACAGCTGGCACGCCTCTTCCTCATCCACGTGTACCGCCTCCACGGTATCCCCGCCCGTTTGGTGAGTGACAGAGGCACACAATTTACGTCACAATTTTGGCGGGCATTTTTGAAACTTTTGGGTACGAAACAATCACTTTCTACCGCCTGGCATCCGGAAACGGACGGATCTACAGAGGCGGTTAATTCTACATTGGAACAATACCTCAGAGCTTTTGTTAACTACCAGCAAGACAACTGGGTCGATCTCCTCCCATTTGCTGAGGTCGCTTACAACAATTCCATTCATCAAACCACTGGTCAAGTTCCCTTTAAAACAGTTTTTGGACGTGAATTTGTTCCGATTCCTGAACTTCCTCATCCTCAACCGCTCCCAGCCACCCTCGCTGGCTGGGCAGACTCTCTCAAAGACTCATGGTCTAATATTCTACTCGCTCTCCACCATGCCCAAGCTACTTATAAACGCCATGCCGATGCAAAGCGTTCCCCAGAACCATCCTTTGCGGTCGGAGATCAAGTCTACTTATCAACTAAGTTTATCAAGTCCCCACAACCCTCAAAAAAACTTGGTCCTAAATTTGTCGGTCCTTTTCCAATTGTTGCTCAGCTCAACCCTGTTACGTTTAAACTTGATTTACCTCACAACCTTAAACGTTTACATCCTGTTTTCCATTGTAGCTTACTCAAACCCTGCCTGTCGTCGGACCGTTGGCATCCACAACCCACTCCTCCACCTCCCCTCATGATTGACAACCAGCAACACTTCGAGGTGACATCTATCCTCGATTCCAGACGCCTGCGCTCCGCTCTACAATACCTCGTCCGCTGGAAACATTTCCCTCATCCTGAATGGGTTGCTGCTCCAGACGTGCATTCTCCTCGTCTCGTAGCCCAATTTCACTCTGCCTATCCTGACAAACCGGCTCCCTAATTTTTTTGGGGGGGGCAATATGTCATGTTCTCATTCTAATGTCTGGTTAACATTGTAACGTTTCACATGTCATTCTCTGTTCCGTATCCCTTCACCCGGGGTTTTTCCATTCTTTCGCCCTCCCTTGTTTTGAGGGCTTGGAATGCATGTTTGGGTTTGCGCTCCTGTTCAAGGTTACTTTCCCAGGCGCGTCTAACGGCTTTCAGCACCTGGGAGGGGGAGCGTCCTGACGGGCGACGGGGCGGGACCGGCCCACAAGCAAGGCTTTTAAGTTTGTATTTGGCGCGCTTTTGCTCATTCTCAGCTTTCTCTGTATTTGCATACTATTCCTTTAATAAATCAGTTATCCTTAAGCCCGAGCTTGTGAGACTGAGTATTTGGGTTTAGGCAATCATTACAATAAGGAAGAGAACAGGACAGGAATTGTCCCAGGTCATTCTGGTATTCCCACACCACAGAGGAAGCCTATACATAGAAAGTAGGCTCATCTTACACATATATTCCTCAAAAAAGCACACTTAGATATCAGTAAGACTGTGATAGGAGTGACCAGTACTCATTCATTTACATGCAGTTGCCAGTTATATAAGACAGAATAGATGTGGAATGCAGGAAGACATTCTGAATTCATAGCAAAATTTCCAGCAGTTTAGTTTTTTATGGTAATGCCAAATTCTGTCATTTGCCATTGGTTCCACTGGAAATTCCCATCAGATAAGCATAGTGAGAGTGCAGTTTGTTCTCACTCTTTTATTTCTTCATCTTTTTTTACCTTGATACTTTAATGTAAAAGTAGATCCCACTATTATTGCACTTGGATAAGAGACTCTAGTAAAAAGTATTGATTCCCATCTAGTCGTGTCTAATGACACACTAGGGGGCAGTGCTTATCTCCATTTCCATGGCCAAAGAGCCAGCATTGTCTAAGGACACTTCCGCAGTCACGTGGCCAGCATGACAATCACGGAAACACTGTTACCTTCCCGCTGAAGTGGTACCTATTTATCTACTCACATTTGCATGCTTTCAAATTGCTAGGTTGGCAAGAGCTGGGGTGAGTGCGGGAGCTCACTCCATCATGAGGCGCTTGGGTCTTGAGCCGCCGAACTTGCAGCCTTCCAGTCGACAAGCCTGCCGTCTTAACCACTGAGCCACCATGCCCCCTTCCAACTGGTAGCAGTTGTAAATACTGCCATTTTTAGACCCATAAAAAAATTGTGTCCTTCAATAAGAAATAGAAGCATAGTGGGGGATGGTAGTATTTCTACATCTCTGACAGATTAAGACAATCAGAATTGCATTTAAGCATCTATAATCACCTTTTTTTTGTCTAGATGCATGTATTTTGCTAATCAGAACTAAAAGTAATCAATCTAAGACCTCTCTGAAGTGTTTTTTTAATGGTCATAATACATATACTGTATTTTTACTTCATTCTGATCAATCCTGAGTACAATCCCTGAATTATCAAGTCTTTTAAAACATTTGTCTGAAACACTAAAATGTCAGGTGTCAATTGTAGTTCAACTTGTCTCCATGCTACCTACTCTGTGCCTTATCTAGAATCTGTGCATGCTGATTTGATGCAAGCAGTGAATGAGGAGTTCTCTCGGTGTGGTTTTAATTCTTGCTAGCATTCCAATACTTCCATTTCTTTTCGTTCTTATATAACATTATTCTCTGCTCAAGCATAATCTCAACTATAGCATCAGAACCTTTTCTTTTCCCTGTGTCCCCTACTTGAAACGTTCGTTGGCACAATAATCCAGACCAATCCATTTGCCTCAAGGACACAGTCTGAAGGCAGGTTCCATATAGATTATAATGTCTCTATTTTGGTAACTAGTGGGAACTTTATCTTCAGTAGAAGTTTCTGCCTGTGAGATAATTGATTCCAACAGACAAACCAGGAACCAAGAGCTCATGGAAAATTACTACCTGAATGTTTGACTAAATTATAATTATTAGCTGAATTTAAATCTATTTTGGACTCAGGTGTTTTTGTGGGTCTAAAAATGGCAGTATTCCAATACAAAAATAGACACGTTGCACTTGTCTTGGGAATCCCAAAGTGCAGAACAGCAAATATACTTACAGAATATGCACACATCTCCTAAGGCAGGGGTGTACAACTGGGAGCCACACTTAAGGCACTTATTTCACACACTTACAACACCCTCCAATAAGAATCAAAATGTTGGCCCCCATTCATTTCAGGTGTCCTAGGGATCGTATGTGTCCTATCTTAGAGCGAAGAACCACGCTGAGATGGTATCTTGGTCTCTAGTGTTTACTGTCCTACTCCAGTAGACAGAAAATCCTACCAGACTGAAAGACTGTGGGAAACCCACACAGATAAACCCCAAATTCAAGGCGGGTCTGCTCTGAGTTTCTTTGAACGAAAGTTCAAAGTCTCTAAACTATGCATGCACTTTCCCCCCTGGATAGGGGCCCCCTCCTGCTCACCATCAGTACTCATGACAATATGGGCCTCTAGGGTTACACTGTTATGTCTTCAGATAACAATGTGCAATTGTCTGTTGGTTTGAAGGCTGCACAAGATTTTAAGCAGATATCAAAGCCCACAGTACAAAACCAAGTGTGATCAGGACCCCAAAACAATCTGATTTGGGAAGGTTGGAGTTTTTAAAAGTGAAATGAGTACGATACACTTCTATAAGGATTAACGTATCAGTTTTGCCCTTTAGCGTCTCAATTCCCTAAAAATACAAAAAGGCCCACGGGGGAGTGCACTATCCTCTTTGGAAAGCTCTGGGGCCCCACGTATGTGGTGATGGCAGATTACATGCAACTTGTGATCTGTACTTTTCATATTCCTGTCTAGGAAGTAAGAAAACAAAGCAATTGACTGAAGAGGAAACATGTTCAGTTGCTAGAAAATATTGCCAGTAGTAGAATACAAAATGGAAGAAAAATGCAGTGGAATATCTGGAATCCTGAACAGCTGCATTCCACATTTCAACAATTCGTTATGGGTCCATTTGTGTCTACATTTCCTATTCCACAGGGAACTCTGCCTTGTTTTCCCAGTCCAACTGACATACTCCAAATAAATGTATTAAATATATCTTAATCCTATGTTATTGTTTATTCATTCAGTCGCTTCCGACTCTTCGTGACTTCATGGACCAGCCCACGCCAGAGCTTCCTGTCGGTCGTCAACACCCCCAGCTCCCCCAGGGACGAGTCCGTCACCTCTAGAATATCATCCATCCACCTTGCCCTTGGTCGGCCCCTCTTCCTTTTGCCCTCCACTCTCCCTAGCATCAGCATCTTCTCCAGGGTGTCCTGTCTTCTCATTATGTGGCCAAATTATTTCAGTTTTGCCTTGAATATCATTCCCTCAAGTGAGCAGTCTGGCTTTATTTCCTGGAGGATGGACTGGTTTGATCTTCTGGCAGTCCAAGGCACTCTCAGAATTTTCCTCCAACACCACAGTTCAAAAGCATCGATCTTCCTTCTCTCAGCCTTCCTTATGGTCCAGCTCTCGCAGCCATATGTTACTACGGGGAACACCATTGCTTTAACAATGCGGACCTTTGTTGTCAGTGTGATGTCTCTGCTCTTAACTATTTTATCAAGATTGGTCATTGCTCTTCTCCCAAGGATTAAGCGTCTTCTGATTTCCTGACTGCAGTCAGCATCTGCAGTAATCTTCGCACCTAGAAATACAAAGTCTTTCACTGCTTCGATCGGAAGGTCGGCGGTTCGAAACCGCGCGGCGGGGTGAGCTCCCGTTGCTCGTCCCAGCTTCTGCACACCAAGCAGTTCGAAAACATGCAAATGTGAGTAGATTAATTGGTACCGCTTTGGCGGGAAGGTAACGGCGTTCCGTGAGTCATGCTGGCCACATGACCCGGAAGTGTCCTATGGACAACGCCGGCTCCAAGGCTTAGAAACGGAGATGAGCACCGCCCCCTAGAGTCGGACACGACTGGACTTTACGTCAAGGGAAACCTTTACCTTTACCTAGCAACAGTAAGAACAGACCACGGAACAACGGACTGGTTTAAGATTGGGAAAGGAGTACGGCAGGGCTGTATACTCTCACCCTACCTATTCAACTTGTACGCAGAACACATCATGCGACATGCTGGGCTTGAGGAATCCAAGGCTGGAGTTAAAATCACTGGAAGAAACATTAACAATCTCAGATATGCAGATGATACCACTTTGATGGCTGAAAGCAAAGAGGAACTGACGAGCCTTATGATGAAGGTGAAAGAAGAAAGTGCAAAAGCTGGCTTGCAACTAAACCTCAAAAAAACCAAGATTATGGCAACCAGCTTGATCGATAACTGGCAAATAGAGGGAGAAAATGTAGAAGCTCAGCGGTTTAACCCGCAGCGCCACCGCGTCCCATCTGTTGCTACTTGGTCGTTATACAGATTCTTCAGGAGGCAGACAAGATGACTTGGTATCCCCATACCGCTAAGAACTTGCCACAATTTGTTATGGTCCACACAGTCAAAGGCTTTAGAATAGTCAATAAAACAGAAATAGATGTTTTTCTGAAACTCTCTGGCTTTTTCCATTATCCAGCGGATATTGGCAATTTGGTCCCTAGTTCCTCTGCCTTTTCTAAACCCAGCTTGTACATCTGGCAATTCTCGCTCCATTAATTGCTGAAGTCTACCTTGCAGGACCTTGAGCATTACCTTACTGGCATGTGAAATGAGTGCCACTGTTCGATAGTTTGAACATTCTTTAGTGTTTCCCTTTTTTGGTATGGGGATGTAAGTTGATTTTTTCCAATCTGATGGCCATTCCTGTGTTTTCCAAATTTGCTGGCATATAGCATGCATTACCTTGACAGCATCATCTTGCAAGATTTTGAACAGTTCAGCTGGGATGCCGTCGTCTCCTGCTGCCTTGTTATTAGAAATGCTTCTTAAGGCCCATTCAACCTCACTCTTCAGGATGTCTGGCTCTAGCTCACTGACCACACCGTCAAAGCTATCCCCGATATTGTTATCCTTCCTATACAGGTCTTCCGTATATTCTTGCCACCTTTTCTTGCTCTCTTCTTCTTCTGTTAGGTCCTTGCCATCTTTGTTTTTGATCATACCTATTTTTGCCTGGAATTTACCTCCAATGTTTCTAATTTTCTGGAAGAGTCTCTTGTCCTTCCTATTCTATTCTCTTCTTCCACTTCCGCGCATTGCTTGTTTAAAAATAATTCCTTATCTCTTCTGGCTAACCTCTGGAATTTTGCATTTAATTGGGCATATCTCCCCCTATCACTGTTGCCTTTTGCTGTCCTTCTTTCTTGGGCTACTTCTAGTGTCTCAGCAGACAGCCACTTTGCCTTCTTGGTTTTCTCTTTCTTTGGGATGTATTTTGTTGCCGCCTCTTGAACAATGTTGCGAACTTCTGTCCATAGTTCTTCCGGGACCCTATCTACTAAGTCCAGTCCCTTAAATCAATTCTTTACCTCCACTGCATATTCCTGAGGGATATTAGTGAGCTCATATCTAGCTGATCTGTGGGTCTTCCCTAATCTCTTTAGTCTGATCCTAAATTGTGCAAGAAGAAGTTCATGATCTGAACTACAGTCAGCTCCAGGTCTTGTTTTTACCGACTGTATAGATGACCGCCACCTTTGGCTGCAAAGGATGTAGTCAATCTGATTTCGGTGTTGTCCATCTGGTGAAGTCCATGTATAAAGCCGTCTCTTAGGTAGTTGGAAGAGAGTGTTCGTTATGCAGAGTGAGTTGTCTTGGCAAAATTCTATCAGCCTATGTCCTGCTTCGTTTTGTTCTCCCAGGCCATGCTTACCTGTAATTCCAGGTGTCATTTGACTGCCCACCTTAGCATTCCAGTCTCTCGTGATGAAGATAACATCTCTTTTAGGCGTGTTGTCCAGTAGGTGCTGCAGATCCTCATAGAACTGCTCTACTTCAGCTTCTTCAGCATCTGTGGTTGGGGCGTATATTTGGATCACTGTGATGTTAGATGGCTTGCCCTGAATTCGAATTGAGATCATTCTGTCATTTTTGGGGTTGTATCCAAGCACTGCTTTAGCCACTTTACTATTAATTATGAAGGCTACTCCATTTCTTCTGTGGTCCTCTTGTCCACAGTAATAGATCTGGTGGTCATCTGATGTGAAGTGGCCCATTCCAGTCCATTTCAGTTCACTGACGCCCAGAATGTCTATCTTTAATCTTGACATCTCACCAATAACCACATCCAATTTGCCCTGGCTCATAGATCTTACATTCCAGGTTCCGATGGTGTGTTGATCCTTAGAACATCGGATTCGCCGTTCACCACCAGCACCGTTGGCCGCTGGCCATCCTTTCGGCTTTGAGCTAGCTGCATCATCACGTCTGGGGCTAGTTGAACTCATCCTCTGTTCCTCCCCAGTAGCATTTTGACCATCTTCCAACCTGGGGGTCTCATCTTCCAATGGTATACCGACATATCTCTGGTTGTACTGATCCATTTAGTTTTCACGGCAAGAATACTGGGGTGGGTTGCCATTACCTTCCCCAGGGATCGCATTTAGTCTGACCTCTCTGTCATGACCTTCCCATCTTGGGTGGCCCTTCACGGTTTAGCTCATGGCATCATTGAGGTGCTCAAGCTCCAGCACCACCACAAGGTAACGATCCTTTGCTGAAGCTTCATCCTATACTTTTCATATAAAAACTCAAGGCAGGAAAGACAATTTATACATTTGTTCAATCTTCACTGAATCAGAATCACAGAAATTCTTGGTTATGGTCTCAGAGACCAACCAATGTTGTTACTGAATTGAATAGGATAGAATGGGGAGAAAGTTAAGGTAGTGAGTGGAGTGTAATAATCATATAAACTACCTTTAATATGAATTAGTAAAGAAAATGGAATACTGTTCTTTTTTTTTTATCCTAGTCTTACTCACTACTTTTTCGAATGTGTCCCACATCATCCCATCAAAGGGTGGTCCTTGATCTGGAAAAAGTTGTGGCCTCCTGCTATCAAGAGTTTAAGAACTGAAAGAAAAGATATTTTTACTTATTCTGGGAGCTAGATACTCCCTCTTGTGATTCTCTTTTGTTTCTGAACATTCAGCCTCTTCTATTCTGGGCTGCTACTTGAATCAAATGCATCGTGCCGTTGGAATGATGCTATTCTGCTGATAAAGTATTACAGAATGCTGTGGCAACAATCTAGGGCTCAGCGGGGAAGCTGTAAAGACAGCTATTTTTGTAATGTTTAAAATTATACTAAATTAATAAAAAAAAACTCCTGCTGGGCTTCCAGATTTAAAATAGCATATTGTTGTTGTATAATTGATCAGTGAATCAGGGCTTGGTTAATTCACTACCTATTATAATGGCGGAAGATCATAGCATTTTTGAAGTTTAGGAATTTAGCAACCAGTTGCAATAGAGTATAATGAAAGTTGGTAAACTAAGCATAGGAATGAAAAGAATTTTATTTTCAGTAAGTCATAAGGCTTTAAATGATATTTTTGTTTCATTTTACAAGGGCAGTAAATGCATTCCACATGGATTAACTTTACAATTATGACAAGACACTGTTTTCCAGAATCGTTACCGCTGCCCTCTTTGTGAGCAGTTCTTTGTACAGGTCTATGAAGAAAGCTACTGATTTAACCTGCTTTCCCAAATGAAAGTCACAGCTAACTCTGTTACCTATTTATGTGCCAATTCTATCTTATAGAAACTTTTTCTGCATGTGGATCTATTTTCTCTATGGGTTTAAAGATACCTAGCACTCTTTTTTTAAAAAAGCTCATAAACGATCTATATATTTTGCTATAAATTTAATCTTATAAAAACAACATATCTCTTTATCTATGATACTCAGTACTATTGGGAGGAAGTTGTCATATTGCCTGAGTTTTATGGGACTTTCTATCCAACCCACCTGGAAGGTACCAGATTGCAAAGTCTGGTATGGGTCACTGGGACTTACTAGACCTGATCCAGCAAAGCCAAAATGAAAATCCATTTTGCTGCTGCAACAAAATGTTCACAAACAGACATGTAGTTGCTTAAAGCAGAAAAACAAACCTTCTTTTTCTGTCCAGGGCCATGTTCCATCTTTGAGAAAAAAACCAAAGTCAGTGATGGATGAGGTCAGAACTCTTCCTTTTCCTTATTCCTTCTTGCCACTGTCACTTCCCCACTCATCCTTGCTATCTTTCTCCATGCACAGGGGAGGGTCTGCCGGGGAGAGACCAGTATTCTTACTGAATGCCGAATCAACCATTTGCAAAGGATGTTGGCTATCAGGCTAACAACACATCAACATTCTACCTCTTTATGGTGCTCATATGAAGTTAGAAAATGAGAGAGAATGTGGGTATGAAACAACTAGGAAGGTTCCATCAGAGAAGACATATTTCAATATATAGCAGAACTTCTGGGATTTTGAAATAGAGCTATAAATAAGGCAACTCTTATTTCAATTCCATGTATGTGTATGGCTGGTTCTCCATAAAACACCACCAAAAAGTAGCCTTTTGGGGGAACAGTTGGGTTGCATACAGTATGTATTTAGACACCGTGCATAGTAAACCTGATAGACTGTTCTGTAGCAGGTGAAGGTACGTTCTGCTACTTCCCTCCATATATTTTTTTTTCATATTTAGATTGCAAAAAATATTCTGAACACTTGTTATATGGAAGTGTTGTGACCTGAGAATCGTTGTGTCTGGCATTGGCACCTAACATTACATTTCCCAATTTTCTGAACACCTCTTTAATCTCCTGTTACTCCAGAAGCCAGAATTCACCCATATGGATTTTCACCCATATGGATTTTTCCTTTTTATTCTGTTATTAATTACAGATGAGCTTCTTTACACTTGATTGCAGAATCCAGATTAAAGGAGCATTTATTGCATAACAATTTATGTGCTGCTCAGGCAGATTCTGATGCCTCCCCCATTTCCTTGTGTCCTTCACCCTTTTAACTCAGCAGCCTTGTCAAAAAAAACCCCACAAAACTATAGCCCAGCTCCACTAATTGCCACTTCCACCCCTAAATCAGCAGTTCATGCTCTCTCTATGCAAACTATCCAACAGAATGGCAAGCAGACAGACAAAGGAATCTTGAACTCTTGCAGGCAATAATAACATAGCTTCTGCTGTTAACAGTCAATCTTCTACAGAAACAAACACAAAATGCAGATCTTAGATGGTAGGTATCATCTATCAGCACCACATTTCTTTTAAGGGATGCTAGTGTAAGAAGTCAGATTTCAGACATGGAGAATTATGCATTACTGACCTAAAACAGCTTTCAAGCCAGAATTATATGACAATAAACTCATTAAATGCATAAGGGAAACCCAACAGTCAGTGTACATGCATTCACATGCACGTCACAAAGGACTCAGAGGATGGCCAGAGAGCACATGTTCCTTTTATTTTAAAGCAAACCTCAGCCTGAGTTATCCTAAACCTGGTACACTGGAGAGTTAGTTGAGCATCCTATGCATAACAATGGCCAATTAGATGTCTCTGAGCAACATTAGTAGGACAACAAAGTGGCAACTCTTATCTGAAGTTGCTCTCCATCAACTGATATGAAGCCATTAGGACTAGTAGTTGTTAAAAACACATCCTTCATTAATTAACCTAAAACACTCCAGTATAGTGAACCCTATGAGTTAATCATGTTTTATGGAACGAACCTTCTGTTTTTCCTGAATCTACTATCAACAACTGAATTAGAAATCCCCAATTTCAGCTTTATGAGAAGGGAGAAAAATATTTCTTTAGCCATTTTCTCTACATAAGCCTTCCATACCTGGGTGCCTTGTATATATATTGGCATACAAATTCCAGAGTTCAGGGTCAGCAGTGTAAAATTTACGAAAGCTTGAAAAAAATTAATATCTGTAAATTCTTACACAGATTTGCCCAATACATAACTATCAAGTTGAAGGACAGACTGGAATTCACCAGATTTTGCACTTCTTTGAATGTGGCAACAGAGTTCTCAACAGTTTAAACATATCAAAATGCAAACACAAATATAGATTTGGAAAGACTATGCACAATATTCATTTAAGAGGATAAAAGAAATCACAGATTAATATAGATACAGAACAGGATGGGATTATAGATCAAGACATGCAAAACTAGCATACATTGAAAATAGATTCACCCAACCCTCTCCTTAATTATCTTTTTTCTCCTTAAAAAAGCCCCAAATGCATTTTAAATGGAAGTTACTCTTACATAAGCTGCTCTGAATAATGGGGATACATGAATAATAATAATATAAAACAACATCTATTAGAGCTTATCCATAGGTAGTTTTTCAAAAAATCCTTAAGCAGCTTTGAGGGCCACTTTTTTCTTAAAGTGGTATTGGATTATTTTTATGAGGTTTGTGATTGTTCAGTGAGCTGGGTTTGTGGGGAATTGATACTAAGAATATGATTAAATGGATTCCTTTGCCTCCAGGGGAAAAAAAAAGAGCAATATGATATACTTAAAAAAAATTGGAGGCATAAGATGGAGTCTTCTCAACTAGACCAGATTTCATAGTTTCATTGTATGGAGGAGGGTTGAGAAAACTGATAATTTGGGTTATTCTTTGTTGTAGGGTACAAAATAATCATGCAACTTCAGAGAAATGAAAATAAAACAGTTGGTCAGTTCAACAGTTGGTCAGATTCCCATCACAATTGTTAAATTGTGGTGGGAATCTTTGGGTGCTGGAATTTCAGACTCAGCTAAGTGGTGGAACATACCAAAAATTCCAGGTCCAACCTCAATCACCTCTAGGTGAGCCAGGAAATATTGCAATCTGAGATTCTGACACAGGGCTAGGTAACCTTTTTTGGAACTGGTGGGCCTGCATGGAATTTGGAGAGCAAATTGTTGGCACTCTTATGAAGACTGCCAATGAAGGCGTCCTGATTGACAAAATGGCTGCCATGGTGAGTGTACTCCACTACAGCACATCAAATTATTAGCAATCAAATGAAAATAATCCCCATTCCCACCTGGAGGTATCCTCTAAGAACTCCACTAATCTTTATCTTCTCTTATACTGGGCAGGAACATTGCATTTCCAAACAAAACAGTAGACTATATTTCTCAACCTTGGCAATATCAAGCTGTGTGGACGTCAACTCCCAAAATTCCCCAGTCAGCTAAGCTTTTGGGAGTTGACATCCACACAGCTTGAAGTTGCCAAGGTTGAGAAACACTGCACTAGACCGCAGCCACCCCAATTTTTATTTACTAAGCATGCCTATAAAGTCTATGTCAGGCTTAATGGCATTCTTGCATTCTTATAATTAAGATGATGATACTTTGCTTAAAGGCTGGTCCCTTGCTTAGAAAAAAGTAAAATCGGATGAGAAAGGAGTTTATAATCCCTATTCCATGTTAACCCACTGGCAGGAACTTTTGGTTCACGCTGCCTCTGTTCCCTCATTAGCAGCCTTCTCCTTCCACCCGGTCTCCCAATTCATTTTTCTCGCTGTAGCATTCTTCTCCACATGCTGAAGTCAGGGGGAGTAATGAGGATGACAAGCCAGCTTTACAGTGTGTTTTGAGATTGAAAATAGAAAAGATGGCAGAAATACTCTGAATTTGGGTTTCCAGGTTCAGCATCCCTCTGCATGCCATTATTTTCTATGTGGATGCATTTAAATGTGATTATATACTGTTTAATCCCAAATTACCTGTTTGGGGAGTTGTATGCCACTCAGATTCAGCTGACAGAAACAGCCTATGAGCCCTGTAAATAAATAGAATCCTTGCAGCGCTGTTTCTTTGTTTCCAGAAAGCAAGTCTTTTCTTTTTTTCACTTTCAGGCTGGATAATTTTTTTCCCGTGAAGAAATCCTGATACTCTCTTGAGTTCTATGTAGTTATCTTTTTCTGCTGTCCCAGGAAAAATGATTTTATCACTCCTGGAATAAGCTGTGTTACAGTATTCTTCCTGCTTAGACATTTGAAGAACCAAGCTCTTGCTGAGTTTTGATTACAAGAAAGAAGCCACTTTTCAAGGTATGTGAGAACTGAAAAGAAAGGCAGCAAAGGCCAAGCTATAATAGCAATATACACTCAAGAGTGACAAATAAAATGCGGCTTATTTTTCAAGCATCTACTTATACAACGGCAGATGTAATGCTAAACTGACAGTTCTTGGTCTCTAATCAAGGCAGTTACATTCAGAGCTGTCTGAAAAAGAAATAAACAGAAAGGAAGTTTCTGGAAGGGGTATAACTATTATACATCAGAAAACAGAAAAAAAAACTTGCTTGCATATTATGAAGAGCAGATTGTTTCTCTTAAACCACTTCTGCCACAATGTTATAATCCAGTGTTTCTCAAACTTGGCAACTTTAAGACATGAGGACTTCAACTCCTAGAATTCCCCAGCTAGCATGCTGGCTGGGGAATTCTGGGAGTTGAAGTCCTCATGTCTTAAAGTTGCCAAGTTTGAGAAGCACTGGTATAATCCATGATAGGAATTTTACAATGTCAATTGCTTTGAAGTCTGCACTTGCCAAGAGGAGAGCAGGAAGTCCTTCATCAGTCAACATGTCACCTTTCTAGACTACTTTCTGTTATAGCCATATACTCTGGGGATAATTTGTTAAGGCCTACCTTCAAGTAATGGGGCGGAGCCAACCCCAAAGTGTGCAAGGCCATCTCTTACTCATCTTTGACCGCCTCCCCCCCACTCTTCCTGATGCACCACTATTTTTCTCTCATCTTCTCTGGTGAAATGATAATGCGGTCTTTGGGGAAATGTGAAATGATTCTTTGCAGACATTTTCAAAATCAGCCCAGAGTTAGGCAGTAGTTTTTCAGTGAATTGCAAGGCCTTCTCTATCCTTAATAAAAGAAACTGTGGGCCGGGGGGGAGACAGGGAACAGGATGTCCTGTGAACACACAAAGGCCATTGCTAATGCAGTCTTAACAGCAAAGAAAACATTATTTCCTCCCTATTTTACAGGTGAGGTTGGTGATTTAGGACATTTTTTCCTATTAGTTTGGAAAGGCACACCTGTGATACAAATAAATGCATGCATGCATGAGTGTGTGCACAACTAAGATAAGCTAAAGAGGTAGATTTCAAGCTGAGAGAAAGAAAAATAATGGAGCACATGTGGATTGCTGTGCATTATTTCCACATTACCAAAATGTTTCTCGACATTACTGGTTAGGACTTAACAGAAAATACTCTAATGTTGTTGTTTATTTGTTTAGTCGCTTCCGACTCTTTGTGACTTCATGGACCAGCCCACACCAGAGCTTCCTATCGGTCATCAACACCCCCAGCTCCCCCAGGGACGAGTCCGTCACCTCTAGAATATCATCCATCCACCTTGCCCTTGGTCGGCCCCTCTTCCTTTTGTCCTCTGTTCCTCCCCAGTAGCATTTTGACCATCTTCCGACCTGGGGGTCTCATCTTCCGATGGTATACCGACATATCTCTGGTTGTACTGATCCATTTAGTTTTCACGGCAAGACTACGGGGGTGGGTTGCCATTACCTTCCCCAGGGATCGCATTTAGTCTGACCTCTCTGTCATGACCTTCCCATCTTGGGTGGCCCTTCACGGTTTAGCTCATGGCATCACTGAGGTGCTCAAGCTCCAGCACCACAACAAGGTAATGATCCTTTGCTGAAGAGGATCTCTTCATTTCTCAACATTACTGGTTAGGACTTAACAGAAAATACTCTAATACTGGATGCCAATTCCTCCTTGTCCCATTCTTTTAAAACAGTGCCATCACTGTCCATAGTCTTTCAGAGTGTATAGGGACACAGGTCCCTGCCCCAGGTAGCATATAATACAATCTTCAAAACCAACAATTATATTGGAAAAGAGAGAAATGGAGGCATCAGTAAAAAGAAAAGTAATACACAGTATTTCATGAGGCTATAACCTTTGGTTTTGATGGGATTATACTTATGCGATTGATGCAGCCACACTGCTTCTCTGGGTCCTCAAGGGAACATCTAGCAGTGCATAGAAGCTACTTGTCTTGAAGCAAAGGGCTGATCAAAGCAGATGTGCTCTACCTGTTATGCTTTGCTTCAGGTACGGAGGCACATTGCATTGCCTCTGACACTCAAAGTGAAGTGGACTGAAGCTATGTGGAAAGTATTAATGGATATCTGTAGATGTCACGTCCACATGCAAATAGATGTGTGTGTATGCAGATAGATGAGTGGAGTAGGGATATAGGCTCATCTATCCACTTCTGGGGCCTTTCAAATATTCCAGAGTGGTCCAAGTTAATTCATATTTACCTCCATATCCCCAACCCACATATATAGCAACTTGCTTCCTTTCCCAATGAGCTGATTTATCTATCATTCTGCCTCCTGATTAGAACTGAACAGGATGTATCCCAGCTTCCAAAGACTCTCCTCTCCTGGACTGCCCAGCTTGGTTTACAAATGCAGAAATGTAAGAAAGGGGAACAAAAGTCCTGAAGTTACCCACTGACACTTAAAAGAACCTGGATAAGAAAATAAGTAGGCATACAGGCTTACATTCTTACTTACATTCACAGTCCCATTTTATATTAATTGTATGCTAACTATAACTCAGGTAGCCGGTTCAGGTTGACTCAGCCTTCCATCCTTCTGAGGTCAGTAAAATGAGTACCCAGCTTGCTGGGGAAGGTGACGACTGGAGAAGGCAATGGCAAACCACTCCACTATAGTCTGCCAAGAAAACGTCGTGAAAGCGGCATCCCCCCAAAGGGTCAGACATGACTCAGTGCTGGCACAGTGGACAACTATATCTAAACTTGAGTACACATTCTAAGTAGTGCCATATTCCATCTCTCTCTTTTTTAATTATAATGCATTTCCTCTTTGTTGATGCATATTTATTTATTGATTGATTGATTGATTGATTGATTGATATGATTTATATGGCTGCCCATTTCATAGCAATGACTCTGGCCAATGTACAGAAATGAAAGCCAGCAACAGCTACACCAACAATCCAAGTAACAAATGTCCGAGGTCGCAAAAACCAATTCCAACTTTTAAGGAGCTACCTCTGACTACCATGAGAATCTCAGGTCAAGGGCACAACCCCAGTGACTTAGAGTAGATTTCCTCTCAGTAAAGACACTAGGACTGAAGACTAAATCTTCTGATTATCAGTTCACGGCCATTATAGCATCACATTCTGACTCCACAGTGAGCTGGAGAATTGCTGCACAAGGAAAAATTGGAAATAAATTAAGTCTGAGACTGTTTTCAAACTTAAGCAAATCTTGTTGTTGTTGTTAAAAACAGTAGTGAGACCTTATGAAATGCAAAAGAAGGTAAGATGTTCCTAAGAATGCTTTCTTTAAAATAGTAAATTTACTGACTTGCATTATTTATGCTTAATGACTGTCTCTCAGCTGATTACCTCCTTGATGGGGAGGGTCTTATCTGGGAGGGAGGGACTTACCCTTCTCTTTCAGGTAAGCAGAAATTTATGACAGGGAACTATTCTACACTAGAACTGTAAACATCCAATTTTGCCTGCCTTTGTTCTTTCAATTCAGTTCAGTAGAACCACATTTCTCCACAAACACATATTCCTTTATTGGAAGATGGTGGTGGGAATCAACCTTAAGGACATGCAAAATGCAAGATTTTTAAATCAATGAGAAGCTATTAATTTAACCAACTCTTCCTGTAATAATGTTGAGACAGACTGTCTGCCTGTTTTTACATTATGGATAGCTTTGCGATCCATGTAGGAACTTAATGAGGTGTGTAATTTTTGTGAATTTATTGATTACAAAGAAGAGTAAGAGTTTGAAGTTGACAGATTGTAGTACTTTTCTCACTTTGTTCTTTTTAAAAAGGTGAAATCTTTAGAGTCACCTGTTGATTTTTGCCACAGCATATTCATTTTCCTGGATTTGAAGTTGCATGAAAGAGAATCTTGCTCTTATCAGTGGACTGAGGCAGACTTTGAAAATTGTATAGAATCATAATTGCTGTTTTAACTCTTTCATTTCAACAGGATGGTGTAGGAGTACAGCATGGTGGCATTTATGGTCATCTGCAGGGGGTGCAAGTGGTGACAAACATTATGACATCGTTGTGCAAGTAATGTGAACTACATATTGTGCATAACTGACATCCTGAGGCAACTGATACAAATTGCATAATTGCATCAATTATGCAATGAGGTCATAAAGTGTGTGATGTCTTTATGACTTCTACCACCTAGAATGGAAATATATAGTCATTGGCCCATCAAGGAACTAAAGAAATATAGGAGTCCCTTGTTATCTGGGGGTCATTACATGGATGTTTCTCCAAAATTCTTCTTTATTTGATGTTAAGACATTTTCTAATGTATACAGTTGTATACACCTGATTAAGTGTATACAGTTGCATATACCTGATTCTCTTTCCCAGAGAATCTGAAAATTCAGTTGTCATGATTTTTAAGATATCAAGCCAACAAAAAAAACCCCTATAAACCTTGATTTTAAAGCCCAGGTTTTAATTCTGGAGGCAATTGTATTAAAAAAAATGTTCTACTGTATCATTTGAACAAGGCTATCAGATGTGGGCTGCAAAAATCTGATGGACTACTAGACGGCAGCAAAGAAAGTTTTCTGTGCCTTTGCTGCTAACTAGTGGTCATCCAGAGTTTTAGCTTTTCTTGTTTCAGTTACAGATTTTATGGGTGGAATTTATTTTTGCAAGCTGCTCAAGATTAATTGGATCTGGATGGTTGATTCTATAAATGCATAAACAAACAAACAAACAAACCTCTGCTTCCACGGATAGAAAAATACACAATTCTCTTTGAGTCAGTAGATGCTGGAAAGTTGCATTTGATGAGCTAATCAAAAAGCTTCAGTAAGGCTGCCAGTGAGTAATCAATTTAGTACTGCCTGCAATATGTTGAAGGATCATGTTTGAATAGATAAGACTGCTGTACAATACTGATCTGAATCAGCCATTATTTGGGGTGGGGGCGGGGACACAAACCTACTAAGCATAAGCAGGTAAAACTATTGTTAAAAGGACTAGACTAGATACAAACTCTTTCTCAAAAATAACTGGGTATAAATCAGAGCTTCATGAAAAATTAAGGAAATTTCACTTGACTAACTCCCTTTAAGATTTAACAGGGTCCATTAAATGGAAACAGTATAGCCAGCTAATGAAAAGAACACTGAAGTTATCATGTTCTGTTGTGTCCTCCCAGGGTCCTTTTGTCCTTTGATTGCACTGGTAGATAATATTATTTCGTTCCCAAGGAAATATGTCCCTTTGATTAGGTTGTAGATATTCTCTCATTTGTCACTGTTCTATCAAGCTCTGCCATATAACAGCAGGAACTCTTGATTATTTAATTGCTTGTAAGAACTCATTAAATCTTACTATCAATCATGGGACATATGGTAAATATCACCCAATGGTGCAAGAGATTGTTACAGAGATCTGTCACTTGGGCATACCCTGTGTTTTCTATCATGAGCTTTCTGTTTAGTTGTTCAATTGGTCAAAATCATTGTTAATAAAGATTTACACAAAATAGTTCATATAGTGCTGTAGGTCTATGGCCAGAAGAGTTAGGAAGAACATAGATGATTTAATTTTAAAATAATAATAGCAGCAACAACAACAATAATCTGCTTCATGCTTTTCTAGAGACTGACCTAGTGTAGTGGCTAACAAAATGAACTATGATCCACAAATTCATCACATTCATGAACTCTCACTGACAAACAAGGATGATAAAAGTGTCTAACCTTATTTGAGAAGTATAAGAATATTGTAGTCATTAGGAGTTGACAACAACTTGATGGCACATAATCAATCAATCAATCAGATCAATATGTTATGTGCTCTGAACAACACGTGAGCTACTGCTAAATTATTTTGCTTTTTTCCCTCCTTAGTAGTTGAATTTGGTCTCATAAACTTATCTTCATAGAAAATAAGCTTGCCAGTCTGCGTACAGAAGCAGTGCTAAATAAAGATGAAACCAAGCAGGTCTCCATGAAAAATCAGATATTTCCTCCTCTCCCCAACCTCTGGTTCTCCTGGCTCTGATTGCAGTTTTTAGAACTAAAGATATGCAACTTGAACATGCCTTCTTGAAGCCAACATGATAAGTTCAAAGAAAGGAAACTAAATGAGGAAATGAAGAGTATAAGGTTTTGATAGTGAAGGAAGGGGGAAAAAATTGAGGAAGAAGGCCTTACAGAAGATGGCAAGAAACATTCTGCACTAAACTTTCCCAGCCTATTGCCTTCTGTAAATATTGGATTAAAGTTCCTATGGTTCTCTGCCAACCTCCTTTCTGGGTTAAAAAAGTTTTACTCCAATACATAGCTGTAAGATAACAGGGAAAAGAAGGCTGCAGTCAAGCAAGAAGTGATTAGCGCTTTGAAATAAATATGATTTAAAGAAGGAAGGCAGCACAAAAGCCTGTCTGATAAGCTGAAGAAATGTCAACAATGAATGGCTGGGTGCAATGAACATAGCCCCTTGAAAAACTGGAAGCCATAGGAATTTTACAAGGGTTAAGTATACAAAGAAAGCCAGTTTGGTGTAGTGGTGAAGGCATCAGGTTAGAAACCAGGAGACCGTGAGTTCTAGTCCCACCTTAGGTACAAAGCCAGCTGGGTGACCTTGGGCCAGTCACTTTCTCTCAGTCCTAGGAAGCAGGCAATGGCAAACCACTTCCAAAAAACCTTGTCAAGAAAACTGCAGGGATTTGTCCAGGCAGTCTCTGAGAATCGGACACAACTGAATGGAATACACACACCCACGCACACACAGAGTGGGTATCCATGAATGAAGGGGTCAGTTCACAATGACTGTTCTTCTCTAGCACGCTACTTCTATGCTGCTTTTCTCCACATATACGATCCAGTAGGATGAGATGCTAAACTCATTATAAGGAACATATTCAGCAAAACCAACGGTCCTTGCATCTAGTTACATAATCAGGAGGTGTGCATCCACATAGCAAATTTCTGGGATTTCTAATTCAAATACACTGGAAGGGTAGCAGATTGAGGAAACTCATGTTATCAGTTCACTGATAGAATAATGTCTGCAGCCTTGCAACCTTCTTTCATCAACAGAGATATTAAACTAATCCCTGGACATTAGGACCTGACTTCAGGAAGCTTTCCTGCTCTGGTTTTTTGAACAGCAGCAAATGTACAGAAATAATTTGTTGTTCAAGAATATTAGTATGTTGAGCAACTATTGGCTGTTTTGCATCATTTTTTGTTATAAGGTCTATCATATTCTATATAAAAACAAGACCAGAAAAATTATTTCCTACGTACCAGGAATGGCTAACTACAAACATCAGCCCCTGATCCTCTCCCCCTTTTTAGCATGTGGCTCTACACGTCTCAAAAACTGAAACTCAGCAGCATTCTGTAAAATTATGGCAATGTGATTTATAGCCTTCAGTCAAAATGAGGTTAAAAAAAATGTATGTAAGCCTTTGCAGAGGCTTAATACACCTAACATTACAAGAGCCTGTCAAATCATCCCCACCATATATACCAAACAATGTGAATACCCCTCTTTTTGCCTTAAATTAATAATAAGAGAGCCAGTTTGGTGTAGTGGTTAAGGCACCAGGCTAGAAACCAGGAGACTGAGAGTTCTAGTCCTGCCTTAGTTACAAAGCCAGCTGGGTGACCCTGGGCCAGTCCCTTCATCTCAGCCATAGGAAGAAGGCAATGGCAAACCACTTCTGAAAAACCTGCCAAGAAAACTGCAGGGACTTGTTCAGGCAGTCTCTAAGAATTGGACGTGATTGAATGGAAAATAACATAATAATAATAATAATAATAATAATAATAATAATAATAATAATAATAATAATAATATCATAGCCCAGGTAGCCATTGGCTGCTGCAAATCAAACAATTAATATATGCATATACACATTAAAAAGCTTCTGTGTTCCTAGTTATCAAAAAGTTTCCTGCACCTGCTATAAATCACAGGTAAAGAACTTGTAGCTTTCGTTTTCCAGGTAGCCCCAGCCAGTATTGCCAGTAGGAGTTACAGCTCAGGATTTCTGGGACAGCTACAGCATTTGACAGCACCAAGCTGAGAGTTGATCTTGAAAAGCTAAGCAGGGTCAAACCTAGTTCAAAGTTGTATAGGAAATTGCCTGGAAATCCCAAAAACTAGACTGGAAAGTAAAAAATCATGCTGGGAAGAAGGCAATGGCAAACAATTTCCTTACTGTTGCCAAGAAAGCAACACGGTCATCATATAATCATAGGAATTGAGGGAGTTGAAAGAGTTTATATTTCTAAAACTTCTTTTTTACTGTAGAGGGCCACAGTAGCCTTGTTCAACACTGTAGTAAGAGAGAGCTGGAAGGGGTAAGTCAATGTCTGATTCTCTTTCCCCCCAAAAGCAAAGACCCTCTTCTGTCACTGGGATTCTGGGAAATGACGTGACTCGTTTATTTCCTGTTACACTTTTGATTTTCGTCATCTCAAAAGGACTTAAGCAATGAAATGTCAGTGTTTGCAGGCACTGCTTTCAGTAATATGTTCTATTGAGTTGAGTATTTTCAACTGTTTTCTCCAGCAAAATCCTCTACTTTTCAAATACTGTCCTAAAATTATTGCTAAAAGTAAGTCTATTTGTTGAAAGGATTGTCATAAATCTCAAAAAGTATAGTCCTAAATGAAGTTAAAACATTAGTCTACAAACCCAACTAAAAAAGGATGCCTGGGGCTCATCTGATACAATTCCATCCAATATAATGTTCTACTATTACATTAGCCTTGACTGTACCTGTATCACAAATTGTTAATATGAGTCATACATCAAAACATTTCATATTTTCTAAAATGCTTGGAAATTTATGGATGGCAGTACTACTTAAGAGCCAGTAATACTGCATGACCGCTGGATATGCTTTATTCTTTCATGTCAAATGGTTTTAACTAAAGAAGTTTCTCATATCATCTATTGATGAGTACTTGTTAACATTATAGTAACATTTCTACTTTATAAAGCTAGGCCAGAGATGTGAATATAAGAGTAATTAATGCTGCTTTACTGAAACAAAGGAGTGATCGTGTGGCAATATTTTGCTCAATGTTTTCGAAAGAGGCAGTGAGATTATGTCACAAAATACAGAAACTCTTCCAGGAAGTAAACATATAAATTTAGGTCAGTGAGCAGAACCCACTGAAACCTATTAAATGAACCTAAACTATAGTCAGAAGATAAAACAATAATACTAATAATGGATTGATCTCTTTCAGCTGTAGAAGCAATAGAATCTCCATTTATTAATTAAAAGTGCATTTTATGTAGCATGAGGTGATAAATTGTTGAGATAATTCCTTCTGAAATGCCCTAAAGGCTATTAACATTGATAAATGATGTAGTACATCTTATTAGATTTGACAGACAGACTTCACTTCACAGGTAGGCTGGATTTGCTTTAGGAAAACAGAGTGATAGCTGTATTAATCTGTAGCAAACTTGCTACTGTTATAGTTCCTCAGTCAGGAAGGAAGATGAGACCCGCACAATTATATTTCTTACCTGTTATGATTTAATTTCTACTTTCAACTTTGGAGTTGAAGAATCTTTGGATGCACACACTTTGTCATTTTTGCTTTTCCCCAAGTTACTTCTAGTCCATTTATGAACAATACAATTGTTTTTATTTTTAAAAAAGCACCAAGTTCATGCCTACCCACACTGACAATATTAATTAGTTAATAATTAATTAATTACTCCTAGTATGGAGAGGGTATCTACCTATCACACATACCTGTTAAAGGTGAAATGGATTTTTAGAATAGAAAGATGTGACAAATTTAATTCAGTAACTGCTGTCTCTTATCTGACCGTTCCCTAGGTAGCGTCTCTGGGCCCAGTCTCCCAAGGTCATTCCCACATACAATTACAGTACCAAAATAACTGAACTCAAACCTTGCAGAAAAAAAATTCCTGCCTTCTTTTTTTCTTCCATTCTTAATCAATTTGATGAAAGACAAGTTGTTTTCAAAATTGCATTCAAAGGAGATGAGAATTCCGATGAAATTCTCATGGATGGGATGTGGTATTCAAGGGCATCTCTACATGAGAATGACACACTGGTCTGGGTATCTCTGATCCTAAGACTTTAGTAGACTAAACCAAATTATTTCCAGTTCTACTATGATAGAGTAGAATGTGCATGTTGCAGTCAATTCTTTTGTTTTGCAGCTTTCATACACTGTGAATCCATGAAACATGGGGGCAATCCATTTCCTTTTTGGTAAGAAGTCCTGCCTCCCCTATCTCTTGGTCTTCACAGCCCAATCAAGTACTTCATAAACATTGGTGATATTGATAGCTTTGCAACTCAACTACTCAGCTTTTTTTAAAAAACACGAGATAAATACAGACAGCAAGAACTAAGTATATGAGCAGGGATATCTATGGGGGGGGGACTGACCCCCTCTGTGGACACCCCAGGATAGGGGGCAGGTCTTTTGCTCTATGGCCTCCCTGGCTTCCCACATTTATATTAACAATCAAGGAAATCTTTCCATGGTATTTTAATTTTATTAATTTTATTTTATTTATTGTCTATCCTGCCTTTATTATTTTTATAAATAACTCAGGGCAGCGAATATACCTAATACTCCTTCCTCCTCCTGTTTTCCCCACACAACAACACTGTGAGGTTAGTTGGGCTGAGACCGAGTGACTGGCCCAAGGTCACCCAGCTGGCTTCTTCCTGTTGTTCAGAAATCAGGGAAACCAAGGAAGCCACTCAGCAAATGAAATAGAGAAAGAGAAAGAGAAAGAGAGAGAGAGAAAGAGATCACACAATATTAGTACCCTCTACCACCTTGTACAATAAAGTGAGCTCAAACATCACAAAAGAAAGGAAATTGTGAACAATGCTTTAAGCAGGGTAGCCTCTTTTGCAGGATAAAATGTTTGGAAAATTTGAAGATAAAATTTAGAATAGCATTAAGCTGAACCACAAATGATGGATTGAGCCAGATGAAAATCTGAACATCTCTCACACCCTACTGATTTTAGTGGCATTTGCCTGCCTTTATTTCTCTACCCTAATAAGGATCCAAACTGGGCAGTTTGTTCTGCAGCTGCCTGACTTCAAATAGCAAAACTTCCCTTTCTGTTGCAAGTAGGTCTCTTTGTCCCAACACAGACAATGCCAAATTTCCAGCACATCAAAAAGTCACCCTACATGCTCAAATTCTGAAACTGGGGAGGAAAAAAAACCTAGGTAACTCTCAACCTGTTTTAAAGTGTATATTAACAAACACAAACAGGACTTGCCAGTGCAGCAAAAAATAAAGCTGCCTGTTACATGCACAGTGTATCTTTAATGAAGTTTAAAAATGAGCTAAACTTCTCCATGGGAATTCTAAAAACACTTATCTCTGAGGCAGTTATTTAGCTTCACAAGTCTTTGTTGTTTAACAAGCTAGAGAAATGGGTCATCTAATGTTATATTAATCAGTAAATTAATATTTTAATTTGCTTTTCTTTGTAGTTGAGATGCTTGCAGCATCTCCAGTGTTTTCTCTCTGTATATGCTGATGTTAAGTGGTAACATTATCATATTGTACCTTGGGGTGATGAGATAAAAGAGACCAGTGATAGTTTTATTCTTGGGAGAAAGGAAGGTTTATAATTACATGGGCATAATCTTAATTGTGCATGAGAACTCCTGTGAATCAATGGCTTTGCGCATGACTTGTAGGCATTTTTTACAGTCAGTCTAACATAGGGAGAGGAGATAATTAGAAAAGGTGGTAATTAGAAAAGGTGGTACTAAGATCTGCTTGAATTGTGGTTATCCTGGTTGCTACTGGATTAAGAGCCTTGCACCCAAGCATACCTGACAACATAATGTTGAATAAACCAGGAGTCTATCTTTGTCCTGCATGATGTTCCCAGAGTAGTTAACCAGAAAGGATGTGGGCGGGCCACCCCACTGTCACATGCTCCAAAAGTACCTTTTGTTGGAGAACAAGTAAGAGGGTGCTAGTCAGGTTATGTCCACCTTGTGGCTTTCCAGAACCACCCAGGCAAATATTATAATGGCAATCCAAAATTTGAAAGGGGGGTTTCACTTGAAGGAGATTTATTCAACCAACCCTTTGATTAATGCTTCAGATCCAATCAAACCTTCAAATTAAACCAGATCTTCAAATTACACCTCCAGTGTGATTTGAGGCATAAAAGTGCTTTTGAATTGCTCCAGATAGATTTGAAGACCATTTTTTCCGCAGAACAAATACATGCTGATCTCTCATTTAATACATGGGCCAGAGCTGTCCAACAGCAACTTCAAACTTATGGGCTGTCTATTGAGGTACCTGTCCATGTCCCGCTCCCCCTCCCTCCCAGCAGCTGCAAAGGAAATCCTGAAGAAATGCGTTATGATCTTGCGGTCCAGACCCAGTCCCTTGGCAGAAACAAGGTGGTGGTTTCTTTTATTAATTCTTTCCATTGCTATGAAAACTATCTGACAACTTTAAATCTGCCATTGAGAAGTGCTTTAACTCTACTACGAATATACTGTAGTTTATGCCCTGTGCAATGTTGGAAGGGAGATTTCAAAACATCCCCCATAACTCTTGCTTCTGCTTGTGTGGAATAATTGTGATGTAGCCTCTCACTCACAATTTGATTCACTGTTTTATTTCTGCAGAATCCTTGGAAAATATTTTTTCTAAAGCAATTGCTTGTTTGTTTTATTACTTTTTAAAAAAAATACAGAAAAATACGAAAAGAAAAAAAAGCTACTACTTTTCTTGCAGAGCAAAATTCATTACAAAATCACTCTTCTGTTGACATCAATCAAAGGAAAAAATAGTAAAGGCTCTAGCCAGTTTTGCCTGGTCTGGAACCAGATGTTGAGAGAAATTTGTTCAAGCTGCCACTCTAACGTGGGCCATAACGAAGTACTGGTCCTCCTTGTTCTCATTTTATTTCATTTTTTAACTTAGTATACTTGCTGTTATTTTATTTATTGCTTTAACTTTAACACTCTGTAATTTTAATTCATAAAAGCATAAGTATTACACAAATCAAATCAAATCAAATCCATGAATGCAAATTGAGATTTGATAGAATTTCTTGGTTTGCAGAGTCTCAACACAAGAAAGAAAACAACCAGGCAAAGAACATTTACAAATGTATCACAACAATGTGAAAAAGGTAAAAAAAAATCAAACAATTATATATTATCAAATATAGTCAAAGGTGTATCTTGTTTTATAGCAATTGTTTTCTGTGCTACAACACACTTTTCATGTATTTTATATAAGGGAATCCTCTCTAGTTCACTTCTCTTTGCAAGCTCTCAATTATTGTTGCAGCTTCTGTTCATATATGGAAAAGGCAGAGAGAGACTTGAGTGCTTTGAAGGGTTTTCTAATATTGACATACACAGCTACCCAATGAATTTTATTTCAGAACATTTGGGAGGAATCCTGTTCTTCTGTCTGTGTCTTGCTTTTCAGCTTGAATTTGTTTAGGCAGGTCACTTGGAAGGAAGAGAGAAAGAGAAATACTTATTCTGCTGCTGTTTTTTATCATACTTTCTTCTATCTTTTCCCAAAGCCATAACCTTTTGTCCTTCCTTAAATTCTGAATACACTTGTCTGACAGTCTCTGTGTCCCAAACGTCTTCAGCTCTTTCAGTCCGCTTTTGCTATTTGTCTTACCTTGTACTGATTGAATGAGCCTTTTTTGTAATTTGAGTAGGTCTGAAATAGTGTTTGCTATTAGACTAGTGCAGATAATATAGAGCATTTCTTTGTATCCTAGCAATACACAGAGAGAGAGAGAGAGAGACTGTGTCATGTTCACTGTTTCAATGTACAGTATACATCGTAACGTTTCACATGCCATGGCGCTGACGCACGTTTCTGTTTGGGAGGGAGCTGCTCTGAGACCTTGTACCAAGCTCTGTATGTGAAATCAGTACAATGGAATGTGTTTGGGTTATTTTATCTGCTCAAGGACTTTTCCCGCAGACCATCAGAAGCCGTTAGGAGCACCTGGGATTGTGGACTTAAGAAGATTCTACGGGGGGAGGAATTTCGTTTGCACCGAGGGTTTTTAGTTTGCATTTGGCGTGCTTTTATCATTCTCAGCTTTCTCTGTGATCCTGCATACTATTCTTTAATAAATCAGATATCTTTGAATTCCTGCTTATGAGTCTGATAGTGTTTTAGAATAGGCACTCATTACAGACTGTATAGATAAATAGATACTGCACAAGTAGTACATAATGCTTCAAGGGGCTACCTTGCCAGTGACTCATGCTGGGAACAAGGTTGCCAGCCCAGAAGAGCAAGAAGGATTTGCTCATACTTAGTTAGAGCTTATTTTTAAAACCTTTTTAAAAATTACATAAATAAATAATGTTTTTATGTTGATGTAGAACACATTCTGCATTGGTTCTGTATAATTTCCCTATAGGCTCTATACAGTTTTGAGGCTGCTATGCTATTCTTTCTCATCTCTGTTGTCTCTGCCTTAAAAGACTATTAAGAGCAGGAATGTTTTAAAATGACTGCTGTGAAACCTTTAAAGTTACACAGGAAAAACTTTGCAGATTAAATGTTTTCCATCAAATCTGTTGCTTCCATCCCATCCAGTCAAGTGCATGTGTGTGTAATAATAATAAGAGCAATAAGAGCAATGATAATCAGATCAAATGTGTGTGTGTTTAATAATAATAGAGGTTTTGATGCTTTCCCGTTATTGAATTGAAGCTCAATTCCCTTTCACTGAATTGAAGTTCAAATCTTTGTGCTTTCAAGTCTTGAAACTCAGATTGTAATAGAATCTTGCTATTTTTTAAAATTGAATTTGAACAAAAATTTAGCTGGTTCAAGTACCTGATACATATGGTTGCCCATTTGTGTATGTGCCTTTGTTGGTCTTAAGAGTTTGTCCCTATTAGTTATAGGGTCAGCTACCTACCTACCTACCTACCTAGTTACCTGTGCCAGAAATTTATTCTGATGAAAAAGTAATTACTTTTCAGGGTTTGTTTGTTTGTTTTTTTGGAAAAAGAAAAATTTCTGAAAAATTGTCATAAGTGGAATCTGAGATCATAGTATTTACCATTGTTACATGTTGGACAAAAAAAATGTGTGAATGACCTGTCTTTAAGTCATCTCTCCAGTGGTTTCCACATTTCCATCCAACCCAAGGGAAGATATTTCAAAGATACTCTTCAGCTAGATAGCAAGATAGTGTCAGGCCCAGCCCAAGAATGACAAAGAACCAGTCCAGTCAAATTTCAGTTCTTTATTTGCTCACACCGTATAGACAGAATCTTGCCAGACTAAAGCTACTCTACCTAACCTAAGGGGAAATAACCTGGGAAAGGTCTAGGGCGGGGTTATTCTGAACCTCTTTGTTTTCCCATCATTGCTTCCTGGACTGTGCCTCCTCTTATCTCTTCCACCTTCTTGCAATGTTCTCCCTCCTTCCTGAGAACCAGCGGCACCACCGAAATCTATCACAGATAGTGAAGTTTCAAGAAGTACAACAATGAAGCTCCATGGACTGTTATGATGGGAGTTTATTAAGCCTCAATCTGTTTCAAATGAAACTAGCTGAACAAGATTAAAATATTTTTGCAATATGAATTGAAAAATCCTTAATATAGCTGCACCATTTATTTTCCCCATTGATACTTTTGGATATGGAAGGTAAATCAATATCAATAACATAAACCCCAAATTAATGCTCTTTACTATTAAAAATATAATGGTTGGGGGTGGGAAGGTAGGAGCTATTTATTTATTCTTAACTGTACAGAAACCTTTTCATTAAATTGGAAGCACTCATTTGTAGTCCTAGTATTTCAGCATCTTTCAAACATGTTGCATTAAAAAATTGGTATTTTCACAGCCTATTTAAATAACATACATCTAACAACCTTAACCTAAACCCTACCTATTTCCCCTTATTTTTCCTCAGCTTACCCTGTCCACCAAGCAGCATTTGAAAATAAAAAAAAGAAATTTAACTAGCATTAATAGTTTTATTAATTCATTTTAGCCCCCTTCCTTTCCACCAGATAGCATTCATGGTGGTATAAATAGTAAAGAAGGGACCTAGATTGGTCTAGTGATTAAGGCAACAGGCTACAAACCAGGAGACTGTGAGTTCTAGTCCCGCCTTAGGCATGAAAGCCGACTGGGTGACCTTGGGCCAGTCACTCTCTCTCAGCCCAACTCACCTCACAGGGTTGTTTTGTTTGTTTGTTTGTTTGTTTTCTATAGCCGCCCATATCAGCAAGTGACTCTTGTGGGGAAAATAGGAGTGTTGTGGGGAAAATAGGAGAAGGAAGGAGTATTAGTTATATTCCCCGCCTTGAGTTATTTATAAAAATAATAAAGGCAGGAGAAAAATATCTTTAAAAAAATGTAGCTTTAAATTGTATTTATTCTTAGGCCATTGCAAAAATATACCAAAGTTTTAACCATATTGAATAAAACAGGCTACTCAGTAAATAACTGCACAACTGTCTTCACAAATTCTAAATTATCCATTTGTAATCAATTCTAAGTACTGATTGTGAACTGTTGAAACAGCACTTCATGGTCCTTTCCTTTCATATTCTTTTATTTTACACTGGGGAGCATTTGAACCAGTCTTCTACTGTTGGGCTTTTCCCCTGAACAGACAATTTGAAGTGCCTCCCTTTCTTAACACAGGAGTCACTTTGGCCCCAAGCCTTCAGCAACAAGATGCCATCTACCTAAGAACATTGGCTGAAAATAAAGAATGAAAAAGCAGTACATTATTTTGAAAAGGTATTTTTAAATTACTGGCGTTTTCTTATTGTTAAACTAGTATGGTATTGTTAAATAATTCCTAAAAATGCCAGCTGTAAAACAGTAGCTAGCAAGGGTATTAAATTAATCACTTGAGCACTAAAGAAAAAGATTAAAATTACTCCAATAAAGCTGAAAGCCTCTAAGTCAATCCTTACTGTCAAATGTAACATGATGCAATATGCAATACAGAGGAATAGGAAGGAAGTGCCCACACCACGTGTTGAAAGAAACAGAACCAACCAGCCATTTACACTCACTTATTTAGCAGCCTTCAAGATGAGATCATCCAACATCCCATTTAAAATCATATAACACACATTCCACTATAACAATGCTCTGAGTCATCCATTCAACTCCATGTTTCAAGAAGTTCCTGTATCTGCAGGAGAGAATAATAGTGGAGAAGATGCATTTTGAATTGCAGCTTTATAGGCACCAATTTTGACAGGGCTTTGTAACATTTCTGTAATATTTATGTGCTGTAATGATTCCTTTGGAACAAAGGCTATCTCCCATATTCTTTTCTGGAAGACTCATTAGATTTTGTGATTGCTCCTGTCAGAATTGTACAGTATCCCAATGGTTTGGAAAATAAGAGGAGACAGGAATGCATGTGGTGAGTTTTTATGAACAAATTCACTGCTTTTTTGGCATTGGAGGGGTCAGTCTGAGGGGTTGGCCTTTATGGCCCAAAGAGCTCTAGTAATGCAACTAAAGGATAAATACCTGTGTACTAAACAAAATTAATCCTACATAATATATTGATGCCACATTGTACCATTAAACTCTTAAATTATTAAATTATTTTATACAAGTAGTTGATTACAATTTAACAGGCTTATTTGACAATGAAAAGTGGGAAATCAACCATATAAACTACTATATAGCCCTATTTCTAAATACATGCAGTTCCAGGAACCTTGCATATTCTGACTTTCATGCGTACTGAATGGTTATGCTCTATGGCATACATGAAAATGGCAGCTGCTATTTTTCTTTTTTTCTTTTTTGCCTTGATTAATTAAACAGAACAGAAAAAGAAAACCGGAAAAGGGAAAAAAGAGGAAAAAAGAGGAAAAATTACAACACTCTGTGTGTGTGTGTGTGTGTGTGTGTGTGTGATGGCTTCACATACCTGGATCTATCTATCTATCTATCTATCTATCTATCTATCTATCTATCTATCTATCTATCTATCTTTCCATTTAGATACTTTGCCTTGTACTGCTGCCCTTCTGCACATGTGTGAAAATGGTGACTGCCATCATTTTTGTACCCCTTGTGTAACAATGGAATTATATAAGCCAGGAAGTGGACTTCTCATAGTAAAATGCTTGATCTAATACATAAATTTATAGGAAGAGAACACTAATTACTGTAGAATAATGAATAGAGCATGGATATCTTTCCAACCATATTATTTAGCTCTTTGGGCCCTGAAGAACAACTGATCAGATTGACCCTTCTAATGTTGAGAATGCTCAAGGGCTGAACATCTGCCAGCTGAGGCAATGGAGAGTAGTGGGAAAGAGGGAGGAGGCAGGTCACATGGCAACACCTTCCTTATTGATGCCACAGCAGGATGAAGCCATCTCTTCTCGCCTCCTTAATCACTGTGATATACTGTATCTCTTCCCCAACTGAGGAGAGGAAGAAGAGAAGGCTGATAGCAGGACTGCTATTGATGCTGACTAAGACAACAGCTAATTCAGCAGCATAAGAGGAGGTGATGTTGTAGCATCAATGGCTCCTTTCTTACTTGCTGTCTGCTCCTTTCTGTGTCATTCTTCCAATATAGCTTCTAGTCTGTTCTCTGTGTGCTACCAGCCTAAAAAAAAAAATTAAGGCATGGGAGAAGGTGATCTCGGGCCTCAAAAGGATGTCTCCTTTGCCTTAACTCTTGGTATGCTGTTTTAGTCTTTTTCCATTCTTTCATATGATTAATTTTAAAGATGCTGTCTATCATCAAACAGTTTTGTTTTACATTTAAGACTAAATCAGCCAATAGAGGAGATCTTAAAACAATTCATGTAGAACAATTCATATTATGAATCTATTTAGAACACTCAAAAACCAATCTGATTCTTTTAAATATCTTCTTGAGATTTCACCTACGGTGATCAATTCCAGATTCAAATAAGGGGCCATAAAGGGCTGTCAGGTTATTTGTCAGACCATTTGTCCATCTAGCACAAAGTTTTACTCAAGGACCCTCTTTAGCAGGTCAGTTCCTCCATGACTAAGCTATGCAGGAGATCCTACTCAAAGTATAGATCAGTGTTTAAAATTATCAGATGGATTAATGCTTTTCATTCAGAAGAATAAACTATATCAGTAAAAATAAAACCCCAAGAGTTTCTCAGTCTTAGAATCTACTTTTATTTATTATTTAAAATATGTACATACAAATCTTCTACACAAAAGATCTTAAAGCAGGTTACAATGCTTAAAAAGCAAGATAAAACATTAAAACCAAGTTAAATAAATAATACGTCAATTTAAAGAACACAATAATTAACAGGAATGAACTGTGGAAATTAAATTCCAATAGGAGAGTGAAAAACAGGTCCTCACCTGATGCTGTATGGCAGATGTCAGCATCAATCTGGCCTCCTGAAGAAAGTCATTCTGAAGCCAGCGGGCCACCACAGGAAAGGCCCTTTCCTGCATCCCCACATAAAGCATCTCTCCCTACTCTGGGATGACAAGGAGCCCCTTCAACCTCCCCCCTCCACCAAATCAGGCAGGCCTCCCTTAAATATCAAGTTCCTAAATTACTAATGTCTTTAAATTGGGCACCTTGTAAGCCAAATCCATTACGTCTAAGCAGCCAGTGTTATCTGTTGCCAAAGGATGTTCCAGATAACATTCCCACTATCATGTTATGCACAAGCTGCAACTTCTAAATTGCCTTCAAGGGCAGATCCATGTAATATGTGTGAAGGTGTTGAAGGTTATGAGAACATGGATTATCCATCTCCAAAACATGTTGCAGGGACCACAGCAGGCACAGCTGGCCAAATGCACTTAGGCTTTGAGTGGAGAGATGAATCAAGGTTTACACCAAAGTTATGAATCTTCTCCTTTAATCTCATCCAGATTTCTACCTAATTCCTGTATTTATGAACCACTAATATGCAGTGCCTCTGTCTTGACAAGATACAACTTCAATTTATTGGCCTTCATCCAGCCTACTCAGAGTCTGGGCCACTAATCCAATACCTGTACTGCCTCACTTAACACTGATAACAGTGTGAAATAGAGATGGGTGTCCTCAGCATACTGGTGACAACCAACTCCAAATCCCCTGATGACCTCACTCAGCAGGTTAATATAGACGTTATGCAAGGATGACAGTATGGATTCCTGTGGGACTCCACAGCCGAATAGTCCTAGGATCAAGCAAAGCTCTCTAGAACCATCCCTAAAGGAAAGGCCAGAATAACTGGGGAACAGGGCATCCAATTCCAATCACAGATAGTTATCTCAGTAAAAGTACTATGACTGATTATATCAAAATTCTACCTGGACTGGCAAAATTGACTCCAGAATTTCAAGCAAAACTCTTCTACAGAAATTCGGTTTGAGATCTGTAAATCCAAATAAGCAAAAGTTTACATTCCTAGGAAATAGACGATGACTTTAGGCAAAGGATGCAAATATCATACCTTTTAATGAGGTTCTGTAGTTCTTAACGACTACGTTTACAAGATACAAATAGAATATGATGGGAAGACCTTTGAATGGCTGCCAATAGGCACTGGTGGACCTGATTGATAAGTTGTCTGACCTTAGCATAAGGCAACTTCCTCAGTTCAAATGAAGTAGAAATAAAGTAATAAAAACCATGATATCTTTATGTACATTCATGACTTGGCAGGCTGATCTGAATAAATCTATTTCCTAGAGCAGCTACTTGCTTCCTACCAAAAAAAAAAAGAAAGAAAGATATATCAGCCTTGTATATAAACATGTTTGAAAAGAATAACTGTAAACTTAAATATAAAACATATCACAAGAGCTTGGAAAAACGTAAACAGATGACTATATATATATATATACACATATACATACACACATACACACGTACACAATCTGTAGCCCAGAAGACAGCTAAGGATAGGTCCCTGACCTTTCTTTGTTTCTTTACTTTCAGGTATGATTTTAGCTAGTGAAATAGAAATAGAGGAATCATTTCAAACAAAACTCCTGTCACCTGCAAAGAAAGACACAAGATCACCCTAAAGAAAATTCACTGCTGACTATGGTGATTTAAGGAGTCTTGTCAGAAACACAAAATGCATCATGATTGCCATTTTCTTACAGTATAGTAACTCAAAGCCCTGTGTACTTATCTGAATCACAAGTAGCTAAACTGACCAATGGTTCAAGTCTCCGTCTGATCAACTTGATATCTGCTCTTAGTGATAGGCTGACTGAGAGAAAGCCATGTACAACTGACTCCAGTGATCTGATGGTAGTAATTGTGAACATACCTCAGATGAGTGAGAATTACATGATAAAGAAATATCTTTGATACAGCAGTGGTTGTTTATGAAGGAGACCTAATCAGTCAAGCCCAATGTCTGAATTTCCTTACCCACAAAGACTGCACGTGCCCACCCACACCCACACCATTTAGAAGCCTATCAGAACAACATTTAAAGGCAATTACAAAAACTCCAAGCAAGCATAAAAATGTTTGCCTGCCAGAATAATTTTAAAATACAAGAGGAGGTTTCTGCATAGCTTTGCAGATTGAACATGATTGTACTGGTGTTAGATTCTAACAATACGGCTTAATTTTTATGCAGCATCCATGCAATTAGAGATGGATTGCATGCAGAGGGAATAAATTACTGCCCCTTCTCAAAAACTGTATTCAAGTTTCTTTGTTTTTATAATCTTTGTGTAAACTCTTGGATCTTGACTAAATACGTTCAGCTCAATAAACAACTTTAGATACTTTTTTTTCCTATAGATACTGTTTTAGCATAGTCACAATATCACCTCTGTGACTCCCAGTTATAAAGTTATTTTGAAATGGAGGGTGAACAGTCAATCCATCAATAGTGCCAAGTTAGAATCAATGACATTCTCATAATAATGGGGTTCTTGCATTTACGTTAGTTATGAGGTGCCTTGAGAGTATTGTATATATGATTGTGCTATTTCTTTATTGTACAACATTTCTTCAGAAGTTTTCAACCTCCTTGTCTTCCTGTACTTCAAATTCCAGGAAAAGTCTCTGAGACTTGGGTTTTTTCAGATAAGGAAGGATGGACTGCCAGAGAGAGAAGTATAGTGTCAGAGAGTTGTGTAATCAAAAGAAAAAGAAAAAGAAATAGAACATCAATATCCTCATTCACCTCTCAGCAATAATGTAATCTCAAAAACATCATGAAAACAAATTGAGAATAAAATAGAAAAACAGAAGCCTCATTGGCAGAAGGAAGAAAACTTTCAAGGAATAGGAGACAGATTTCTACACAGTATTTTCATACTAATATTCACAGACAGTGACTTTTTGGAAAGAGAATGGTAATGCTAAAGTGACAGTTTAAAATCTTCAGAAACAATAGCTGTTTAAATTAAACACAATATAGATCCTAGAAACATACATTGAAATGATGGATGTAATGAAAGATATGTAGTTCAAAGTATGTTGCACTGAAGCACATGGAATCTAGAGATTTAGGCCTGCAGAACATAAGAAGTTCTATCAACATATATCTATTAATTTCACTGAATTGACTGAATTTTGCTTCATAGCCTTTTGGAATTAAATATTCTTCATTGTAAAATCAAATGATTTGGGATTAGGTATAGCTTGGATTGAACACATTGAAATAGGAATATCTATTTGCTGTCTTAAACTGTTACACCTTGGATAGAAACTGTATTATCTGATTGCTTATACCAACTGTGAGCCCTATGGAAATTGCTTATGCTTTGGATGCATCCATAATTTTTCATACATAAAATGCATTTGTCAGAAGGCTAATTGGAAAATGACATCATGGGATGAGTCATTCCATGACCTCTGAGGTGCTCATTAGACCTTATTGGAAAGATTAAAGGCTAGCACTATCATTTTGAGCACAGCTGTTTTATGGGAAAGATCTTTCACTAGTAAAGCTGATAACCAACTAGGATCAATAATGGTGGGTAAACTAGTGCCTAGAACATCTTTTTTGTTTTGCTTCAGGTTTGTTTCTAGGTTATTTTCTTGGAACTTGTAGCATTTGCAACATCCTTGCATGGGATAAATTATTGAGAAGAACCTTTGGTAGAAACACATTGCTTGAGCTATTTGCTGAAGGCTGGCCTTTGAATCAATAAATTACCTTTTGAAAGTTATTCTTCAAAATGCAATCCACAGCACAAGATATATTGGTTAGAGTCATTGTGATGAATAAAAAAAAACATAGAACATATTTGGTGGAGGTTCATCATACAAGAAAGATTCACATCTTACAAATGTCTACTACCACTGGATGTACAATTAGAAAAGGGAAGCCATATTTCTTCACATGCTTAACATGAAGAATGGTCTGCACCACTTATAATTTAGGACCTGGTTGAAATATGAACCTTACGAATGGATTCTAGGTACCAGTTATTCCTCAAAGCTTTGCACCTTTTTAAGGGCCACAGCCAATTACTTCCTTGCTAGTGGGATTGATGCTCCACAGGAGTAAAGGGGAAATTCATGGTTTTCTCTGAATTTAAGAAAATGTTTATGCTATGAGAAAACTAGGTAAATAATGAAAAAAAATGCCTTTTCATGGCAGTTCTAAAAGTATTGAGGAGACATACAGTAGATGAATTCACAGAAGCCTGAATGCAACCAGAAAGACCAGGCCAAAGTTTCCAACTACTCTTATTCAAAACCAAGAACAAGCCATGCAGCCCACTGAAGAAAAATATCATTAACTTTCATGAACTGCCACTCACTTCAAACAACCAGAGGGCTTGCAAGATTTTTCTCTGGTTAGTTTGTTGCAGCAGGCTAACAGTGCTACCTGTCTGGTTTTATACTTATGCTCAAGCAAACATGGATGAAAGTGGTCTTCCAAGAGGGACGACTGAGTCCTGAACAGATGGAAATTGGCCTGGCAGATATATTTCATCTGTTTCAGTTTTTTCATGACCAGGATGAATGCCTGCAGGGATCTAAGGAGTTTCCACAGTTCTTTTAAGAGTAGGTTATCTTTAATTTAAAAGAAAATACAATTTTTTAAAAAAAAAAACCTTTCTATTTTGTAATAGTCATGTAGTAGGATATTGAATGACTGAGGGTTTTTAACCCCATTGAGCCACTGATTCTTCAGATTTCATTAATGCTGTGCCAACATTTGCCTTAATTTTGCCTTTCTTCCCTTGTAAAAGAGGCTGATTTTTGTATCTCATTATCAGGATGCTTAAGAATTTCTTCAAAATTTCTCTTGGTGGAGCTTCTGAATTTCTTCAGTTAGTGGTAGAGAATGAAACTACAGTTGTCACTGCAGTTTTCTGTTACACATTGTTCTGTTATTCTGTAACCTCCCTGGGTCTCCATTTCTCAATCTGAAAAACTAATCAAAGGAGTTCTCTCCTGATCTCTTCATTCAGAATTTAATGCAACTGTGGGAAGCCAGGGATGCTGCAGATTCCGGAAGACATGAAAGGCAGGTATTCATGCACACTCCTTGGTCATCTTGTAACTAAAGACCTGTAATGTAGCCTGTGAGAATATCGCTGAAGTTCTATTCCCTTCTTGAAGAAATTTTAAAAGCAAATATAGTATATTTCAATATACTGAATGAGATATTGGTAGTAAACAATCAAGCAGCCAATTGTTTTTTAGGTTTCTGGATAAACATAAGAAACAGGGTGGCCTTTAGAAAGACAACTTGGTTAATGCTATTATTGTGGCAGCCTACAACTTTTTTTAGGATCACATGGATGCTGTGCTTGCCTGAGGTCTACAGCAACTCTGAAACATTTTCAAAGTGCACAGCCTTACAGTTTCAATATATTTGCCAGATGTCAAGAAATAGGTGACACTGGAGCCATGTCCCATGCATTTGATAAAAATGAACTGTGAATCGTAAATATTTATGTGACCATAATCAATGCATTAGTCCTTAAAATGCTATAAGGTTTTGCTGTAATAAACTAATACTATTACCTCCTCTGGGAATCCTTACCATTCACAAGTATAATGCAATTTTGAAGACTAAACTGCATACTGGGTGGGAGGTGGGGTAGGGTAGGAGGGGCTGTTTTAAAAGTTAGCATGGATAAGTTACTTCATTTTACACCCGAAGCTCCATGTTTGACCTTTTATGAAGCTTCACTTACTATTTATTTGCATCTAAACTTGAAAGGATGCAGAGTTTACATTTTTATGTCTCTGGTTACTCAACACACCTGATAAAACATTTCCCCTTGAAATCTACGTAGATGAAGAAAGTCACACAGCTGACAGGTTTCTACAAACAAGCAAGAATAAAATAGGAGGCTTGTGAAGAAAATGTTCTTTCACTATCTTTAACTGAAGGTTAAAATGTGTGAGAGTAGATGAAGTCAGACTACTGACAACACACTGTAGAATACTGACATTCTCATCAGCAGAAGGCAGACAGCATTGCATCTACACAATGTCTCTTGCTAACATGATAGAAAACGGGTGGTGGAGTAGATGTGCTGAAGAAACGGATGCAAGAGAACCATCCCCTAGAAACTTCATCTCCCACAGTTGCCTTTTCCTTTTCTTTGGTGAGCTTTTGACAACTTCAACTGTTCTGAAATTTTGGATTAGAGAAAGATAGCATACACTGAAGAAAAGTCAATCATTCCAAACTACACATCAGAAACAGTGCAGACATTTAATTTTTTTCACCAACCTGAAAGCAATTTTATATATTGCTTTTCAGGTTGAAAACAGGCTCCCAGGAATATCAAAAGCACAGAATATCACATTTAAAAGGTGTGGTGATATTATATAATAAAGAAAACAAAAGCTAGAACCCCCATTTTTTTTAAAAAAAATCAATAAAATATCAAAATAGCATTTAGTCAGAGAAATGTTTCAACTGGTTCCAAAAAGATAACTAGATAGGCAAAAGATAAGCTTCCTTTGGGAACTGTAATACAGGAAGTCCTACTTGAGGCATCCTGCAAATTAAAAATAGAGGGATATTCATGTTTTTTGGCTAAGGAATTTAATATTTGAATTTACAGTATAACTGTGGCTACTGTCCTATCATGGTTTAAGACAGGAATGAAAGAAATGCAGCCCAGGAGCCTTGTGAGAGTGCCCTTTGCACCCTCCATTTTGCATTTTGGAAGGTATGAGAACAGGTTAGGTGACAAGATGGGGGCTTTAAGCCTTAGCCAAAGCATGGCAGTGACCATATTCCAAAAAGTAATGGATTGAGCCAATATAAAAAATGAAAACTCATTTTGTTGACATTGACAATATAGTTGATATGATCACTCATCATTTATATAGTTAATATGAATTTAATATTCACCTTTTGTCATATTAATTTGGTAACAATCTAGAGAGTTATTTGCAAGCAACCCCCAAGGCTTTTGGAGTCTGCAAAGAACTTTATTTTATAAAGTGGAAATGTGCAGTCTGAGAACCTGAAACTATCTGCTTGCAGATAATCATTACAGTGAAATGTTTTAATATAGTCCAAATAGTCATTTGTCAAGGTTATAGAAATAATATATTATTATTTTGGCATATTAGAAGATGATGGTATTCTGTAACCTTTGTCAAGATTTATATTATTACCTGCTTTAAAAAAATCAAACCAGAAAAATTATCTTGAAAGGAGATACATTTGGAAGATAATGCCATATTGCTGAATTATTGATTCTGTTAAGATACCATCAGGCTAGGGCCTACCGGGTAGAATAATATAGTGGGGGCTAGGATGGATGGAAACAGGGGGCAAGTTGTTAAAAAATAGAGCTTTGTTGCTGAGCATCCTACTCTGCATTTCCTAAATTAAGGAACAGTAGAGAATGCTCTTACAGACACAGAATATAACAAAAGTTATAATTCAGTAGAAAAATTGTTGTGAGTGTAGTAGTCATAGAATTGTATAGTTGAAGGAGGCCTTAGAAATCGTCTAGTTGCAAGCTTGGCAACTTTAAGATGTGTGGACTTCAACTCCCAGAATTCCCTAGCCAGCATTCCAAGTTGCCAAGCTTGGTCTAGTGCAACCTTCTGTTTGGTGCAGGATCTATCAATCACCATTGACAGATGACCATGCAGCCTCTGTTTGAAGACCTCCAGCAAAAATATTCACCACTTCAGTGACAACCTGTTTCACTGGTTGACAGTTTGAACTCCTTCCCTGTAGTTTTAATTTATTGTTCTGGTTCTGCCTTCTAGGGCAGTAGAGAGTAAGTCCACTCCCTCTTCTATTTGGCAGTCTTTCAGATATTGCTACCATATATTGCACTATATCTTCCCTCAGTCATCTCTTTTGTAGGCTGAACACTTTTTTTTTAATCTGTTCAATCTTGTCTGATTCTCAGAGACTGCCTGAAAAAGTCCCAGCGGTTTTTTTGGCAAGGTTTTTCAGAAGTGGTTTGCCATTGCCTCCTTCCTAGGGTTGAGAGAAAGTGACTGGCCCAAGGTCACCCAGCTGGCTTTGTGCCTAAGGCAGGACTAGAACTCACAGTCTCCTGGTTTCTAGACTGATGCCTTAACCACTACACCAAACTGTCTCTAGGCTAAACATACCCAGAACCTTTAACTGTTACTCGTAAGGGTTGATTTTGAGACCCCTCATCATTTTGGTAGCTGTCCTCTGAATTCACTCCAATTTGTCACTGTCCTTTTTGAACCATGGTACCCACAGGGGCCAGACCAAGGTTGAACAGAGTGAAACAATTGCTTGTCCTAAGATTGCAACTGAGACATCACATATTGATATAGTTTTGCTCAACCTGGTTGAATAGATGATACCAGTGGAGTGTGCTATACAAATAACCTTTATTGACGTCAGCTGGCACCCTCACTGAAGCAATTCATGGACTGGGAATCTCTGCTCTGCAGTTCAAATATGGCCAGTGAATATTCCCCATCACATATTTTCACATTCCTCAGCCCTTTTACTCTCCTCAGGTCCTGCATCCTCTTTGCTTCTGATTTTCCCTCTACTGTAGTTAAAAATGGCAAGCTCAGAGTTTTATTGTCAGGAAAGAAGCTGGGCAGGCCAACGTGAAAAGAGAGTGTTTTTGAGCATCAGAATTTCTTATCTCTAATTAACCCTTTCTGAGCACTAAGGAGATAAAGCTCATTGGCAAAAAAGAGGCAAGTATGACGGCATGATGAATAATTGGGGGGGGGGGGATTAGGGAGAGAGTCTGCCCTTCCTTAAACCTAACTCCCTGATTTAATCTATCCTTCTGCTCTTGACTATCCCCACCCCTTCCAGTATAGCAGAACTAAAATGCATTATATATCCAGGAACATGATTTTTCTGTTAAATATGGGCACTGTCACATTATACTGCTTTTATTTCCCACTCCTTCATAAAGCAGTGTTTCTCACTTCTGGTGATCTCAAAATAAGAACATGTAGAATGCAAATCAGAGCATCCTCCAGCTGGCCAGCAAAACAGTACAAAAGTGTTCCATCTGCATCCTACAGCCTAGGCCATTAGAAGTTCTAAATGAATGAGCTCATCCTCACTTCACCCACTTTGGGAAATATATATATATATATTGGTCTGTCCACCCATCCATGTTTTAAGGTGGGAAGTTTTACAAAGGAAGCTGCTTAGAGTCACCTGAGGGAGGGAGGGAGGATCAAAGCTTTAGAAACAAATCAGTAAGGTGGTGGTAAGGGGATCCCAAGTGCCAAGAGTTCCCACCACTAGGGTAACTCACATATTATGCAGAGCCACTGTGTTGTAGGAGAACATTAACACAATCGCTTTGATTTCAAATAGGCCATAGCAGAGCTAGAAGAAAACCACATGTCTCAAAAGCGGCCAATATCCTGTGACCAGCAAGGTCCAGAGGTAGTTCCAACCAGACAAACAGTCCTTGTATAGAGGTGCCTGTCATCAAATGCAGGACTCAGGTTTGGACAATAAATTATGTACAAGCTATTGAATCGGATCTTTTTTTAAAATAGGCCTAGTAAATGAAAGTGGAGCAGTGTCTTGCAAAATAAAACCTAGTGATAAACACTTTGTCATCTGCAATTTTATAAGAAGTTTCTGGAGTATTTTTCTCCTTTCATTTTTTTCAATGTGATTTTGTTGATTTGCCTGTTTATAAGCAGCATATTTGTTTAGTATTTTTCTCCCCTTTGAATTTTATTTTAGATGTCAAGATTTCATCTTAGTTTGATAAGAACCAGCTGCTTTCTTCAAAGATAATTTTCTGGGACTGTTGTTTGCCATAATTACATTGCAATTACAGAGTCATATCCATAAAAGCAGATGAGTGTTTCTATGTGTCTTTCTAAATCATTAGAAGTCATAAGAATGAAAGATGTGGGTTTGCCATTGCTTGACTGTTGCCCTCTTTGGCAAGGTGACAAACCATTTTTTTAAGTGGGTGGGAGAAAAGTTTGAGGAAATAACTTTTCAAAAGCAATCACATACCCAACTTTGGCCATAGTGATGTAAAAGTACCAATGCTTCAAATACTAAGGAACTCTGAAAATTATTAAAGGATTATATGGTATCTTTGTTTGTCTGATGTGCTTAGCCACAGCCAGCAATGTGGTTTAAAAGCCTTTTCATCCTGGAGATTTGATAGCCCCTTTGACAACTATATTTACAAAGCAGGGATGGGCAAGTTTTTCAGTCCAAGAACTAAAGTGGCTTTGGGATAATATGTTAGAAGCAGCATACCCAGGAGCAAGGCACAAGGGATGTTGTCGTTGCTGGCATGTAGTCTCTTGTGTGTTTGACCACATGTAGATATACAATGGCACACCTACCAAACACAAGAATGCAGTAATACAAAGGCACCAATACACCCCATTTTTTTCTCTTTCTCATTCAGACATATATATTCACATCCTTCAAATATACAGTCCAATCACTTTTCACACAAACACATGATACATCAAAAAGTATTGAACAGCCTAGCAAAGAAGACAACCACATTTTCCTATATGAGATGTTGTTTTAAGGGAGAGGGAAGTTAATTTAGAAATACACAGACACACACACATCATATATATACATATACATAGGGAAGGAGCAATTGTATTAGTGATTTGCATGTGTCAATGGAAGGATGTATAGAAATAATGTGATATTGGTTTGATTAAGAGTAAGGGTTTGACTATGGAAGTTGCTGCATATTCTTGCTGTTGAAAGTTGGAAGTCACCTTTGCATTTAATCTTAATAATTCGTTTTCTTTGCGTTTCACACTTTTTTAGTTTCTTTTTCATTTTTTCTTGTAGTTTTTTATTTTTCTATAGCTTTTATCTTTGTTTTACACTTAATAAAATTCTTATTAAAAAAAAAGAGAGACAGAATAAAAATAGAAAGAAGAAAGCAACCATGCCCTTCTATGTGGTTTGCTAGTCACATGCTGATCAATAACACAGGAAGTCTCTTATCAGCAACAGCATGAAAAGAAGCAGCCAAGCTGTTTTTCTCACAATGGGCAATTCCCTTTCTTTCCATGTTGCCTGGTGGGAAAGAAAGCTTTCTCCTTTTTGCATACCAGATTGGAGAGACATGACTAAGGTGGGGAATTCCATGAGTCATATAGATATATGGACTGGAGACATGGTAGAGAACTGATGGTTGTCTAAATAAGTTGGTTTGGATATCCTACTGCAATTAACGGTGTGTTGAAATCTGCCTTGCAATTTCTCAGAAATTTTCTTCCACTACAAATGAGGCTTCTGTTCTTCTCTTAATCTCAGGTTGCTTGAGAATTTCTTTAGAATTTCCCTTTGGGCATTTTTAGTTTGCTCAGTTGTTATTGTTTGTGATACTTCTGTTGGTATTATTATTATTATTATTATTATTATTATTCTGTTATTCCTTTTTCCATTACTCGGAATAGTCCTTGTCTGCTTGAAAAAACTAATTGAAAGAATTCCCTCATGGTGTCTTCTCTTATGATTTAATTGAAGTGTGTAAGTCATGAAGGTATAACTCACTAGAGAGATGATTATACAATGAAAGACAGAACATTTACACAAATCCCTTGGCCACCATATAATTAGATAAGTGCAAGAACACCACATGCCATTCATGAGAATTTCTCTAAAATTCTCTTCTCCTCTGAAGAAATTTTGAAAGCATAAAATTGAATGAGAGCTATTAGGAAAAGAATGAACAATAATTTGTCTCCCTGACATATTCCTGAGGGCCATATCTGGTTCATGAATTGGAGGTGTGGTAGGTAAAGAGAATAGATTGAACCATTTAGTTAATGTGAGGGATATCCTTTGCTGGAGAAAGAACACTACAATTAAAATTATTTTGCCTTTCTGTATACTGTATTCAGAACATCTTGCAAGTTCTTAAATATTATGTTAACTTCTTTTTGTCATCATCTTCTTGCTAATCATAGGTTTCAGGAAATTAAAAGCTATAGACCTTCTGTTTTAAAATATATCATAATCATGGACTAGACTACAACTCCCATCATTTCCAGCCAGCAGCCCAACACATCTGGAGAACTGTTGTATATTCTATAGCCATATGTTTTATATAAAGCTCTCATTTAAAGCTGCCTGAAAAACCAGGAAGATCTTTCTAATTTAAAAAGTATATTTGTGGATTTTGTCATATAGCATCTGTTCTAGTGCTAATTGACAGTCATAATTAACTATGATAGGGTTTTTTTTTTTAGAATTCTTTGATATAAATGGAACATCATGTTATTCTGTGATAGAAGCTTGGTTTCTTGAGAAGGAACTGATTTTTTATGGGGGTTGGTTCTTATTCCCAACTTTTCAGAAAGGAATTAAGACAACTTTTCATATTTAGCTTTCTAACCACTAGCAATGATTTTAATGTTGCTTTAATTTTGTTTATTATTATTCTGCTTTTATCTTTTTATATGTAGTTCATTTCTCTTGTAACATTTGAGAAAAGGCAGTATATAAACAAACATTATTTATCTTAATGTTCTTATTTTAGTCCAGGTATAAAGCCAGATGTTTTGGACTATATTTCCAGTTAGTCCCAGCACTGAGTTTGCTTCAGTAAATGAACTTGGCTGGCAAAAATGGTGAATCAATTGTGCATTTTGCTTTCCCTTTCTACAATAAATCCAAATTAATAAAACAGTGATTTGAGTATTCACGATTTTGCACTATTTTCTCTGGGTTTATGGTCATCCCTTAGTAAGAAACCTATTTTAATTTTAATTATCCTTTCTAAATAAAGAACAGAATGACCATCTTTGTTGTAAATCTCTTGATGATCCAGTTTAGATATTTAACTTTCTTCCCTTTAACAAATTTGGCTCTCATTATATTTTTAAAAGCATGTTGCTGTGACTGAGGCTGTTCTTGGAAGATACTGTGTAAAATGGGACTTCTGGGAAAGAAATGGTACATGGAAGACATTTCCACAGAAAGCAGAGCTGATGACCGTGGCAGAATGAAGAGCCAGAGAGGAGACCAGCTCTTCAATAAATCCTCATCGGACAAGGAGAGGACTTGAGATCACCCACAAGTGCTCCAGACAGCTGCTCCTCATGAGGAGACTACAAGACAGCAGTCTCCAGCAGGTTTAGAGCTCTGGAAGATGAGGGAATAACCATCTTGCTTAAACCATGTTTGGGACCTTTGAAAGGACACTGGGTTAGCATACTTCCTTTTCTAATCACTGTTGGAAATGGCTTGTTAACTGCTTTTCAGCTAATAGGAACCTTTGATCAACAAGTTTTACAGCACTGGTGAATTTCCTTCAATCCTTAAAGGTAAAGGGTAAAGGTTTCCCTTGACGTAAAGTCCAGTCGTGTCCGACTCTAGGGGGCGGTGCTCATCTCCGTTTCAAAGCCTTGGAGCCGGCGTTGTCCATAGGACACTTCCGGGTCATGTGGCCAGCATGACTCACGGAACGCCGTTACCTTCCTGCCGAAGCGGTACCAATTAATCTACTCACATTTGCATGTTTTTGAACTGCTTGGTGAGCAGGAGCTGGGATGAGCAACGGGAGCTCACCCCGCCGCGCGGTTTCGAACCGCCGACCTTCCGATCGGCAGCTCAGCGGTTTAACCCGCAGCGCCACCACGTCCCTCCTTCAATCCTTACTGAAAGAAATTTTAAATACAAGTTTAAGGACTTTTTTTTTAATAAACAGAAAATTGGTAATTAAAACTTTGATTTTAGAAAGTTACAAACAGACTAAGGGTCCACATAAATTTGAAATAAGATTTTAGAATTAATTATAAAGAATCCTCCCCATGGAAAAGTGCTTTTGTTTTGAATTAAAAAAAAACAGTAAGATAAGACTTTAAAAATTGGAGACTAGAGAGAACTAGAAGGAACTAAAGGTTACAATTAAAGGAGAACACTCAAACCCAACTCACAATTACATAATGAAGCAACATATTTTAACACTGGACATACTGAAGGATATTTTTGAGTGGACTCAGAAGTTAATTTTAAACGTGTGTCTGCCTTTGCAGATAGACTGAATTTAAAAGATGTTATGAAAGAGGAACAAGTTTTACCTGACAAGATTGAGACTGATTGGAAAGTGGATTTAAAAATGACAGACTACAGAAATGACATGGAAAAAGATGTTATAGTGGATGAAAAGTAACTGGTGGATGTCTTAATAATTAAAATACAAATGAGACACCAAGAGAGTGATTGGGATAATTTTCCCATATTGGATTTACAAAAGAGGCTTGTTAAAGCTTTGCAGAATTTTGTGAGAAGGGACAAAGAAAAAATGAAAAGAAATCAAGTTCCAGGACATTATTTGAAGGGACTAAAGATTAAGATTGGTAGAAGTAAGAGGAAGGAATATAAAGTTGGTTTATTTGATCAAGGTTAAAAAAAAATATGCTGTTATCTCTGGTAACCCTTAATAGACTTTTGCTGACATCAGGACTGAAATTATGAGGCTTTATGGATTTTTTTATAGATAAGGTATGGGAAGAAGAGATCATTTGTTGTATTTTAAGAGAAGGTGATAAGTTACTAAAATTGTTTATACTTGTTGTGATGAAATGAAAAGTCATTTCTTTTTATATTCCTTTTCTTTTTCTTTACTATATTCTTCTTTTTCTTTCTTTTCTATTTTTCTTTCTATCTTTTGTGCACCTTCTATTTTTTCTTTTCCCTTTTTCTTTTAGTTTGTATTAGTTTTTATTGTTGTAATTAAAAAATAATAATATGTAAAATATGTTAAAACTAGGATACAAATCAATTGACAAACTTTTGTCCATGCAAAGGATATGACAAAGAAAAATCAGGTTTCAATGAAAGAAAAAAAGTATGATGGTTCTAGGGATATTTTGCACTTTGGATTCAGTTTCAGGAAGGAATACAGGTAGTCCTCGGGTTACGATGGCAATTGGGACCAGAATTGCCATTGCTAAGTGATGCGATTGTAAAGCAAGACATCACGTGACTGTGTCGCTTAGCAATGGCAGTTCTGGCAGTCCCTGTTGCCATTATTAAGTGAGGACCATGTGGGTCATTAAGCGTGACCGTGACTTCTGACTTCTTGCTGGCTTCCCCATTGACTTTGCTTGTGGGAAGCCAGCAGGGGATATCAGAAATCTTGATCTCATGGGGAAGCTGCAATGGCTGAAACTCTGAGGACCAGTCATAAGTCCTCCTTGTTTGGTCGCTGAATGCGTGGTCATACCCCAAGGACCACCTGTATACAGGAATGCAAATGCAGAATCTGACTACAGTTCTTTCAAACAGCTGCTTCTTTTTTCAGGATCATGTAGCTGCCCTCCAGAAATGCCAAGGGATACTGGGAAGGATATGGCTGCTTTAAAAATTGCAGAAAGTACTACATTCACACCTCCATGCTCCAAACCATCTTTTCTGAATCAAATCCAAAATACTGCACGGCCCTAATATTTTCCTTTCATTAAACTCTCTATGAATTTTGTTACCCTAAATTTGCAAGACTCCATAGACCAGTGATGGAGAACATCTGTCAACTCAAGGACCACAATAAGTTTTTTTTACTGCATGCTGAGGGATGTCTCCAAAGAATGGAGGCCAAGGTTTGCTTTGGGGAAGTTTTAAATACTAAACAGAACAGTCCTTTAGGTATCTGGGAAAATGCCTTTTTTCTAATTGGAAGCTGTATATGATCATCTGGGAGAGTCACCAACAATTGCTATAAGCTTGTCTGATGGCAAATTAAGAGTGAAGCTTTTCTGTTATCACTCCAGTTCTTTGGAATGCACTCCCTGCAGAACTGAAGGACCTAGCTTTTGGGAAGCTCAAAACACATATTTTATACAGGTGTTTAACTGTTATTTTAACTGTTAATTCTACTTGTTTTTTTAAATGTCTCTGAATTGCTATTCTGTTTTTAAAATCTAATTTAAAATTTTGTTTTTATTATAAATTGCCAAGAGAATTTGGTAGTCAGTGGTATACCAAGTCAAATAAATAAACAAATGTTCATAAGGCATTCATTTTGTACTTTAATAAAACCCTGTGAAATGAAGACAGGCAGGCAGAAAGAAGGTGGATTATCTTTTTGCCCAATCCATTTTGGGAGAGTTGCCTCTGGAATCACAAAATATGCTGGTGATGGCCCCCAGATGCAACTCTTTGCATCCTGCTACAGACTTGTACAGACACTAAAAATGAATGGGCAAAGGATTATGGGAATGCATATTTTGGTCTTGCTCCATCACAGTTATAGGAGACTATTCAGGAAAAGGTGTAACTGGATTCCACTGAATGCAGTTACATCCACCTATGGAACTAGGAAGCCTGATTGTCCAAAACTATAGCATTGGAGAGGTGAGACCACATTAAATGTGGAAACAATTGTGCCTTTCCTGTGATGGACGTTGAAAAAGACAGCAGAGAAACTCTTCTTTCTCCTATTTTTTTTGTATGCAGAGCAAGAATATCTGAATAGGACCTGTACTGAAATGATCTAACACATCTGCTTCAGGGAGAAGGAAATAGTAAATGTTACCTGACTTCAACTCTAGGGAATAAGAACATTGTACTCTGCACTGACATTTCATCCCTAAATCCACATCAGAGTGACCTTCTGGTAACGTGTATAACATTTACTTTTCAGTTTCAAAACAAAGTGCATTCTGAAACATTAGAAGGAAAATTATTAAAAGCCACTTGATGATTCATGTGATGCAAGAGAAGTACATGATTTTTAAAGATAATGGGAGGTCATCCACAAACTGTGGGTTTAATTAATTTCCTAGAGCTTTCATTCTTGCTTTGCTTAAAGGTGCTATATTTAAAAGCAAAACAAAAAAACAGTTTCTTCGCTATTTAGTTTTTCCCCCCCAGAGAACATAAGTCATGATGAAATCACGCACTTCCTTACAAAGCATTGATAATGCTAATTTCAAGGCAGATTTCAGTGAGAAAATTAATAATTTAAAATGTAATACATAAAAATAAAAGTATGTTAATATATAAAACAAAGCTGGGAATGAGTTTTCAGTCGAAAGCATGGATGAGGAGGAAGAGGAAGAAAGTATGCATTCAAATATTTTTATGCAATTAAACCTTGGGGAAAATATTAATGTGTTATGGAAGATACTAGCCAAGATGGGTAGTGATGGTATTTAAAGCTGAGTACAGTTTTCAGTCATTAGGTAGCAACAGCCTAACTACCTGCAGCTTGAAACCAGAATTAGTTCAGCAATTAACACTGTTGATTAAAATCAAATAAAGTATAATTCTTCTACAGAATTCTTCTATTCTTTCTCTGTATCATGTTGTTTTCTGTTAGTTCTTCTAACTTCTATTCTTTCTCTGTATCATGTTGTTTTCTGTCATCTAATGTTTATCCAAATCAGGAATACAAATTCATAGCTCACTCAGAATTAAACAAAATCCTCTTGACTGTGGGAAGAAAGGAACTGTCCAGACCAGGTAATACTGAAGTTTATCAAATATCATTTGGTAAGGACAGGACTTTTAGAACATTTTGCACCATTCAAAAGTCTGTCATGCAAACACATGCTGAATTTCCTTATCAAGTGTCCAGAGCAAATTTAATTAAGGACTGAGGGATTTGTAAGAGTGTTTTCCTTACCTTCTTTTCTTGATTTGCCATGGACAATCTGGATGGTCCCCTCCAAAATTACAAGAGAGCATCCAGAAGTAGAAAAATCACCTACCACATATGGTAGTAAAGGTAAAGGTTTCCCTTGACGTAAAGTCCAGTCGAATCCAACTCTAGGGGGCGGTGCTCATCTCCGTTTCTAAGCCGAAGAGCCAGCGTTGTCATAGACACTTCCGGGTCATGTGGCCAGCATGACGACTCGGAACGCCGTTACCTTCCTGCCGAAGCGGTACCTATTGATCTACTCACATTTGCATGTTTTCGAACTGCTAGGTGAGCAGGAGCTGGGACGAGCAACGGGAGCTCACCCCGCCGCGCGGTTTCAAACCGCCGACCTTCCGATCGGCAGCTCAGCAGTTTAACCCGCAGCGCCACCGCGTCCCTCTACCACATATGGTAACCCTCTGTATATGGGGCCAGAAATAAAGATTAGGATGGTGATATGTATAAAGATATGACCTTTACCTTTACCTAGCATTCTTACTCCCCTTGTCAGTCAGGCTGAGCATCTAGTGATTGGTGTGATAGTGATCATGGAGAGAAAATAAGGTAGGAAATAATGGTAAAAATACTAGAAAATGAACGGACCTGCCAGAAGATGTCATCAAATATTCAGGAAAACCCAGGAAGATATAAGCAGTGTGGAAGATCAAAGAAGGTCTAGAAAGTATGAAAATCTTCTGCTGGGGTAACATGCAGCCCAAAGACTAATCATCAATAGGGCATCATTCACATATAGCCAAATTATGAGAAAGAACTGTTGTATTGAATTCCACCCAAAGGGAAAAGCAAGTGGTAAATGGAAAAATTAAGAAATGGCCCAAATATGAAGAAAACCTTTTTGTCTACATGAATAGATCACATAAATAGAAAGCACTTCAAGCATTTGACTGATATTGAACTTCATATTACAGTCTGCACTTTAAAGGAAGTATTGCCACTTATTAAAATGTATTTTGCAGTTTAGTCATAGCTCAGGAGTTAATAGTGAATTAATCATCCATGCGCCAAGGGAGAGTGTTTTGATCAATACTCAAAATACATCCCCTCTAACACATCTAATGAGTACTTCCTTAATGCAATGGTTTTATCCACTGACTCATTTTTTTCTTAAAAATGCAAACCAATAATCATTAGAAACTTACATGATATAAGAGTAACCTCAAGAAGACTTTTGACTTGTCTAACCAAAGTGTGCCTACCAATTCCATTCAGTCCAATGTAGTATGCACGTCTAATCCATTATTAACATGTTGCACAAATAATAATGGATCTGAGATTAATTTTTCATGAGCTGTGCCTACCACAAAGAAACAACTGCATTTTTGTAAATTAGTAAAGACAACAGGAAACATAAAACAACTTTTAATAAAGCATATGAAGATAAGGAAAGAAGCAAACGATCATTCTGGTGCAGGAGTCATTATATCCATTGCTTTGAGGATCTCAATAGGCTTTGCATGACAAAGCCATACTCTAAAAGTAGACAGAGGCAGGACCAGTTTCAAGAATTTTAAAGGGTTGTTCCCTTTTTTGTCCTTTAGTTCCCCAAAGGTAAGATATACATTTTGCCCCTTAATATTCCACAATTTTTAAAAAAATGCATAAAATGAACCCATCTGGCAAGGGTGTTCTGTAGGCTGTAGAAGTGATGCTGGCAAGCTGCATATGGTGTACACTTTTGATACTTTTATTTTACCAGCATGGGGAGCCTAGCTGACCTTGGCCAATCTCAGATGCTAAGCAAGTTAGTTAATTAGTCCTGGTTAGTACATAGATTGTTAGTACCATGTGAGAATTTTTGAATATATTTTGGAGGTTCTAAAAGAGTTTGCTATTGGGTCTGTATTCAGATAGTTATTTCACCTAAAACACTGATGGTAAGTTGGTAGGTTGCTCATAAGTTCAACTTTCCAGAATAAAGAACTAGATTCAAATAAGAGTCAGAGAATATTCATCTTTGTGAAGGCACCTGTATCTGAAAGCCTGTCTCCTCTAACCCTGATTGAAGCAATTTTTTTTAGAAAAACAGATACAGTAGTCTAGGAGGTACTGAATATCAAACTTGCTTCATACATCAGTTGCAGATCAATGTGGAGTTGTATTTAAGATGTTGGACTACCATTGGAGAGGCCAGATTCTAGTCCACCAGGAGCCACAGAAGCTTACTTGTGGACAAGTCACTCTTTCCTAGCCCAATCTATCTCACAGAGCTAGGACAGTAAAGAAAAATAAGAGTGGGGAGGGATTATGACACAAGTGTGCCACATTGAGCCCCTGTAAAAAATCTGGGATATAATTTTCTGTACTGTCTGGTTGCCTTTTGCTAGAAAGGGGCAGCAACTATTTTCTGAGGGCAGAAATGGGTGATATCAGCCTTTACTTTTGCAGGCACATTATCCTGCTGCAATTTGGAAGTAGGTTTTTCCTCTTATGTTGCCTCAAATTTCTGGTGGACCACCTGTTACTTCTGCACAGGCTAAAAATAATAGATTATTTCACAGAGAAAGAAGCATTCTGTCAATTGAAGGAATAGTTGTCCTTATCTATAAGGATGCCTAAGACATTTATTTTACAATCAGCAGTAAAGTAGTATAGTAACTTAGAGCTTCTCCTAGTATGTAAAAGGTTGTTGGTTCAAAACCCAGCAGAAACTATTTTTTCTTTTTCCTAGCTAGCTGAAGGCTTCAAAAATGTGCAAGGTTCTACCACTCATCTCTTTTTCCAGTCATTTGAGGTAAGAGGATTTCATTATTTTTTTTTAAACCTTCACCTAGCTAGGGAAAGCTACAGGAGTAACTGAAGAAGGATAAAGGAGTCAGTTGATACAAGCGGTGATGTTTGGTTATTCAATGTTTGCTGTTTTTCAATGTCCTTTGCAACATCCAGGCACACCCCAAAGAGCCTATGGACACCGTTGGAAAATTAAGTATATAGCTGAAGGCTAGAAAATAGTAATTTAAAAAAAAATAAAAAATTAAAACCCATTTCTGCTGGGATCTGAACCAGCAGCATCTTACACACATACATACATACATACATACATACATATATAAAATTTTCATATAATTACAAACCAAGAAACAAACAGTAAAGAAAAAGAAAACCAAAGTTAAGAAACATATAGATGACTTCCAACCTCTTTTCAACAGATAATTACATTCTTATTGTCCCTCCTCCCACCTAAGTATTTTACAAGTCACTTCACCCCTTCATTTAGTCCTTATCTTTCTTAGTCCTCAAATTCATAAATCATCAATTCATTTTTCTTCTTTCAGCAAAAAGTCCATATAAGGCTTCCAGTCTTTCAAAAACGTTTTTGTTGTTTGTTCTCTGACCAAACTGGTCAGTTTTGCCATTTCTGCAAATTTCATTATTCTTCCATCACTGTGCATGCAAATATCTTGCTGCAGTTACCATATACAATATCAATTTACCATTAATCTTTTCTAATTCATTATCCCTAAGTACCAATAAGAAGAGTTCGAATTTCATGGCAATTTTAATCCTTAAAATCCTTTTCATCATTATATGAATTTGTACCCAGAATTTCTTAGCTTTCGTACAAGTCCACCCCACATGCTAAAATGTCCCCTCAAGTTTTTCACATTTCCAGCACTGGTTTGAAATACCTTTATACATTTTTCATAATTTCCCTGGTGTCATATACTAACGGTACATCATTTTATAGAAATTTTCTCTTAGATTATGACACTGTATGAATTTAATACCAGTTACCCAGCTTCTCTCCCAAGTACCCATCTCTATGTTTTACCCAAAATTAGCAGCCCATTTTGTCATACAATCTTTAACCTATTCTTCAGCATCCTATATACTTAGCCACTCTGCTATTTTACTGCTAATAATAAAAGGAAGATCTACAGATTATTATAGTGAAAAACAGCTGGCAAGAAATAATGTTTCATTTTAAAAGTGATTGTTGCGCTTTCAAATATGTGCATTTTGATGCTTTAACTTTAGGTATATGATTTAACTTTATTTTGTACAGATACATTTTTATAGATAGGTATACATACTACACACATACAAAAATGTATGTGGGCACAAAGTCCTGTCCACAGGAAGAAGAAAGGAAAATGATTGGCTATTGCTTTCTTGGAAGAGAAAAGTGGGAGGGCACAGCACCAGGAAAATTGTCCAATAGGAGGCTGTAATCCAGACCAAACACCTTGCAAACTGCTGCTGAAGTAGCTTCGTCTAGAGAAAATTTGCTTAAGATGTTTCAAACTTAAACTGCTACAAGCACAGGCCAGGTTCATCTTAAATAGTAAGTACAGACACATCCAAAGATTCTTTAGCATCTCAGCCAGCCATAACTATACACAGAGAATGTCATACACACTTCTACTTGACTTTTGTAACCCTTATTTACAGCAAGATGTCTAGATTTAGCATAACCCAACCAGTTTAATTGCTTTTTCATTTCTTTATTCATAGCTCTGCTTACAGCTTTAGTATACAGCAGAGTAGCCATCTATCCCAGCCTTGTTGCAAGTTCAACATCTGTAGACTATGTGTCCCTTTACTAAATCAACAGTTTTTCTCTTAGGCAAAGATGCTTGCCGGTTTCTCCATTCTGCACTGATACACACAGAGGCAGCAGATGCCCACTAGAAACTTGACATGAAATATACACAACTTTGAATGTGCTTGTTGAAGTACCAGGAAAAGCATACGCCATTAACATACCAAGTGGGGCAGAGCTTGCCCTTTTCACTTTTTTTTAATGCCATCATTATCTACATAATCCCATTCTGAGTCCAAAGGAAGCTTTAGAATTGATTCTTATGTTCAAACAGAGTGCATGAACTTCATTCCAGTTTAGCTCTTATATCCATGGTTTGCGGCAGAGTTACACTGGAACTTTACTTCTTGACTGCTTGACAGAGGGTGCAAATCCCACACCAAGTTAATCAATGACGTAATGTGGCATTGAGCCGGACATGTCATCCATTTGTTTGAGCTGCTTTGTGCAAATAATTAAGCGTTACTATGCCAAAACTCTGCTAAAACAGAGTGGGGCAATAATTGTAAACTTGTAGATATCATTTGTCAGAATTCTGTCAAACACAAGACTAAAAAATGATCATTCATCTTAGAAATTTACTCTGTAACTTATCATTTAACATGCAAGGAACTGTGAATATTATCTGTGCCAATAAAGATGGGGGGATACTATTCCCCATTTCAGGAACTTTGATTTGAGTTGTTGTAGCTGTCACGTTGTTTGCATTGTTGCTGGCTGTGCTTTCCCTGGTGATGTCAAGCCAAGAGTGCTCAGTTTGCTTCATTTAGAAAAGAATAAAAGTGTGTGAATAACAGCTGGGGGCTGCCAAAGATTCACCACCTGATGCAGGGCGAATTTACAGTTCCCCCCATTTTTTTGTCTTGTGGCCCCTTCCCCAGGAGCAGCAGCACTTTTGTGTGCCTCATTGTGAGGTAGCCTGGGCAGCTGGCTACAGCCACCTCACAGCAGATCTCTTTGATCTGATGTCCCCTTCAAAGACATATAGGGTGACCAGCCAGGACAATTGGTTGCACGTGATGAAGAGGATAATCCAGGCAGAAGGTTGAGGGGAGAGCAAGGGGGGCTGATCTTGGCCAATTCACCATCTAACTTGGCCCACCATTGGAGGTAGTTGTTCCTTTCCCCTATTGGCACAGCTCTGCTAGCAACATAAAGAAACTAGGCTCTGTAATATTGCATGTGAGATTTAATCCCTAATTCAGAGTTAGGCTGAGAAATCTGAAAACTGAGATCTGTTTCCAGCTGCTAGATGGACAAATCGTCTGATTCAGAATAGGGCAAGCTTCTCATGTGCTTAGCCTCTTGCTTCAAAATTATTTCACATGGCTGCTCTGTGCCTAGCCTGTTACCCAGAGACAGGAAGTTACGCTAGCAGAAGTAATAGCTTATGTAATTATCTGAAAGGGGACTGATTCTACTCATTTACACTCTAATACCTCTTAAACCTCAATCATGTTGATAAATGGCTAAACCGTTTTCCTCTGCTTCAAAATTTGTTGTGTCTTATCTTTTATGGATAACATGAAAATCTTCTCATGAACCGAAAAATCTGGCAATATCTGTCTAATACATTCCAAAGTCTTATTCTAGATCCTTCTTCTTCTACCACCACTACTTTGTCTTCCCCCCTGATGCTCCTGACCAGGAAAAAAAGAGAGATGTGTGATGGACAGTTCCTAGCAATTAAACATGTATTATAGGCATAACTTATATGCTCACAGTGAACTTTCCATGTTCAACTTCCTAGAATGGGAGAAAATGTCTTGGGGAGCTCAGCCAATATTTTCCTTTATGATCTTTTATGATTTCAATCTGATCTTTTCTTCTTCTTCCTAGCGTTATTCCTGCGCTATGGCAGGGTCAGCTTATCGGCATATATGTCTCCATTTGACTCGATCCAAGGCATCTTCAGGGGTGATGTTCACACATTCCATGTACTCCTTAATGCAGTCCATCTACTGTTTCTTGGGTCTACCATGAGGTCGCCAGCCACCAGGGTCCAAACGCATGGCTGTTCTTGCTGCCGAGTCTTCTTCGCTGTGTACAATGTGTCCATGCCATCTAAGCCTTCCTTCCCGCAGTTTTGCCATGATTGGTGTCGGACGTCGTCTTTTTATCATCATAAAATTCTAGCTGAATTTGCTCAAACTATTTCTAACCCACTTGCCAAATAGTGTGTGTGTGTGTGTGTGTGTGTTTAAGGAAGAAAAGTAGTTCACCTGTAAATATTGTTTCTCCTGTGTGATCAGGACCTGCCTAGTATTGACCTAGAGGGAGTTCCATTACAGGAGAAGGAAGAGGTAGGGGAATTTCTGGAATCAGTAAAGCACCTCCAGCTTCATCCTCCAACATAGCTCTTTATCAGTAGGTAATAAGACAGATAATTTAACTGTACAAGCTCTAATTGGTCTAATTCACTAACTGACCTCTCACCACTTGATTCACTAGTACAATTGAGCTCTGATAAAGCCTTTAATTGTAAATTGCACACAGCTGTGAGCTGCTCCTCATGCTGGCAGAAAAACACTATCATCGGCTGTTTCATCTCTACGACCTGCTAATTTGGAGCATATGTAACTGTTTTTAATGCTGAAGGCTTGACATACCACAAACAGCAGATGTTGCAGCTGCCCCTGAGACGCTTTATTTAATTCAATTACGTCTTTTGGAGATATGTAAAAAAGCCAGGCGAGAGGCAAGAGGGCAAGAGATTTTTTTTTTAATCTAAAAAAAGGGGGAGCCCCTGATTGAGGCCCAGGTGGCTCGATAGGCAAATGATTGGGTGAATGTCTAAATGATCTTTTTAATTGAGTAGACTGACGGCTAATCAGGGTCATGAAGTGTTATCACACTGATGAGCAGAGTGGAGCCCTGGGCTGCTCTGCAATTAATGCTGCTTTTGTGAAAGAAAGTGGGGGAGGTGGGTTGAGAAGGAAAGATAATGTTATACCATCTGGCAATTGTTTATGATAAAAGCAAGCAGTTTGCTACAAATTCAAGCTAAATGCTATTCAGAGCACTGTTTCTGCAGCTAATGCTATGCCTGTGGCTCAGAGAAAGATGTGGAGACCAAGCCTTTGTCTAATGCTCCCTCAACATTTGGGCCCACGTGACCCCATCTTGACTTTGCTCATTGAGAAGGGCAAAGTAGTGCCTGTGACACCAACAAAAGTTAATCTAACTCTTGGAAAGAAAGTACAACTGTCATATCCAGGTGATTGCTAGTAAGCAAATACTTGGACGTAACTGTTGTCACCAATAAAAAGGGACAAGGGAGAGCAGTTTATTAAACTAAGCCCCTCCCTGATATACATACTTAGTTGTATGTATATGATAATAGCTCTCTGTAGCTGAGTTTGACTTCTAGTGATTTCACAAACATATCCAGAAACTCTTACACAAATGAAGCCAATTTATGGGGATGGCTCTGCTCCATCCATTGGAAGATGAAAAATGCCTTGACAGATCCAGAAAATGCGATTAAGTAGAATCCAACCTAACTTCCAAATGATCATGACTCTCAAAGCAGTAAGCGCAAATACAAAAGCTTTTTAGCCTAAAGAGGATGACATCACCTCTAAGATCGCCCCTCCCCTGCTGAAAATAACTAATCATTCTCAGAAGAGAAGGCTTTTTATCTCTTCTCCAAAACCTGGGTAAAAGGGTTGTGGTCCTATTGGACTGAAATCAAGAACTGAGAAGTATCTTAGAGACTCAGGCTCCATTTTGTCAGATTCTTTTTCCTAATACATGTATCTAAGAAATGGCAAAAGTTAGCTTTACAGCAGGGAAAAGAAAAATATTGTATTTATTTTGGGGGTTGTTCCATTTATAAACCAACCTGGGAATATAATTTGAGAGCAGCATAAATGAGTAATTAAATTTCTAAAATTCAAAATACAAAACTGTTAGGACAATCTAATGGAAAATTCAGCTTTAGAAAGCCTATAAGCATGCAAGTTCTGCATGAAAATGTTGATGGATTGTACCCTACACTTCTCTGGGGAATAATTAATTCATGGCATGAGAAAATATCAGTGCTAGTCCTGTGAATTATTCAGCTAACTAGTTAAAATGTTCAGGGAAGTAAGAAACTTAAAATAACAGCATAACAATGAACTGCAAATTTAACTGCAGTAATGCGTGGTTAATAGCAGAAAACTCCCCATGTCTTCCAATTGGTTGAATTCTGGAAACGAGAGACATTGTGGGTCCTGTGATAATGAGAGACAATCACTGCAGAATATAATGGAAGATCAGCATACCATAGATAGCAGACATCCATGGCTGAAAAGAGTAAGACATTGGGTGTTTCAAATGTTCAATAACAAAGGGCTTTCCAGTAATTGGAAAGTAGCTCTGTAAGAAGGACCTCTGTCAAAATCACAGGACCCCAAGCAACTTAAGGTGTCCTTTTATGAACTACATATAATAATTCTTAAATGATTAAAAATATGCTCCAGGAGCCAGCCAAATGTGTAGGCAGATAGTTCCTGCAGATGACTGCAACATCACTGGTAAAGTTAAATGTATCATCCCCATTATTAAAAAAATATATTTTCTTCTTCATCCTATTATTACTATCTGTATTATTATTACTATTATTTTCAGTGTTTAGATATGATTACAAATTCTTAAAGAGCTTGCAACCTAATAAAAAGAAAGGAAGAGAGAAGGAATGGAGAAAAAAGTTGAAAGGGAACAACTTAGGGTGTCTCCACATGTATCATTCATGCTGCTTCCATATTGAGTCTCTGCCCACATGATCCCAGAGTAATGTCTCTCTTTGGCATCTGGCCTGATTTATTTTTAGTTCAGCAGGAAACATACTGAATATCGTGCTCCAATAGCAGCAGCGACGTTCTGTGATGACATGTAATTTTCACATTGGCAGGAATTCTTGCCTCATCCTGCCACCCAACTTGTGCACTCTCCACTTTCCTTGGTTAAGCTGCTGTAACTACATGCTATTGCTTATCTAAAGTTTGCTTGATGGGGTAATACCATTAACACCTTGGCAGCTTTGGAGCTAAGCATGACAGTGAACCTCATGCATTTTAAAAGTCAAATAAATTAGAGCATGGATGATAGGGTAGGATATACATATACATAAATATAAATTATATTATAATAATATTATAATATAATATAATATAACATAACATAACATAACATAACATAACATAACATAACATAATATAATATAATATAATATAATATAATATATAATGGCTTCAGCAAAGGATCATTACCTTGTCATGGTGCTGGAGCTTGAGCACTTCAATGATGCCATGAGCTAAACCGTGAAGGGCCACCCAAGACGGGAAGGTCATGACAGAGAGGTCAGACTAAATGCGATCCCTGGGGAAGGTAATGGCAACCCACTCCAGTATTCTTGCCATGAAAACTAAATAGATCAGTACAACCAGAGATATGTTGGTATACCATCGGAAGATGAGACCTCCCAGGTCGGAAGATGGTCAAAATGCTACTGGGGAGGAACAGAGGATGAGTTCAACTAGTCCCAGACGTGATGACGCAACTAGCTCAAAGCCGAAAGGATGGCTAGCGGCCGACGGTGCTGGTGGTGAACGGCGAATCCGATGTTCTAAGGATCAACACACCATTGGAACCTGGAATGTAAGATCTATGAGCCAGGGCAAATTGGATGTGGTTATTGGTGAGATGTCAAGATTAAAGATAGACATTTTGGGCATCAGTGAACTGAAATGGACTGGAATGGGCCACTTCATATCAAATGACCACCAAATCTACTACTGTGGACAAGAGGACCACAGAAGAAATGGAGAAGCCTTCATAATTAATAGTAAAGTGGCTAAAGCAGTGCTTGGATACAATCCAAAAAACGATAGAATGATCTCAATTCAAATTCAGGGCAAGCCATCTAACATCACAGTGATCCAAATATACGCCCCAACCACAGATGCTGAAGAAGCTGAAATAGAGCAGTTCTATGAGGATCTGCAGCACCTACTGGACAACACGCCTAAAAGAGATGTTATTTTCATCACGGGAGACTGGAATGCTAAGGTGGGCAATCAAATGACACCTGGAATTACAGGTAAACATGGCCTGGGAGAACAAAACGAAGCAGGACATAGGCTGATAGAATTTTGCCAAGACAACTCACTCTGCATAACAAACACTCTCTTCCAACAACCTACGAGACGGCTTTATACACAGACTTCACCAGATCGACAACACCGAAATCAGATTGATTACATCCTTTGCAGCCAAAGGTGGCGGACATCTATACAGTCGGTAAAAACAAGACCTGGAGCTGACTGTAGTTCCAATCATGAACTTCTTCTTGCACAATTTAGTATCAGACTAAAGAGATTAGGGAAGACCCACAGATCAGCTAGATATGAGCTCACTAATATTCCTAAGGAATATGCAGTGAAGGTGAAGAATAGATTTAAGGGACTGGACTTAGTAGATAGGGTCCCGGAAGAACTCTGGACAGAAGTTTGCAACATTGTTCAGGAGGCGGCAACAAAATACATCCCAAAGAAAGAGAAAACCAAGAAGGCAAAGTGGCTGTCTGCTGAGACACTAGAAGCAGCCCAAGAAAGAAGGAAAGCAAAAGGCAACAGTGATAGGGGGAGATATGCCCAATTAAATGCAAAATTCCAGAGGTTAGCTAGAAGAGATAAGGAATTATTTTTAAACAAGCAATGTGCGGAAGTGGAAGAAGACAATAGAATAGGAAGGACAAGAGACCTCTTCCAGACAATTAGAAACATTGGAGGTAAATTCCAGGCAAAAATGGGTATGACCAAAAACAAAGATGGCAAGGACCTAACAGAAGAAGAAGAGATCAAGAAAAGGTGGCAAGAATATACGGAAGACCTGTATAGGAAGGATAACAATATCGGGGATAGCTTTGACGGTGTGGTCAGTGAGCTAGAGCCAGACATCCTGAAGAGTGAGGTTGAATGGGCCTTAAGAAGCATTGCTAATAACAAGGCAGCAGGAGACGACGGTATCCCAGCTGAACTGTACAAAATCTTGCAAGATGATGCTGTCAAGGTAATGCATGCTATATGCCAGCAAATTTGGAAAACACAAGAATGGCCATCAGATTGGAAAAAATCAACTTATATGCCCATACCAAAAAAGGGAAACACTAAAGAATGTTCAAACTATCGAACAGTGGCACTCATTTCACATGCCAGTAAGGTAATGCTCAAGATCCTGCAAAGTAGACTTCAGCAATTCATGGAGCGAGAATTGCCAGATGTACAAGCTGGGTTTAGAAAAGGCAGAGGAACTAGGGACCAAATTGCCAATATCTGCTGGATAATGGAAAAAGCCAGGGAGTTTCAGAAAAACATCTATTTTTGTTTTATCGACTATTCTAAAGCCTCTGACTGTATGGACCATAACAAATTGTGGCAAGTTCTTAGTGGTATGGGGATACCAAGTCATCTTGTCTGCCTCCTGAAGAATCTGTATAACGACCAAGTAGCAACAGTAAGAACAGACCACAGAACAACGGACTGGTTTAAGATTGGGAAAGGAGTATGGCAGGGCTGTATCCTCTCACCCTACCTATTCAACTTGTACGCAGAACACATCATGCGACATGCTGGGCTTGAGGAATCCAAGGCTGGAGTTAAAATCACTGGAAGAAACATTAACAATCTCAGATATGCAGATGATACCATTTTGATGGCTGAAAGCGAAGAGGAACTGAGGAGCCTTATGATGAAGGTGAAAGAAGAAAGTGCAAAAGCTGGCTTGCAGCTCAACCTCAAAAAAACCAAGATTATGGCAATCAGCTTGATTGATAACTGGCAAATAGAGGGAGAAAATGTAGAAGCAGTGAAAGACTTTGTATTTCTAGGTGCGAAGATTACTGCAGATGCTGACTGCAGTCAGGAAATCAGAAGACGCTTAATCCTTGGGAGAAGAGCAATGACCAATTTCGATAAAATAGTTAAGAGCAGAGACATCACACTGACAACAAAGGTCCGCATAGTTAAAGCAATGGTGTTCCCCATAGTAACATATGGCTGCGAGAGCTGGACCATAAGGAAGGCTGAGAGAAGGAAGATGGATGCTTTGGAACTGTGGTGTTGGAGGAAAATTCTGAGGGTGCCTTGGACTGCAAGAAGATCAAACCAGTCCATCCTCCAGGAAATAAAGCCAGACTGCTCACTTGAGGGAATGGTATTAAAGGCAAAAATGAAATACTTTGGCCACATAATGAGAAGACAGGATGCCCTGGAGAAGATGCTGATGCTAGGGAGAGTGGAAGGCAAAAGGAAGAGGGGCCGACCAAGGGCAAGGTGGATGGATGATATTCTAGAGGTGACGGACTCGTCCCTGGGGGAGATGGGGGTGTTGACGACTTACAGGAAGCTCTGGCGTGGGCTGGTCCATGAAGTCACGAAGAGTCGGAAGCGACTAAATGAATAAACAACAACAATATATAATGGAGCCAGTTTGGTGAAGTGGTTAAGGCATCAGGCTAGAAACCAGGAGACCATGAGTTCTAGTCCTGCCTGAGGCACAAAGCCAGCTGGGTGACCTTGGGCCAGCTACTCCTTGTCAGCCCTAGGAAGGAGGCAATGGCAAACCACTTCTGAAAAACCTTGCCAAGAAAACTGCAGGGACTTGTCCAAGCAGTCTCTGAGAATCAGACACAATTGAACAGATCAAAAAAATATATTATATTATATTATTATAGTCAGTGGTACTTAGAGGTTTGTGGCATAGTGAAGTTCACTATGGGTCAACTTAAATTGTTTCTGAGGATTTGAGGAAGGAAAATTGGTGACAGTGAACAAGGAAGATGATTTAATTAAAAAAAGTAAACAAACTATGTTTGAGACATGATCTCATTAGGCAGAAATTTGTGCGTAAAGATAATTTTTAAAAAGCATGAAAAAAGGAAGTAGAGAAACATGGCTTAAGAGACAAGAAGTAAAGTGAAATTAAAGAAGAGGGAGAAGCCAAAGGAAAAAAAATAGTATCAGAACAACAATGCAGTTATTTCACAGAAAGAACTTGGAACTATTTATTAAAACAAGTAAAACAAAAAAACAAAAAGCTACAGTAAGAATCAGATTAACATTTCATATGTTCTTGTATAAAATGTTAGTTTTTCTTAACACATCTCATGTTTGCTTTTCTCAATTTTCATAGATGGTAAAAACTCACACCTAGATGTTATGAACCAACAAAACATGAAATGTCCATTGTGTCATGCCACCTGCTGTAGCATTGTGACTATAAGTCATTGTAGCAAACTAAGCTAGGGTGTGGCTCAGAACTACAGTCTGAGGACCAGCTAAACCAAAGCTAGGATTATATCACAATGGGATTATAGCATTTTAAACCAGCCAATATACTAATGCCCATATATAAATTTATGGTGAGATTGTTTTTAGAGTATGGTGTACAGTCTGGTTGCCACATCTGAAAGAAAGGTAAAGATCCAAAAATGATACGTAAAATTATTCAGGAACTACAGCAGCCCAGAACAACATCTGGGACTTTTTAGCTGGAGATGAACGTGGACAATGGGTGACATGAGAAAGGCAAAACAATCATGAAATATATGGAAAATGTGGTAGTGAGAAGTTTTTCTTTCTCACACAGGGTTAGAACTTGACTTTATTCATTAAAACTACATGTAAGGAGATCTGGACCTGATAAAAGAAAGTAATTTATACAACACTTAGTTAAACTGTATAATTTGCTACCATCAATGAGGCAATTTAGACCAGCGTTGGTCAACCTTGGCAACTTTAAGATGCATGGACTTCAACTCACAGAATTCCCCAGCCATGCATCTTAAAGTTGCCACGGTTGACCAACACTGATTTAGACAATTTTAAATGAGATAGGACAAAATCATGGAGAAATAGATTAGCAATGGCTCATAGCTATTTGCTATCTCCAAAATGATTGCAACAGAATTCACTTCATCTCATCCTTTTTTTGTCTTTCATGAAAATATCCTATACTGAAACTTTTCTAATAATTTCACTTACCTATTTCTTTCCATTCTTCATCTCTGCTGGGGAAAGGGGTGTGTGTGTATGTGTGTGTGTGTGTGTGTGTGTTAGAGAGAGAGAGAGAGAGAGAGAGAGAGGGAGAGAGAGAGGTTATTTTACTATGTTTTACTCATCCTATTATGTTTAGTAATCTTAGATTTCATGTATAGTATAGTTTAGTATATAAAGCATATAGTTTAGTAATCTCAGGATTTCACATATAATGCTTCCCAAAATTCAGTTTGTAAAACATGTATTTCAACAAGTTTAAAGACTACAACAGTGGTCATTCTCTGGTAGTGACTTATAGCATCTTCTAGAGTCATCCGACCATTGTTATTGCTAACCACAATGATGCCAAAATGACAAAACATGTACTGTGAAGCATATAGTCACTCCTCCCCCCCTCCACTTGAGGATGGATAGGGAATGTGGACAGATTGTAAGTCACTTCAGTGGTGGTTGGGTGATATTAGAAAGACTCTGTAAGTCACTACTGGGGAAGTGGCCTGTATTGCAACATTTGCAGAAGCGTGAAATCTGCTGGACAGCTAAATTGCAATCAGCATATTTGTGTGAAAAGTGCCCATCTGGGTATCTCATATAAGAATTTGCAAAAATATTTAATCCTAATGGAAAGCAAGCTGATTTTACATCTCTAGGAAGGAAAAAAAAATCTCAATTTGGCAAGAAGCCCAGCATATGGCCCTGCTGCCAAGATACTGAAGGAGGTGGGCATCCTTCACTTTATCGCTCTTGTAGAGGTAAATGCAGCATGTGTGTGTTGTACGGATGCACGCGCAATCTCCATTTGTTTTCTCACTGGTGCAGCACTGCATCCCATTCAAATGGCTCAACAGAGCTCAACATTCCTGAGTGATATGGAGGCCAGCTGCCATTCCCTTCATTGGGAATGGGACTTTCATAGAACCAGGTAGACAACCTTTAGGTAGACAGGGGCCACCCTTAATTTAGGATATGTAGCATAGTATAGTAGATGGGATTATGAGATAAAGTAGTCAGGGCCTCCAGCTCTTATTATCACATTATAACAATAAGAGAATCTAATTCAATTTTATTCAATGTTGCTAAATATTGCCTCACTGTACACGTATGGAGCAAACTGTCTTTAAGTGGCTCTTAGGTGTTTTTTGTTTGGTTTTGTTGATCACTAATTTTAGATGTAGTTATTTATCTATACAGTACATATTATGTTATGTTTATGTCTGCACTTACACTGATTTTTGTTAACCTGCTTATATTCAGGAATTGTATTTCCATTTGGAATTTGCTTATGCTGCTCTGTGACCGCAATAATACATCCGTTGATTAGGCTGGACCGTGCTGCACATGAGCATGGCAGAGAACTCACATACTACTTTTGGGCAGTCAAGTCACTGAAGTTCAGCAGTCCAGCTGGAGAGAGTTAGGACCACAATGAACAAGAGGCTGAATCTGCATACGGCCCCCAGGACTTACCCCTTCATGAGCATTAAAAAAAAAATAAGTTCAGTGGCAGTGATAGCACAATAAAAGTCACTTGGAATTGGCTGCATAGCAAAAGCATGACAAATTCATAACTCAGTATTGTGGGGAGGGTTCTGGTGAACAGCAGTCTTATTAACAGGAAAACATGATTCTATATTTTTTTCTAAAATCGGCATGCATGTTTTTTTGACAGGGGTGCTGTTAATCACACCTACCCACACAAACTTCATTCATGCTATGTTCTGTTGTTTTTTTTTAAAAACAGCCTCCATTTGAAGGTTTGTCCTAACTCAAGAAGTTAGGAGCAACAGTCTTGGAACTATACCTTTATAGTGAGCAGCAGCATTGTAGGCTGCTTGCAAACCCAGTCTGGTGAGATGTCTTCTATTTAATAACAGTGATGATTTCTGAATTGGCATCTATTACATACAAATCAGAACATGCAAATATTATGAAATTCAATGCCTTCTTTTATTCTCTTGTCTTGAACTGTGCCTTCTGAAGAGCAAGGTCTGGGTAGGATTTGTATGTGTGTGTTTAATCTTGATCTGAACATTTGGATTGCTGCTTCAGAATAAACTGTAGCTTAAAAAAAAGATTGCAAGGTCTTTTCATCTGTGCTAATCCACCACTTGACACTCAGAGAAAGGTCACAGAGGAAGCAGACCTCGATACTGTTGTGGCACAGCCAACTTGGCAAGACACTTGGCTGGGCCCCAGCTTTCCTTTACCCTTTGCGCAAAGTGTATGTTGAGAGATGGATATAGATCTAGGGAGAACGTTGTATTAATAAGCCTTGCTCATTGTGCTGAATGTTATGCCTAATTCATCAAGCACTTTGGGCTGTGATCAGATCATCAACAGTCCCACACTGCATTTTTTAGCTCCAGGCTTGCACATATTATTTCCCCTTGTCTGGCTGTGGCTGCAGGAGATCAGTCGCCCAAGAACTTTTAGCAAAGAAATATAGTAATTATATTTCTTCAGATAGTTCACACCTGCCTAAAGGGGATAGATTTCTAGAGGGACCTGAACGACTCTTTCTGAATTATTACAAAAAAAATCTTTAAAATCTGTTGAAGTTGATTTAATTCTCTCTACATACTGTAGCAAGACCACAAGCCAGTCTTGTGACTTACAAATATTTGTTTCAGAATGTATATTTGTTTTCCTACCACTACACATCCGAAGGTTTATTACTTTTGCACTGAGAAGTGATGAACTTACAAAATTTTATTCTTGAACATCTCATCCCTGTGGTCATAAATCACCCTTCTCCAAACTGATGTCCTCTAAATTAGACTTATGCAAAACTTCTATCCAATGCTTCAGTTTGAAGCCACTTCAATGAAATAATCCCTTCCAATTAAGTCTCAAAATCAAACCATCAGATTGAACTGAATCAGTCAACTTCAAATCCATTTAAAGATTCTACAGACTTTTATGCGTGCACACACACACTTACACAGAATTTGATCCGCACATTCAAATCAAATTGAATTGATCCTTTGAACTGAATTGCAAATTTAGATTGGATCTTAGCTGATTTGCACACTGTTACTCTCAGTGGCATTACGACATCTTGAATTCCCAGTCGGCATGGTTATGAATTCTGGCAGTTGTAGCCCCAACATATGGTGGGACATCCATGGAAATGTTCCAGAACAAGAAATTTCAACAAGAGCCCATGCCCCAAAAAGTGAGATTACCCTGATTTTTCTCCTCATTATTACTGTTCCATATATGTGTTCTACTTTAAGAGAACAGTTCTCTATTTGAAGAAGACCATCTACCCAGAATGGCAACAGGTCTCCATAAGCTTGGGTAAGGTTCATCTTTCACTTACTTACCTGATCCTTTAGACAGGAAATTGTATGGATTGAATCTTGGATCTTCTGCACTTTACCACTGAGCCATGGTCTCTTTGGCTGAAGTTCTATTATCTGTTAGCTCTTTTGCATCTGTTTCTAACGGCAAAATCTCCTTAGATACTTTCTACATAATGAATCTTTCTCCTTGTTGCTTTATTTGAACGAGTCTTTCCTGCCTCTATGAAAAATGTCAATCAAAATGCCAATTTGCTAAGTTTTTGAAAGCACTGAGTGCTAGTTCAGAGTCCCCCTAAATACACTAAGTTTTGAAGCTAGCAAAGACATCGTATTAAAAAAAATGAATTATGAACTTTACCATTAAATCTTGTTTCAAAAAATACATCAGCAGCTACAATAATGGAATTTTTTTTTATAAATGTGAGTTTCACTGACCAGGATCATGATTTTTCAATTACATCTTTGTCAGTACAGCTTAAGAAAGATATTCTTATTTTACTGAGCTGCAATCAAGCAGAACCCAATGTTGCCCTGGGAGCACCGCAGAACTATTATTCTTGAAATAGAATCCTACAGCAATGCTTGCAGGCAGGAATTGTATTCTTAGGACACTGACTGTCATTCCTCAGATTGCTAGGCAGGCTTCCATACTTTGCTTTCTAGTCCATGCATATACCAACCTTTCCCAGCCTGGTTGCTCCTAAAAATTACTGACTTCAATTTTTTGATCCTTCACTACTGATTAGATGGAGTTTGTTTGTTTGTTTGTTTATTATTCAAATTTTGCTACTGCTCATCTCCACCAGAAGAGGGACTCTGGGTGGTTTACAACAAAATTAAGACTACAATAATAAACAACCAAGATCTTATAAAAACAATTTACAAATATAAAATACAATATAAATAAGTATAAAATCCAAGAGGTTAAAAAGTCTGATCAGGTGGGAGGGGCACTAAGGCGCGAGCCAACCCCATGAATGGCTGCGCACCTTCCCGCCCCACACGAGACGGCAGAACCAGGTTTTCAGGGCCCTCCTGAAGGTCGGAAGTGAAGGTGCCTGCCTCACCTCTGGGGGCAAGATGTTCCAAAGGGCGGGGGTAACTGCAGAAAAGGCCCGCTTCCTGGACCCCATCAGATGGAATTCTCTTATCGACGGGGTCCGTAACATGCCCTCTCTGCCTGACCGGGTGGGGAGGGTCAATGTTGTGGCCATGTAGGGCTTTAAAGGTCATAACCAACACCTTGAATTGGACCTTGAAGCAAACTGGCACCCAGTGTAGCTCGCACAGTAAAGGTGTTATATGTGCTGATCTAGGGGCACCAAAAATAACCCACGCGGCTGCATTTTGGACCAGCTGAATCTTCCAGATACTCTTCAAGGGTAGCCCCATGTAGACCGCAATTGATGGAAGTGGCAAGCCAAACACTTTGGAAGGTAGCAGATGCTGGCATATAATATTGTCTGATACTTAACATTGGGGGCAGTCATGTGTTCCTTCTAAATATTCCATTCCATTCCCCATTCCCCAGACATTAAGTATTCTGATGTCATTGAGTATGCTTAGTCCTCAATTTCCTTTTCATAAATACTTATTTCCTTCACTGGAAATTCCTAGTATTCCATCAAGCATGCTGATATTTGTAAAACCTTTATAGACCCCCAAATATGCTAATATTTCTCAGGCATGCTGTTTTATAGCAAAGTCTTCAAACCTCACAGGTATGTACATATGTACTATATGTACATACATATTTATTTCAATTCATTGCTATTAGAATATGATGTATTTTGCAACAATTTGTTGTAATGTGAAGTGTTCTGGTTCAGGGTCCCAGCCAACCAGCTAGGCTTTTTTCTTGGATATTCCAATCTGGTTTGCTATTTGTGTACCAAGAGACATTTAATATTCTGTTTTCTGTTACTTCCAAGATTTTTTGAATGTATGCTGTCCTTGGGATTTGCCCCAGTTTGGCTAATATTCTCTCCAGCATATATATGTGGGCTACATAGGGTTGTCTTATGGAGAAAGAGCACAGGATTAGTACATAGCAGTGTTTGCTAGCTGGGGAATTCTGGGAGTTGAAGTCCACACATCTTCAAGCGGCCAAGATTGAGAAACACTGGTATATAGGGTGACAGTGAACATGATGGGGCATTGTAAGAACCTTCCCTAAAACATAGCTCTGTTTTCCAGATCCAAGGACTCTGGGGTACAGATGGGACTTGTAAAGGCATGTGGTGCTTGTACAACCACTACCAGCTGCATGTGTTTTAATAGCAGTTTTGTTTTACTTTTACAATTAGATGCATGGACCTCTGCAAAGAGGCAAATGATATCACATATGTTACAAAAATTATGTAATTTACATAAATTACATAAGTTGCATGATGACCTTATGATGCACAGAATATCATCATGACTTTTATTGGAAATTTATGATTATGTGCAGTAAAAAGGTGGGCTTTCCTCTGACGTGGAAGAGGATAGAACTCGTTTCTATGGAAATCCCATCAAACTTTTGTATTGCTTTTATTGAAACAAAACAAAAATCAAGACAAAAATGAGAAATGTAGAATACAGAAACAAAAGCAAACAAGCAAAAAAGTATGTGGGTATGAGCAAGTGTGTGAGGAGAGATAGATTGATTGATAGATAGATTATAGATAGGGAGATAATTTTAAGGCATCCATATTTAGAATTTCTACCTAGAAATATATTTTGTACATATTTAGGTAATTTACTAGGAAAACTTGCTTAATAGAGCTAATAAATAGTAACCAGATTTACATACACTTACTTTAATTGCAGGAGTCTTCAAAATTCTTTGTTGTGTCAAGTTTTCTGTTTCTTAAATGTTCTAATAAGTATACACACATGTAAGCATGTATGTATATATAGTAGAAACAATGTCTTTTTATATAGGGAAATATAAAAGCTGGTGTGGTTAGGAGCTAAAGGGCAGAAGTAAAATTAAAACAAAGCAGAGGTTCAAATTTTCATGTGGTAGTTTGCATTGCTGGGCAGACCACTGAGGATGGTCTTGGTCACACACTCTCACTTCCCATATCAAAGACATCAGAGCAAAGTATTTGCTCTGACTTCTTTGAAGAATGCCTGGATAAATTATTTACATTTTTGAAATAGGTATATCCACCTTTCTCAGGGTGTGCAATATTTTTAGGGAGAAGAGTTCCACTTGACCTTTGTGAAATTTGCTAGAGGTAGCATCCCATAAGTGCTGGCCAGGACAAAAATCAAATTGGATTTAAATTAAAATAACTTAAGTACAGGTAACATAATTATATCTTGTATGACTAACAATGAACCCTTCTGAAATATTACAATTTATAATTCAATGGCAGCTTTGGAGCGTCTCTGGGGACGACAGCCAAGGTTTTAGAAGCATTTGTTTTTTAAGTCTTGAAGCTCCACATCCATGGGTTTGATTTATAGCTGGCTTGCTTTCTGGTTCTCATATCTACATGCAAATAAACCATTGTTTTTAACACATACTACTAAAGAGGAACATCTATTAGACAGAATATGACTAATTTATAAATAAACTGGAAGGTACCCAAATATGTGCAGTAGTTCCTTCAAAAGCTCTATGCTACCAAATAAAAATGCAGATGTTATTCCTCCTATTCTAGTTCCCTACCCATTCCTGACCTCTTCACTCACTCACTTTAGGACAAAACCCTGACTTTTTAAAGCTGATGTTGTAGAGCAGTGATAATGCAGGAGCATTTAAAGCAAGCCTAGGATCCTAACAGCCTTAGCCATCAGTGACAATGTTCAGGGACAATGGCAGTTATATTTGGATGGCCACAGATTCCTCACACCTGGTTTAAGTTTGGAGTAGATGTCTAGCAAACCTCATTATTTATAGGAGTTTTAAATATTAAGTCAAATTGGATACACACTACATTTCACCAAAGAAAATAAAATTCCTAATGAATTTAAATCCCCCCATTGTTACATCAGCTCCAATTTCCTGCACATAACATTTCAAACTGCTGAAAGCTTTTTTACTCCTGATTGTTGTGTGCTGCATAAATTTAAATCCATCACAACATATCTGCAGGTATGTAAGTAACCTGTGAAATGGTGGGCTGGGTAAAACCTCAGTATTCATAAATGTGTATTCTACATGTAGGTGCATTGGATTCCCACTTAGAAACAAGGTCATATCCTACTACAATAGTGTAAAAGAGTTCTGAAGTAGCATGATGGGTATAGAATTTCAAGCTGCAGAGACGTGCCTCACTTGGTCAAAATGTTGCTTTCACTTAACTTTAGTGATGTAACATCATTAAGGATCATCCTTATCAGGAGTAAGCAGTGAGATGTTTGTGGGTATTAATGTATTCCCAGGCAACTCTCTTGGTGCCCATCAGGGTCCCTGCCTTGCATCGCTGTTTAAAGAGGTTATTTTAATAAAAGTATTAATTAGTAGCTGGCCTGCTGCAAGTAAAGCACCAGCTACTGCCATCATATTTATTTGCAGGACTACATTTAAGGCCCTCCAAGATCCCACTTACTGACCATGCACATCATGGCAGCCCTTTTGTGAATATGCAAGTCTCTAACAACAGCCATTTTCTGAATGCATCCACCATACGTTTTCAATGCTGTTCCTTGTGTACATCGTCATGAAGTTGCACTGTTTCATGATCATTTTTCTCTGGCTGAAAGAGATGCTGCAGCTGCTAGAAGGCAGCTATTTCATTGACTGAAGTGATGGCAATTTTATAAACCATTTCCTTATTCATATTTTGTCAGCCCTACAAAGTAGACCAGACTAAGAAACCAGTAGCTTATAAATCAAGATAACTTTTAACATCGATAGTAACAGAATCTTGCAAGTCTGAATGTGCTTCCCCTTCCCTCCCTTTCTCTTCATGTGAACTAGGAAGGGGCTTGCTTGAGACATTTTCTCACATTATTTTCTTGACCCAGCCTCAAGCCCTGCTTATCTGGCCATTGCCTTGGTATCAGCTCTTCCTCCTGTCCTTCAAAGCCATGCCCTATTCCCCCTATAGTTAAAGAGAGGCCCTTTCTGAACATTCTTAGGGTTTATCCACCTCTTGGATAGTAATCTAATCTTGAGTGATAGCAACAATTCCCTGTACCTTCCCTGGAGCCTTAGCTGATGACAGTGATGTGGTTCACTTCCAATAATAACATTAAACACAGAGAGTACTTTATTATTGTGGCAGCATACAGATATATTCAATAAATAATCACTCATAGACAATGATTTATTCAATTGGCAGTGCCCCACTATCTTCTTGGTATTGAAATGGGCTCCTTATTCAAGTAAAAATGCTTGAAATTGTAGCAGCTCCTTCTTATCTTCCACAGGCCTTACAAGTAGTCTACTAACCTTCCTGTCCTAATGGATGGGAAATAGCTGTGGGATGGAGTGTTTTTACCTCATCCATCCCAAAACATGAAAAGTGCTGGGGTAGATATTTTTGTCTAACAAATGAGTTGCTACAAGATGACTTGGGGGGTGGGGAGAGAGGGAGAGAGAGAGAGAACCCAAATAAGTCAATAATTTACTAGATACTTTTTATTCCTCTAATATATAGTTTTATGGAGTATTTAATTATTTCATTAAAAATAAAAAGAACTACTGAGTTGGATCCAGACCTGTGCATACATAGGCTAAATTTATTGAAGTCAGCAGGATTAGTGAGTCACAATTTCTTGAACCCAACTGATTTCAATGGATGCATGATCAAACTGAGATCCAACTGTACTGATTTTTCTTATAGTCCTAAGTTGTTATCCAGGTTATACTGTCTTTACAGGAGGTGATGATAAAATTATTGGCTTTAAAGACCACAGAATCAGTTCAGGGAACCCCGTTATGTCAGTTGCCTTACAAGCTGAGTTTAATCTTCACTGCACATATTCTCTAAAGTAGGGCTCACTAGATTCTGTTGGATGTAGTCCCATGTAAGTAATGTTAAGAACTTTGATCTAGACCTTTTCCTTTGACACTAAAGTGGAAAAATGTGTGATTTATAAATATGTCATTTTTTTACCTCTACAGGAAGGATATGCTTAAAATATAAAACAATGTATGTATCCTTTCTTCCTTAATGTCAGATTTCTTTTGAAAAGTCTCCATTGAGAATTTTCCAGCTGTATCTTTCTGTTTACAGTTTTGAAGAACAGTTAGAAACTCCACTGTTGGAAAAGTCAACTTTCTCTATCCAGCAATACAAACATTCTGCTTAGAACTGTCAAGTTGCAGATAAAATATTGGTACCTCACATTGGCAGGGTTAATAGACCACTATTTTAATTGCAAACACCATGGGTGATTATTCAAACCTGGTGTTTTAATTTTTTGTAATTCTAAGATAAAAATACCTTCTAGTTGAATCATCTGTGTAATTACTGTTACGACCCTGTTCTCTTATGAAGACTAGTCTAACAAGCGTATTAAAGATCTTCAATTAATCTGTTCTGAATTGTTGAACAAGTTGATGTTGAATGAAACTCCAGTATTTGAGAGCAACAGGAGAAAAAGTGGTTTCTTTTGCTGAACTGGAAAATGACAGGTGAGAATTAAATAGATTAATACTAGATTATGTGGTGAAGTATTCTAAATACATGGCCATTTTTCCCTTAATTATGTCCATTCATGCATGAATTGGTTCTTTTTTAGGGTGCATTTCTATTTATAGCTAGGAAGGATTGAGCTCATACCAATCCAGGTATTAAGTTAACTGGCACAGCTGGAAAATACAAGCAAAGCACATCTAAAAGTGCAGTATTTCTTTCATTAACATTTTTTTCCCCTTAGAGGGAATGGAGAGAAAGAATCCTGAGTGAAGTGCTTTGTATTTAAGCAAGTTTCTCTTTCAAAGCAATTGTCCCAGATTTCTTCACAGGAAGAACAAATGCAGAAATGCATCTTTTGAAGGGTTGTTTTTTTTTTTTTTTAAGGTAATGTTCGTTCAGTGTTCATGACTTTGAAAATATTCTAGTAAACTAAGGCTTTTCCAGACAGGGCTACAGTTGCACCATTAAGGTAAGCAGAACCTCCTGTCAATCTTCTGACATGGTCTCTGAGCATATCTGTAGTCCCCAAACCTATTTTATTTCATGATCATGGCTAATTCACAATTCTCTGTGAGAATTGCTAGATTCATCTAGCAATAGTCATCACTGCTTTTGGTGCCAAAGAATACTGTAAATTATCTTTTTATAAGAATAAGTACTTCTTTCCTCTCCATAGGTTTTACTGGTAATTTCATGAGCTGACCCACAACATATTATTATTAGTAGTAGTATCAGTAGCTGTAGTATTTCCATCAGCAGAAGTGAAGGAAAATACTTCTATGTAATTAAAAAACAAGCAACAAGAAAGAAATAGAACAATCAATAATTCAAATAGCAATCAACATAAATACCTTTTCTACAATTTTTAAAAAGTACAATAAACTTACCAAATTCATGTTAATTGGTTAAAATATTTATTGGCAGATGGATCTTATGAAACTAGCTTAATATAAACATTTAACTAATTAATGCAATAATATTTGATTCCGGTATATAACCAAAGCAACATAGCTCAAACGCAGTCACAGAAAAATATATCAATATAAAAATAAGGACCAGCTCAGTTCTTTGGTGCAGTCTTACCAAATCACTGTATCCAAAAAAAGGTACTACATTAAAGCCAGCCAACACAAGAAAATATAACACACATAAACTTTTTGTTCCAAGTGGTGCTGTTTACACCAAAGGTGTTTTGATGCTGTTTGTTTTTTGCTTGGACTGTTTAGCTCTCTACTTTCATCAAGATTACCCTTCTCCAATCTGTATCTTCCACAGGTACTGAGGACTACAACTTCCAGAATTCTCAGTTAGCATGGCCATGCTTGTTGGGAATTCTGGGAATTGGAAGTTCAACACATTTGGAAGGTATAAAATTGAGAAGGGATGACTTGCATCATTCTTAGTAGTTGCTTTCTTCCTTCTTCTGAAAACCCAAAAGAATTTTGCTTTTCTTCCCTTAATCACCAACCAAATAGAGGGATATCTTAGCCTTATTCTGTCCTCAAAGTTGTGACTCTCTTTGATGCCATTCTTTGGAGTCACCCAGCTGAGATCATCTGATGACACCTACAGTAGCAATTAAAAAATAACTGTATTCTTCTAAGCCCACCACCAGCTGTTATTGTTTATTATCTGGCCATTACAAACAGCAGTGTCATCTCAACCACAATATTCTTCCATGCAAACAAACCTAAGCATCGTTAATTGTCAGTTTATATGAAGAAACACTTGAAATTTTAAAACACAATGGTGCACACAACTCAGTTTTGTTTCATGATTTACCATAGGCAGGGGACAATGTCAGCAGATTAAAAGCCCCCTATCCTAGGAGTGGAGAATTGACATGCTACAGAGTACTATCCTCCTGAGGATAATATTGTATACATGTAAAAAATACTGATCTAAAGTATGAAGATTGCATTAAAAAAAAAACTAATTTTCCCCATCTCAACTCCAAAAAAAAACAGCAGTCAGAAGGTGGAAAGGTCACTCTGAGTTCTAGGAATCAAGAGAAGTCTTTTCTGAAAAGAGTCTCATCCTATTAATTTTAGACATTTTTGAATATTATTTCTGGAAAAGGAAAACGATTAACTAACCTTATGAAATATCTGTATGTTGCTAGATACCTTGGTCAGCTGCTTATCTCCAGGAAGACACCTAGCTAAGCAATTCTCAAATACAATAAAAGTACTAAAACCACCATATACATCTGCCAGTTAAAATTGATGAGTATTATAAAAAAACAAAAGAGGACAAAACAAGACAAAACAAAATAGATCAAATAAAAATAAAGATTAAAGAAATATAAGGATTTCCTAGTGACATCATCCCAGGATTAAGACACCTTGAACCTTTTTAAGGCAATAGCTGCTGATAGAAACATGGGAGTTCTTTTCGTAATAGTGGGGTTCCAGCCTGAGAGTAGAAAATAAATCACCTCTTCCTCACTGAAGACTTGATCTCTACTAGGACGTGGTACAGATATATCAGCATGTAAATTTTCATAGAGGGGAAAGTGAAGAAATATGTGCACTACTCATTTTGATCACAGAGACAATTTCTCTGGTTAAATGGGATTTTATGAAACTTCCCATCCAATACTGCTGAGTGTAGAACAGAAAGGCTCTATAGTCTATTAGTCTGCTGAGCATACTACAGGTAGTTTTCAGGTCCTAAAGGTTTCCAGGAAGGACACCCCCCCCCCTTGTAAATTGTCTGCAGTGCTCAAGTCTGTCTGATGTGTAATATTGAATATTCAATATTCTCAAATAAGAGAATTGATAGAAGATACAAATTTGATGAAGAGTTAAGTGCAGCTGAAAAAGCTGCATAGGAATCATTCAAAAGTGTTTGCAAAACCTTCTTGGAGGAGTCATAAAGCAGGAAACTATTGTGAAATAGTGAGTGATCTGAAGTTGTACCAAGCTATGGGATGTCACTGAAAATTCATTTCTTGGACTCTCACTTGGACTTTTTCCCTGACAATCACAGGGCAGTCAGTGACAAGCATAGTGAACAATTTCACCAGGATATTTCAAACATGGAAAAGCAGTACCAAGGCAAGTGGGGTTCCAATATGCTGGCTGACTACTGCTGGATCCTTCGGAGAGATGTTCCTAAGGTGAAATTCAACAAAAAAATCAAACACTGCTTCCTTTTAGGTAACAGTTTTGTGCTTTTAACTTGTATAGGCTATTATCATAGTATAGTTGTGTGCCACTCAAAAACCTTGTCTGATAGAGACATTCTGAAAACATATTTGAATACAGCATTAAAAAATTACTCTAAGATCAACCAGATTTTTGTTTATGCAGCACACAAACAAAAACTATTTTTGTTCCCCAGTGTATTTATTGAAGTAGATTGACTTTTTCAGATTTCTCTGTAAGCACAAAAAACCAAAAACCAGCAGCACTGATTTCACATTCTTTAATAAATGTATTTCTTAAAGTGAGGTTTAACAGGAATAGACCATCCATCCAATAGTAAAGCATCAGGTGCCAATGACTTATTGTTGAACTGTTCAAAACTGCAGGAGATGAAGCAGTTAAAGTGTTCACTTTTTGTCAACAAAAAGTTGACAGAACAACAAGACTTTATGGCCTAGAGTCTGGAAAAAGATTGGTATATTCAGCTGTACTGTACTAAAGAAGAGTGTAAATGCAACAGAATGTGCAAATTACCAATCATTGCACTAATACCTTAGGTAAGTGACATTTTGCTTCATATATGAAAACAGAAGAAGGAGGTTTCAGAAAACAGAAATGAGATAGGTAACATAAAATGGATAATGGAGAGGGCAAGATAATATAAGAGGGAGGTTTACCCTTGCTTTATTGACCACAATAGCTTTGATTGTATAGATCATGCCAGAATATGAGACATATGAAGGCTAAGGGTGTGCTAGAACAACATATTATTCTTCTGAGGCAACTTTATAATAAAGAAGCAGCTACTGTAAGAACTAAAATTGGAGAAACAGAGTGACTCAGAACTGGAAAGAGAGTAAGATACACATGAATATCTGTTTAACTTATAAAGTGAATATTTTATAAGGACTGGAATAAGTGATACCTGAATTCAAAATAGGAGACTAAAACTCTAACAGTTTGACCTATGTGGAAGATACCACTTTAAAGAACTCATTATAAAAGGAACAATGAAAAGTGGAGAAGAAAAGATTAATGTTAAGTATTAAGGAAACAAAGGTAATGCTAACCAGCCTGTTTAATGAACTTACAATGGATATCGAAAAAATGAAGGTGCCAGATAGTTACGATTTCTTGGGCTCAAGAATAGATAAAAATAGTGTGCTGAAGTAGGAGATTAATCCCATGGAGCATTTTTCCATGCAGTTTTCAGAATTTGGGCATGATCCAATGGTACCATACTTAACCACTCTTTTGGCTTACACAGAACAAGTAGTGTTTCTGGCTAAAGAACTGAATTAAAAATGTTTCCAGGGAACAAAACAGATCCATTGAATTCCAATCCCACATTGAATCAGCAACTCTTAAGAAAACTCTTGTTCTAATTCAATATAATGAATATCCTTCTATATATATTTGCTACATTTGTACTCAAATGGCAGCTAAAAGCAATACAAGGTTCTGTGCTCTTACATGTACAGGTCCTGTTTAATCAAAGATAGATGTTCTATTTCCTTCTTCAATAATACACCATACATTATGTTACCTCTAGAGAAATCAGTCAGTAAAGACCTAAAACAATTGTTAATCATCTGCTAATACCCTCCAAAGGGCAATTCAGTTCTTAGGAATTCTGGAGTTTCAATGATTACCATTGCCCTGAATTATTAACAGGTTTATATCAAAGCACAGGCTTAAGTTGCTTTGGTTTCTGTAAAAAATTCTCTGATCTTTGGCAATCATAATTTATTTACAGCTTCCATGCGTTCTATTCTCTGCGAAGAAATAGGGACATCTTTTAAATATGGCCAAAAGGCACTACAATTTTACATGCAATGCTGTCACAATATTGAAAAGTACAGCCAGCTTTCCGATGTGAAAGGCAGGTTATCTAAACATTTTCTTCCCCTGAGAGAGAGATATTCATAATATTTATTCTAAAATACAAATATTGGGGCTCTTTGCTCCATGTGAATTGTCCTTAGGTATAGTAAATACAGTTCAAATTAAAATTAAATCAGTATATAGGAATAGCTAATGTTTACATTTACAGAAAGGATATGTGATGAGAGTGACTTCAGGAATATGTCCTAGAATGCAATCACAGTCTCTTTTTTTTAACCAAGATAAAGCCCCTTTTGGCATTTGAGCTATAGCTAAAATTGGCTGTAAATTTAGGACTAAGCTTATATAGGACACATTTATGTTTATTGTGGATGTTTGCCCAAAAGTTGAGCTTGATTCAGAACAGAAAATTATTACCAAATGTCTTTTTAAAATATAAATTAAGAAGAAAATGGAGAAGGGCCTTTTTTTTTTTTTAAGATCCGTTCAGCTACAAGTTTGTTTTTCTACTTTTGGAGCAGACACAGTAGAAGAGGGAAGAGGTGCTGAAGAACCATATTCACTTTTGAAATGTGGACCTGGATTAGGGTCCTACGGGTCCTTAATTTGGACAACTTGGTTATCTGGGTAGCTGGCTGTAAGGGAGTAGTAATGTCTCAACTTAATAAACCAAACTACCACTTTATTGCTCAGATAAACAGTCTCTTGACACTTCCTTTCAAAGTCCAAATAATCAAAACAAGAAGGCTATAAATTGTTTGGACCTAGTAGAATATTTGTGAGGGACACGGTGGCACTGTGAGTTAAACCGCTGAGCTGCTGAGCTTGCCGATTGGAAGGTCGGTGGTTCGAATCCGCGTGATGGGGTGAGCTCGTGAGCTCCCGCTGCTAGTCCCAGCTCCTGCCAACCTAGCAGTTCGAAAACATACAAATGTGAGTAGATTAATAGGTACCGCTTCAGCAGGCAGGTAACGGCATTCCATTCAGTCATGCCAGCCACATGACCACGGAAGTGTCTACAGACAAATGCCGGCTCTTCGGCTTTGAAATGGAGATGAGCTCCGCCCCCTAGAGTCAGACATGACTGGATTTAATGTCAAAGGAAACCTTTACCTTTACCTAGTGGAATATTTAGGATTTTGAGATTGTTGTGATCATTGTGATAGAGCCCTTGAGATGGTTGTGTGACAGTTGTGGTTTTTACCTTGGCTGTTGATTTGTGTTTGTTGTGGTGTTATGCTATGTTTTTAACTACTATTCAGTACCCAGCGTCACAGAATTGAGGTAGGCAGCCATATAAATTGAAATAAATAAATAAATAAATAAGTCACAAAATGTGTGTCACAAAACACTCATTTTCCCAAGTCACTGCAATGAAGTTAGAGCAAACTAATTTGCCAAAGAATCTGTATATAAGAATTCTATGATGCAAATTTCCAAGAATTCTAAACCACAAACAATCTTTTCCATATTGTTAAAATCCACCTTGGGGCTGAAAACAGAACACACTGATGAGACTCAGAGATTGTAACTTCACTAAGATGCTTACTAAGGAGGAGTGGGTCTGAGCCCCACATGATGTAATTTGCTAATAAAGTACCACAAAATGCCCATTTCTCAAGAGGGTGCTTGGAGATCATTAGAGAAGTGGTGCTCACCCAAATGACACACACGGAAAACAAAGCAACGCTGGTAAAGCACGCCCACATACCACAAGCATCACAAAAGTGGCCCAAGACTAGATAAACAGTGTGTTTAGAAGATAGTTGCTGAAGAACCAAGTTCCAGAGAATGAAATAGGGAATTGAAGACCAGTGAGGGAAGATGATTACATGGATCTAGGTGCAGAAGGTACCTTGTGAACTTTAGGTCCAAAGTAATTTAGGCCTCTCTATATGTACACATTTCACACTTCCTTCTTAAAAATTAAATGCAATTCCTGGACTGTGTCATTTAAAAAATTAGGTGGGGAATCAAACATTTGAGGACTCCCTTTGAAGGCATGACCAACAAACATCTGGGGCAACATAACAGAAGGTCAAGTTGTATAATCTGGGAAAGGTATTGCCATTTGATTTTCCTGATAAAAGAAACTAAAGCTCAATTTTGGCACCATGCCATAAGAGGGAAGGGTGAAAGGCCACATACATTTATTGCCTGCACCAATATCTTGAAAGGCATTTTCAAGACCAGCCTTTTCATCTAGCCATAAACCTGCTGTAGTGAAATGCGGTAATAAGGGGCTTGTCGGTTTTTGAAAGCTGCATGCTATTTGTTTATGTGTTGTGGGACTTACGTCCTTTTTCATCCCTCCAGTTAACGAAGCAGCAGTGGGAGCCAAGAATTCAGTTATTATGGCCCATTAGCTTCAGTGAAACTCAACTAGAATTTAGGTGCTCTGATTTAAGTCTTTTTGCTTATCAAGCTGTTACTGAATTAACAGAAAGTTCAATGGCCTTTTAATGTAAGAATAATCAACAACAGACTGGAGTTCGGATGTGCTGTTTCTCTCTTGATAACCTGTTAAAGATCACAGATGGCATCTAAAGAGAACAGATGTTTCTTGCAAATGGGAGTGAGGATCAGATATACTGTATTTCACCTTCTAGACAAAATGTTAGTCTTATATCTACACCATCTCACTTCTGATATTCCTCTTTTAAGGAAATAATTTATATCACTAAAACATGATTGCAATTCTTCTGATATTTGGGCTACTGCCACCCAGATTAAAAGGTTTTACTCCTTGTTACTAGGCTACCACAATATGATTGCCCATATCAAAATTACTGACACTGATGTGCAATTTTCTATCCAGTTTCAAACTGGGGCCCAAGCTAGTCTACTTTAATAGACAACGAATTTAGATCCCAAATGTGATATCTGAAATTAGGAATCTTCACTATAAAACTGTGTCCTGTGAGGGGATCTTTGAGGAAATGGTACAGACCAGCAACAAACAGATTGTTTTTATTTTCCTTGTGTTTACCCAGGGAGGTTTTTATTAAAATAATTAATAAAATTATTTTCTTAACAAACTTACATATTTTCTACCTTATCACTTATTATTAAGCCTATGCTATATTATCCCATACCTATACTACCATCTGTATCTTATTCCTAAACAGTCTATTCTTCTTTGTTGCTTCAGCTTAGACCCACATCTTTAGCCACCATTTAGCTACCTTCATGTTGGCCTCTGTTGATGTCAGCTGCTGTTCTAAACTGCTGCTGAAGAGTTGGCTTGGTGGTTTCTCAGTCTGTGCTGGGGTGAGAAAAGGAGCATGCTTTACCAGCAGCTGGCTGACTGGAGCTTCTCAGCATTGCTGCTGGAATGATGAAGCTGCTGGACTCTGCTTCTCCTTTCAGCCTGTCTGCTCTACACAACACAAATCTTCCTCCAAACACACAGGTACTCTCAGCATTTTCCTATTACACCTTGAAAGCAAGTGTGGTGCGATGCTCTTCAGGCTGACTTAAAGTCCCAGGGGAGAAAACAAAGGGAAGGAAGAGTTCATGCTGGCCGCTGCAAGGTTTTCCTTCCACGTGTCCCCCAAGCCTGACTTAATGGAATGGGGTGTTATCTGTCAAGGGTTATAGAAGACAGCATTGCTCTGTAGTTGCCCAGGGAATCAAGAGACATTCAGAGAGCCAATCAGGAAGGGTAGGACTTGGAGCAGAGGCTTGTCCAAGGAGTCTTCAGTCTGGTTTTGGAGTTAATGTCCAACACCAGTCTGAGGCTGGAATTAACGTTGGAGTTGATACATACACTTGTTGTACAATCCATTCTTTGCTACAACTTTTGGGGACAGTGTTTGGAGTAGTTGGGTGGATCCACAGTTGCAGTAGGCAGGTAGGTGACAATCTGTGAGCCTAAAAGGGGGACCAGGCTGAATTAAGATAGGAAGAAGACACAGCTCAGGAGTCAAGGGCTGGTTTCCACCCTCCCCCAAATAGTGGCAGAGAAGCATATGATTAGTGTGCATGCACATATCAAAATAGAGATTCCTCAGCTGCTTGGCTGGCAAAGGATAGGCACCCAATTAAAAAATTAGCTATGGACAAAATTTGGATATGTGCTCTGTTCATACTCATGTATAGTTCATGTCAGCCAATAAAGTTGAGGCTAATGTATTCTCACTTTCTGAAACATGCTGTAAAGTGTTTTATTTGTCCCTAACCAGTCACTGTCATAGGAGACTGAGAGTTCTAGTCCCGCCTTAGGCCTGAAAGCCGGCTGGGTGACCTTGGGCCAGTCCGTCTCTTTCAGCCCAAGAGCCAGTCAGGCATGGTATGAGAGTTCTAGTCCCGCCTACTTCTAGTGGTAAAGGCAACGTGCTAGAAACCAGGAGACTGAGAGTTCTAGTCCCACCTTAGGCATGAAAGCTGGCTGGGTGACCTTGGGCCAGTCCCTCTCTCTCAGCCCAGCTCACCTCACAAGGTTGTCGTTGTGGGGAAAATAGGAGGAGGAAGGAGTGTTAGGTATGTTTGCCGCCTTGAGTTATTTATAAAAATAATAAAGGCGGGACAGAAAATAAATAAATATAAATAAATAAATAAATATTTAATACTGCTGGGTTATTTTTAATTCTCCCAGTATATGACTGATTTAAGACAGAATCCTATAAAATTCTCTAACATGGCTCTTAACCCTAGACCACAAGGGGTATCTCCTACTTTGGGGGAAGAGAAGGAAGGGGAATAGGAATATTCTTAAGAGTATAGAGAGAAATTTACTAATTTTTAATTTATTATTAATTCATTGTGGCTGCATTTTATCTGTTCAAGTTTCCATCATTTTTAGGGCATAAAATATGTGCAACTTTCCCACAACTTTACTTAAAAAATCAAAGTCATACTGTTGTAACATTATTAGAAAAAAATAACTTTTAAATATTGTTCAAACTTGGAAACTACACTAGGAAAAATAACTGCATTTTATTCTGAACAGTCCTGGATTAATCTTCTCTTTCCCCCCTCGCTGGAATCAAGGCTGATTATATTGGTAGGTGTCCATGTCTCTCAATGTTGTGTCTGTTTGAAGCTTTGGTATAAGAAAACATGAGAAAGTGACAATCAAAATTAGACCAAGAAACAAAAAAATTATTCCACCAAGACTTTTGAGTAGCTCTATTGCCTTTGCACATGGGCACACCCTAATCCTGACATACCCTAGTCCAGTGTTTCTCAACCTCAGCGGCTTTAAGATGTGTAGACTTCAACTCCCAGGGAAGACTTCAACTTCCCCGTGGCTGGCTGGGGAATGCTGGGAGTTGAAGTCCATGTATCTTAAAGCTGCTGAGGTTGAGAAACACAGCCCTAGTCTGTCTATCTGGAGATTTCTTAGCCCTTCTACCAAGGATTTCTCCTTTCATCCCTGCCCTGGGGGAAAAAAAAAGCAATACAAAGGAAGGTGCTTTGGACTTCCTGCTCAAAGCCAGAAATACAGAGCTTAGCAAAATTTGTGCCAATCTTGAAACACAAGGGATAGATGTCCAACTGTGCAATCATGTACATGGGAATAGTTTTAAAGGGAAATTCCTTTTTTAAATCAATTAAGCCAATCTCTAGGTATGAAAGGGAATTTACTGGGAAGGACAGGTTAGAAGGTAAAAAGAAAACAACATGATTGCAAACACAATTCCAACTAAAAATAGTACTATAAGCCTAACTGAGCTAGGGACTTACAACCTACTTCCATCTACAGTATGCTCAGCCGGCATTCAGCATTCATTGCAGACAGAATGGTTGGAGAAAACTCCTCTGGGCTTCCTGCTTAGATTTTGTTAAATAGGCACACTGTTGCTATCCAGCTACCTTCCTAACAGCCTTGTGATTAAATGATGAAAGTGCTTATTAATTTCCAGTATTTGTTTGCTTATGAAAAAAAATGATTATATGGAAGACACTTTTGTTTACGGAAAACAAAATATAGATTTGGTCTATTCAGGTCTCTCAGACCAAGATCGATTTATATGATGCTGTAGGTTGTACAATTGTGCCATACCCAAACAAGGGCTTTTTCACAGGGAAAGCTGAGCAGATGGTCTTTGGCTTTTGCCTTTGCCTCATTTTGTAGCCATTACTCATATGTTTTAATCCGGCTGTGACTAATATGTGGAAAGGCAAAGACAATCTGGCCTTTTTAAGGTATCTCTTTGCTAGATAAAGCTCATTAAAAAAAAACCCTACTTTTCCTAGAATAGGAAAGCTGAAGGTCATCTAAATTTGGCTTCGCTCATATCCCAAGGTAACTTTTGCCACTTCAATCAGTCAAAGCAGAGGTAAGTGATCCTCTGGAGCTAGGAGGTATATTTGGAATATTTATAGCATGTTGTAAGTGCCCTCACAAAATGGTTGCCATAGCAGGGCTGGCCATTCACAAAATCACTGCCCTAAAAGCAAACTGATGGTGTAGCCCATTTCCAGTTTCTTTACCCCCACCCCTCTTAACTTTTTCTTGCATTTTTGGAGATAAAGGTTGTGCTAGAGGCTGCCATTTAATTTTGGATGGATGGATGGATGGAATATATATATATTATATATATATATATGTATGTATGTATGTATGTATGTATGGCAGGCAGCCTTTTTCTTTTTCAATTATACTATTCACAAAGGCAGTGGGAGAAATGAACTATGCTAGTTGGAGGTTGGCATAATTGAGTGACCCAATTCTGGGGGGATTATATTCAGAGGAATATGCAGGTTGTGAATTGAAAACTGCTTGGATGTTGCCTCTATACTGCCCTGTAGTTGTAGATTGGCACGAATGGTTCCCATTGGCTTAAAGGCATCTCTGTTCCATTGTAATCCCTGGTAACCAATGGATCTGGGAATTAAGATTGTTCTGTTACTTATACTAAATTAAAGCAACATTATATAAAGCAGCATTAATGATTTGGTGACATATGTTTTTAGGATTTTGTTCAAATAAAGATGGCAAAACACAGGCTAGATTTTTTTTTAAATTAGATTATCAACAGCTGCTAGAAAGCAAAGTTTGTTTCAGGTATAAAGAATATAGGAACTTTATCCAGAGCCATCCAAATTAAATAGATGCAAAGTTACAAATCAAAAGTGATCTAGAAATGAAATAGTAGCTGGGAGTTCAGACTGATTTAATATTTGAGACTTTAGACCAACATGTTTCTGATTTATTGGTACCTGTAGTACTCTTGATGATAATGAGATTATAAATTCAACTGATTACAGCACAGTCTGAGGCATTCCTCAGATGGGCCAGTTTTATAAATTAATAAATGTGGGTTTAATTTGAAAGTCACTCGTTTGATAATGGATGGGTCAGTGTCACGTTCTTTGACCTCAAAGGTCATAAGTCATAGCCAAGATGAGAACAAAAGAGTCCTGCTAGATCACACCAAAATTTCATTTCATACAATCCAATATCCTGCCTGCTACTGTAGCAAACTAGATATTCTGGAAATATCACCCTCACAAATTACACTAACCATGTCCAATAAACAGTGGCTCAGAGCCTAGCTTTGCCCTGTATCCAGAGAAAATAATCCATAGTTCCAGTGAGACTCCATGCCATTAAAAGCAAATCAGGAGACCAGGATAGTTCAGTGTTAAAGGTAAAGTCTCTTCCAAACACTTCTGGTGATTTCATGTCCATGTAGTTTGCTTGGTAACAATAAGCAAGTGGTTTACCATTACCATTTTTCAGGGTATATTTTTTACTTTCCAATCTAGGTAACAACCTTGAAATTTCTGGTGTTTTGCTATTCAAGAATTATCTGTACCTTGTTGGAGGTCCAAATCCAGTGGCAATGATTCTTCAGTATCTGATGACCTACTGACATATTAAGAATTTACTCTATCTGCTATTTGTCTAAGTGACTTCTCAGCTGAGTTACTTCTTCTGCCCTTCTTCTCAGGCACACTGATACAAAGCACATGCTCTTCGACTCTTCTCTTGGTAGACTGCACTTAGACAGGTGCTAGGCTTCTAGGAAGCTTTGTTGTAGACCACATAATATTACTTGGAGGACCATGAGTTGAGATCCCTAATTAGAGGTCCTGCTGGGGATCTTATCAGCCAGCTGTTAGAACTGTTTCTGGCAGAGCTGTATTTAAGACAGGCTGATGTGACTGTTTTGCTCCCAGGTATCTGGCAACAGGCTACTAAACCAAGTTTAAGGTTCTGTTTCTGACTAATAAGGCCCTAAAAAACTTGGGACCAGGATATCTGACAGACCACCTTTGCCATTATTGATCATCAGAGAAACTCTTGCTACTTATTTCAGGACTGACAGAGGGTCCCTTTCTGATTCCTTGTAAGTTGGCCTTCTCTGTGGTCATGAAATTGTCTTTCCCCTAAAGTCCATGAAGTACTTTTAAGAACCTGTTGAATACTGTTCTTTCCACTCAAGCCCTGTACTGGGCAAATGAATCTGATGAATCTGTTTTGATTTTATTTCTCCCCCACCTTTTAAATAATTTTAAAAATAATTTAAGTAATAATAATTATTAAGAGGTATTTTTCATCATTCACTTGAGAATTCACTTTGGGATTTCATCATTTAAAAGATCTGTGCTATTGCTCACATAAACACTTCCCAAGCATCTTTTCTTAGCAACTTGACCTAAACTAATGTCAAAAAAGATCCTATATGAAGAAATAAGGGACAATAAAGGAAAGTGTGTTTACATCAAACTTGAATTTTTTTATCTATAATATGAACATTAAAAAAAGCAAGAGGGACATCTACTTTCAAATCAAACATATCGTTTAAAGTGATTAAAACCAAATTTCAAACATATTCTAGTTCTATAGCCTACTCAGAGGGAATTATCAGCTTGTCGGGTGAGATTTTAATCATTTTCATTTGTAACATAAATATTTGGCTAATAGATAAAAAAGGTATTTATTCTCCCTACAGTTGGCTCTCCTTCCCTGGATTAGTATAACATGACAGATGGTTGATGTCATCTTTGCTTGGAAGAACTCAGCTGGCACTAATAGCATGGTACATTTCTAGGGATTTGTGATACTGTGCATAAAAAGCATACTTTTGAACCAAAAAGGAAAGAAAAAAGAAAAACAAATGCCCAAAAGGGAATTCCCCAAAGTAAATATCTGCCTATGCTAGCCTACTGTTCCTTGTTGATGTATCACAAACAGAAGGATCCTCAGCTAAGGAAGCATCGACTCTATATAAAACTCTATCAATATTGACATTAGTCTTGAAGATGCATTGCAAATGCTACAGATTGCAAATGCTACGGATCTTTTGGCTCAACAGCTTCAATTCTGCTTTTGAGTGAAAATAAAGAAAGCAGGTGTTCTTTCCTCCACAGGGAGAGAATGTTACATATATGTATTTTGGGAGTTCCCTAGTGATGACGATATTTGAATAGAAGGAGAACATTTTCCTTATCTGTTATTATGCATATATCTTACTCCAGGGAGGTCAAGCCAATGCATCTTCTCTTCATCATCACCTATTTCTATCTTCTCAACAACTTTGCAAAGTAGGGAAGAGCTAAGATAGGTAGCAAGGCTTACAGCTACACGTGGAGTCCCAAACAACCTTTGTGGCTTTCCAGAACTGTTAGATCACATCTGATGAAAATTAGCAGCATAAATTTGTGCCATTTTGAGCTGAGCATCAAAGAAAAGACAGAGTTCATACATGAAGTTCCCTCCGATTCCTCCTGCTGCCAAAAAAAAAAAAAAGGATGGAAACCAGAAAGTCCTAGTCCTGCTGGCTGGCAGAAGTCTGCCTACTGCGCATCTTTGGTGCATCACCTGCTATAGTTTTCATACTGGCCATGAGATTAAGTGTGATACATGGCCCCCAAAGGCTTGCCGAGCTTCACTTACCAGCTCAAGTTTCTTTCAGTGATTTTCATGGTGATAAGAACCTATATGACACAATTGCTTGACATATAGTATTTAAACAACTATTAATATACTGGACGAATTTTGAACAGCACAGTATGAAACTAAGGGCTCCTTCAGATGGCTGCATTAAAGTGCTATTTGCCAGTTGAACCATCAGAAAAATATAACAGCATAAAATATGCTTCCCCCATTGCTGATCCCTATTCTTTTTTTTAGCATTATTTCATTTTATTTTTCACCTGTAACATTATGTGAGGTAAGAAAAAAACAAGAATGCAAGATAATAGCCTAGAAAAATATATCTCAATATTCAGTCATAGTTTACATGTAGTTTGGGGCTACAGTACTTAGAAAGCCATATTTCCTTCTAGGAACCTTCCCATCCCATTGAGATTATCTTTGGAGGCCTTATTGTGAATCTCAATTACTTCTAAGATCTGGTTGCTTGAGATTTTAGGTGGCTGTGCTGTAGTTGGCCTCTATTATTATTTTTAATAGATATTTTATTGTTTTTACTGATGTTGTGAGCTACTTACCACTAGATAGAGGATTCTTTTTTGTGTGTTCCTTTGAGCCAGTCTTGACTCCAAGCAACTGCCTGGATAAGTTCATGCAGTTTGCTTGACAATATTTCCAGAAGTGGCTTGCCATTGCCTCCTTCCTGGGACTAGGAGAGAGTGACTGGCCCAAAGTCACCAAGATGCCTTTGTGCCTAAGGCAGGACTAGAACTCACAGTCTCCAACTTCTATCCTAATACCTTTAACCATTACATGAAACTGGCTCTCAAATAGAGGATAGATAGCATGTAAATATTTGAAACAAATAAATATGATCTTTGTCCTGCTCTAAGATAGGACAAGAAAGTGGAAGAAAAATAGTGGAATCTAGTTTGTATGCTATTTTCTGTGTGTAGAAGCAGCAAGAGGCAAGCTTGTGTTTGCCAACGGAGAGAAGATTTGATGGTGCTGATATGTGGAAAGCAGCCTTTCAGGGATCAGTCTTATCCAAAGTGATAGAAAATTATAACAAACTCTACTCTTTGAGAAGATGGCTCTAGTTAGCCGCAGAGCTTTCTCTTCAGGCCAAAGTACATGCTATGTTAAATGGTTCATTGCCAGCTAGTGTTTTTTTAATTATTTAATACGTGATGCGGAGCTGTTTTAACCCTTCCTTTCCATTGGCAGAAGTTGTCTGGTTAGGAAATAAAGGGACTGAAACTCCCCCTTTCTGAGAACTCTTTTTCTGATGAAAGTCATCCCCCCAGTCTAGAACTAATCTTACTTACCAAAATAGTTGCTAGTAGCAGATTTGGAATAATATTTGCTTTGACTTCTTCCTTGTAATTTAAACCTGTTACTTCTTCTGTCTTCTGAAATACCTCTGAAGAATTCTGCCCCATCTTCTCCACAAGAGCATTTTAGACGCTTGACAACAGTTTAGATGACTCTCCACTCGTCTCTTCTGCTGGCTAAGCCTACACAATGCCTTCAACTGTTCCTTGCATTTTTTCCCCCTTCTAGGCTCCTTATTGATTGCTTTCCTCTGGATACACTCAAGTTTGTCTGTGTCTTCCCTAAAATGTGACTCCCAGAACTGAATGCAACATTTTAGGTGTACTGTAACCAGCACAGAGCAGAGATGAGCAATTACTTCTCTTGACTGCATCTCATTTCATGAAAGGTAAAAATCAAAGGGATGGAGCTGAAATGTAAAATGTCAGAGCCAAATGAACAGCAAACGAACCCAGAAAAATAATTAAAATTGAAAACAAAACTCAAAGAAACGGAGTACATGAAGAAATTTTTAGAGAAAAGAGTTAACTCATTTTTCTTTCATCAAAATGCTGTATGACATACTTTTTTAAAGCCAGGCTTTAAAATAATGTTGTTACAGTCTATTACACTGCTTAAAAACCCAATCCAAGATTTGAAGATAATAATACAAAATATAGCTGTTGCATTTGTGTAGATTATAAAACCGAGCCTTTTTAATTACCCAGTTAAAGTTATGTGTCTTAACATTCTGATTCAAATATCAAGGATAACTGTTTAAGCCTACTGCAGGTGGCCAATGCACATATCATTATTATTTTCCTCTATTAGCTGTATGAGGACCTAAGTAGGCTACAGTCAGATGTGGCCTAATATCAAGAACAGAGCTCATTATGAGTAACTGGAGTTCTGCTATGCTATTACTTTCCACTTCTCCTTGGTAAAGTGTTGTTAACCCTTGTTAGGCCTTCTGCAGGCAAAGGTGAAATTCTCCAATGGCTTTTCAAGGGTAAGGTGTTTTCTGCATTAACAATTTATATTACATGAGTGATATATAATCATAGTGATGATTTGATGCTGGTATAAATTATTAGTGTGCACAGAAGTCTGGCAGAAGTCTGTCTTAGTACTGACATTGGCACCATTTCTAAAGACAAGTTCTCTCATTATGTTTTTCTTTTTGAACTGAGCTGAAGTGTGTAGAGACAAGGGGACTGTAGACTGCTAGAGGGATTACTGTACAGTGAGAAGACTACAACCGTATTGTAACTAAGATCAAGAACCAGTAGCCAACCCATAAGAAAGGTTTAGAAACTGTTTTCTCCTTTGAAAGAATTTCTAAGGCAAACGATGTTTACAGACAGAATGGAAAATGGTAGAAAAAAGATGCAGGACATTTATCTGCCAGTAATGTTGCATCATTGTGTCTAGTGCTGATATGAGAGACAGAAGTTGTTGACGTCAAGCAAGAGTGGAAGCACACTGTGATTAGAAGTTCTGTAGGCCTTGGCCAATGAGTTTTCTATCACAAGTGGTTGCTATGCTCCCTATATCCTCATGATATATGCATGCTTATATATACAGTGTGCATATACTTATACTGGCATAAGGGCCAGCCTGGGCATCAACATTTTCTACAAGAAAGTATCAGGAAATAGAGATCAATTTCCTGCAAGTACAACTGACTGTGATGATGTGTAACGGAGAATCCACCCATGCAAACACTTGGCTACTGCAGATGAGGCAGCCAGGCAGCATGGAGCTTGGAACTTGTCTTACATGTGAAAGAGGCAATATATGCCCACGCAAGGTGAGAAGTAGGGGGAAGTGTTAACAGAGATCAGGTATTGTTCATAATAACTGAAATGGTAATTCTGTTTTTCTTGGAAACAAACAAGAGATTAAAGTAAATTCTTTGTAAAATGTTATGCATTAGAAGGCTTTTTCATCTCCTTCTTTGGGACAATGTCTATATTTGGGACAGACTCTAAAATACAAAACTCATACAAGTCCAGTAACAATAAAATGTTAAAATATGCAAAGATCTGAGAACCCTACTCAAATCATTCAGATCAATGTTGGTATCTATTATAGGGTTGGCCAGTCCACAGGCCAGATGTGATGTAGCCCTCCAGCTTCCCCTTTTTGTAATTCCTCTTGCACCCAAGATAAGGTTGCCAAAAGTCAGTGGCACAATGGGCAATTTTCAGTGACATTACTATTTTTTTTAAAAAAGGGTAATAACAGGAGTTGGAGGTCTTCTATTATTGAGACATTTCATTCATTCATTCATTCATTCATTCATTCATTACATCCCAGAATCATTGCTTGGCTTGATAACTGTCATATTTGCTTACCCTTTGATATAAAAAAAGGATGATAGTTAAATTATAGATCCATTGCACACATACAAATAATTCCCCACTAATCAAGTCTACCTGAAGTCTAATTCAGATCTGAGATTAACTTTATTAACATCAAGAAAGCTAGGTTCCAAAAGTCATGTACTAAAGTATATGAAAAAAATATTACTAAATATTGTTTTGGCAGATTTCTATTGCTTCATATCAAATCTAAAAGAATAACAGTGGAGACTGAAAATGCTGAAGGAAATTCATCTGAAACACATTAAATATTTTGAAAGCATTGTTTTAATAAGTAAAACACATGCATTGTTTCTGCAGTATATTTATCTGGATAATTTGAATTCTAGCTTTTGTTCCAAAATGTATCATATTACAATGATGAATGTGTCAGGTTGGGTGTGAAAAGAAAGTGATGCCATTAAACAAATACCTATGCTTGTAGTACTAAGATCTTTTTCTGTATCATGCAAAATTCACAAATGAAATATGGCTGTGACATTTATTGATGAAGCTTTTATTCCTTCCCTGTGTTTCTTAGACCTACAGCATAACATGAAAAACCTGCATAGCATATGCTTGCATTTAGGGAACGCTTAAGTGTGTGTGTGTGTGTGTACACAAAAATAATAAGCAATACCAGATCCATTTTACTTATAAGTTCTTATTAAAATGTTGGCCATTTCACTAATCAATTTTAAACAGGCCTACTTTATATTGTGCTACACAGAGTAGCTTCTACCTTTACTACACTCAAATACCGTCATGGAATTGAGAGTTCTGGTAGGGAGAATTTTAGAGGTGGTAGTGGTTGTTGTTATTGTTGTTGATGTTGTTATTATTTCAAAGTTATCCTTCAGTGGAAATGTGTAGTTCTTTCAAAGTGTGATTAAATAATCACAAGAAATGCCTCCGAGGGCTAATCTGCTTTATTTTCCAGATTTTCACCTTGGGGACATATTGTCCCTTGTCCCTGCAGCCTCAGGGACAGAAGGGGACTCCACAGGATGGCTCAGCAGGAAGCTGCGATCCTGATGAAACAGTGTGCAGTTAATGAAGGCATGGCCCATGGCCTCTGCTGGTATGCCATATGTTTGAAGAAATGCTAATGACTACAATTCAAATACCTTTTTCATCCTAACTATATGTAAATGTCTTTATAAATGCTTGCTTATAAATATACTATCACATTTTAAAAAGCTAAGTGCTAATGTTACTTTCAACATCTATAATACACAATAATTAAAACTTTAGCAATTCTGCTTAATTATACCTTATGGGAAACTGTACAGTAATTTATAGAAATTAAGCAGAAAAAAAAAAACCCAAGAAGATCAACAGAAAGAAAGCAGTGGAGGAGGAACTGAATAATAAATCTCTTCAATCATTAATATACCTCCCAAACTTGTTGGAAAAGAAGTAACAGGAGGCCCATTTCAGATACAGCTGAGATCTAAGAGGAAGATCACCTAGGGAACTTATAATGTTCCTTGAAGAACAGTGTGTGTGAATTGTACCAGTTGTTTTGCATATGCGTACACACACACACAATTTTAAAACGTTCTATAAAGGCAAACAATGCTGGTAATTTCAGAAGTCCCTTTGTTTTTCAGCATGGAGTTCTTACTTACAATCCTTTCTTTTCCTTTAGTATCCTGTGCTTCATATAACGATGATGGCAATGTTGTTGTTGTTGATGATGATGATGATAGAAGTTACCTTTAGTTAAGATACCTGTACCTGACATGTGTTGTTTGGAGATCGAAGTCTAGAGATGAAGTACAAAACGAGCAGGTAAGATCGCCCCTATATTTAACGTGCCCAATGGTTGGCAAAATATTAGCCCAAACAAGGAAGAAGAAATTTTAGATGATAGAAAGTAATAAAAGTTTTTGTCTCAGCTGTTAAATATAAATAGGCAACCTATTAAACAGAACAGCTAAGAAAGTACCTTAGAGTCATTGGTCAGAATTGTCTCTACTAATTGGCAACTCTCTAGGTTACAGGAATAAACATTCCTAGGCCTATGCAGAGATGAAAAGATTCGATCTGGGATGTTGTGCGTATGCAAAAGAGACCTCTACCTCTAAGCTGTGGGCCTTCCATACACATTGCAAATACTGTATGTGGTACTCTATGTGTGATAATAAAATTGTAACAATCTACTATTCTAATGTTTCCTATATTAAGTAAAGGTAAAGGTTTCCCTTGACGTAAAGTCCAGTCGTGTCCGACTCTAGGGGGCGGTGCTCATCTCCGTTTCTAAGCCTTGGAGCCGGCGTTGTCATAGACACTTCCGGGTCATGTGGCCAGCATGACGACTCGGAACGCCGTTACCTTCCCGCCGAAGCGGTACCTATTGATCTACTCACATTTGCATGTTTTCGAACTGCTAGGTGAGCAGGAGCTGGGATTAACAACGGGAGCTCACCCCGCTGCACGGTTTCGAACCGCCGACCTTCCGATCGACAGCTCAGCGGTTTAACCCGCAGCGCCACCGCGTCCCTGTTTCCTATATTCGCAACTTCTAAATATATGGAACTCCTAGAATTAGCAATGGCCATGCTACTGGGGAATTTTGGGAGTTGAAATCTGGAAGTTTCCAAGGCTCGGAAACACTTCACTGTACAACTATACAACAAAAGAAACAGAAGAACCCCATGAAGAAGGTTAAATGAAGAAATGTGTGTTGCAATCTCATGATGCAAGCTCTGCCCTTTTTATACTTGCACTGTGATGTTGCATGAAAGGATGTAAGGGGCAGAGCTTGTGTGATGACATCACAGCACATGTTTTAGCATTTTGAGAAAATCTCCAATTGCTGCAGATGCAGCTGGGATGAATGCTGTATGATATTATGCTATCAGTCTTGGTTATACAACTTGGCATAGTGGAAAAGCTCAATGCTTAAGCTAGTTAGAAGTTTTCTGTATGGAATTAGTTAATTTTTATCGTATAACACTAATTTCTAAACCACAATAGCTGGATGCCTGACATGAACAGTGGATCAGAAATACAAAAAGCAGTATCTTCCACATGCCTGAAGCCTTGATGGATTTCAACCAGACATCTTTAGCTGACAACTTCATTTAGATCCAGAGATAGCAAAAATACATATGAAGCTTCCCTGCCCATAAAGATATTTTTTTCCAATAGAGTAAACATTCCTAGATGGGATAAGTGCCACTTTTCATTGCAATGGAATTTCATTCATGCAGAAATCCCATGTTTACAACAGAGCATGGAAAACGTTCTTGAACAAGTCTAAAAGGGAAGACAAAATATAACCACAAATGGCATGCAAATAACTGCACTTATTTCTTAGTATGCTGTTATTTATACTGTTCTTTTATTTATATTAGACATTCATGGCAGCCAATGAGAAAAGATGATGCAATAGCTTAAAATGTTTTTTAGAGGCACATCAAAGCAAAGCCAATAAACAGTATAGGAGGATAAAAGCAATGCTTAGTATAGAAGCTGAAGTAAAATCCAGCAGCAGACAGACAGTCATCTTGGCAAGCTCAAAGCCTACCTAAACAAGAAGGGGGGCAAACCAGTTCAGGAAGGGAGAATAAAGGATGAGCACAGTCACCCCAAAAGACCAGTCTTGCACTCCTGCCAAATAGACGTAAGACATTGGAGGGACACAAAAGAGGGCAGTTGGTGTTGAAGCAACAAGCAATGAGCCACGCAGATGTCATTTCTCATTCTCCTCTGTTTCTAAGAATGAAATAGGCTGAAGCCACGGGGAAACAGAGGCTTCAGAATGTATTGGCTTAGTGGAAGACCCCTGACCTCTGCTTTTAAAACTGCTTGCAGGCTGCCATTCCTCAATCCCAACATATAACATGAAGCATCACAGAGCCAGAGTTCCTTGCAGTGGAGGTACCCTGAAAGCTAATTATCTCCTGAGAACTTGCGAGAATCTTAAGGGTTATGCACAAGATGTTAACTAATCACACAGCTCCCAGATATTTGTAACATGCAGTGTGACTGTGAGGTTGCATTTAAATGAGCGCCAGGCATGATTACTGATGTGTTGTTTGTTAGTGCTGCACAGCAAGCAAAATGCTACATTACACGGTGCCAAATTCACAATAGTTGCTAGTTTATGCTTCGGAGAGGAAAGAAAGCATACAACGATTAATCAGGGTGCAGTGTTCCACAGGCGGTATTCAATAATATGAATAATAAACTAAGGAGTACTTGAGGAGAAAATAGATGACAAGATTAATTACAAATTGCAAATATCATGCAAATGAATGCAAGACAAAGAGGTGAGATATGCATATTTTTATGTAAAATATTATTCAAATTATTATCTTTTTTTAACTCACAGGAGCACCAACAACTAGTAGGGCCAGGAGCTACATCAGAGTATTCTACATTAATTTAATACTTTTGCATGTAACCAATGGTAATGGTAAATTAGTGTTTTTAAGTGAATGACCAAACAAATAGATTTTAAGATTTAACATCAACAACTGAATTTTAAAACAAATTAAAACTTTTAAGCAGTTTTACTTGTCTTGCAAAATTCTTGAAGACCTTCAACAGTAGAATCTAACCTAAGGATTATTACAGTTTGTGTATTTTATGTGTTTTTAAAGTAGTAACTGTCTGTTTTGCTCTTGAACAAGCTACCTGGAGAATATTTGTGGGTTCATGCTTTTGAATACACATCTGAATAGGGAAAACTTGTCCAAACCTTTTAGCTGAAGAGTGATTATATGATCATACTTGCATATGACTGAAGACATGTACGTTATACAGAGTAGAAAGAGATCCTTGGCCACTTGACTTTATGTTTAAACAGTCTGATTATCTCACAGCTGTCTTTTTCCAGTGAAAAAAAACAAGAAACTTCACATTACATACTGTTCATCTAATAGCGTTGATTAAAATGATCAAGAGAAGAATAACAGTGAATATGTGAACATTTTCTAACATGTTAAAGTTACAATGGCTGGGATGCTAAATCCAAACAATATGTTGGAATATCATCAGATGCCTGGTCCTGTTCCAGCTGGATCTCTTCCTACACCACAAGGCCATCAAGCACCAAGCACTCGTGGCAAGGATTCAGAGAGTCGGGGAGGCAGGTGTAGATAATACAAGATGACTGTTGTGGCTGGAATTCTTTGATTCAATTTATATCAATTGTTTTAACATTTCCTTATAAGAGTTCTGACATTTTGAGTATACCTGTCAAAAAGCAAGATCTAAATTTGTTGAAGAAATCATTTTGTCCTATAAAACAGTTCCATACTATAAAATAGTATGAGAAATAATATTTTTACCAAAATGTTAGCCCACTATTTAATGAAATTTTCATCTACTTTGTCTGCTGTAGGAATGGGACCAAAGATTGAATGACCCAGACTGCAAATGCAAGAAAGGTGAGTTTTAAAATCAGAGGACTGAGTTGAAGAGAAACAGATTCTTTCTCAGATGTTCTACAGGAAGCATTCTACAGGGTGGTGACCCCCCTGAAGAAATCATTTCCTCTGAAATTTATACAACCAAAGCAGAGTATATCTGAGAAGCTATCAGTTCTTTATTCTCCTGTCTCACCTGTTAATTAATTACGGAAAGGCAACATGGCAGCATATCTAGGTTTAATGCTTCAGAGGGGAAATCCAGGGTTTTATTTTCCAGATATTCTGAACTTTGGTTCCTATCAGCCCTTAAATAACATGAGCAATGACAAGAGATTATAGGAATTGCAGTCCCAAAACATCTGGAGAAGTTGGTCTTGTGATACAGGATTCTGGATTTGCAGTTTGAGGTCCAGACCCACATAAACAAAGATGGCACTGACAGCAGCTACCATTCCCCCCCCCCCCACTTCCTGGTTCAGGAAAACACTTATTACTTGGGGAAGGGGATTGAGAAGGTAGCAGGAACTCACAGAATCAAGCAACTTTCTTCCAGCAAGGTAGCGTTCAGATCTGTGCTGATCAAAAGCACCTGAATGATGTTATTTGCTGAGCTCTTCTGGGTAATAGCTGCCATTTCTACATAACCTTTTCCCCTCAGACATGAACACAATCTTCTGGAATGCACCCAAAGAGCAAATAGAACCAAGTGTATTGTCATACTTTAAAGAATATGTATTTATTTATTTATCAAATTTGTCACCACCCATCTCCTCCCACTGGACAAATTATATCACATTTCATGTTGCATAATCCATACAAATCCACCCCATAATTAATTTTCTAGTCTTTAATGTGCTAGAAGACTTAAAATCATTCTGAGGAAAACAATAGTGACTGAGAAGATCTGCCGTTGCAATCTGCTGTTGCAATTACTGTTAAGGGTGGCCAACCCAACCCTGTGATACAGCAAATTTAACTTCTAAAAATGAATGAAAAGGCCCATGTTTGGGGACTCACCATATGGGGATATGACATTTGATTGACTTTTTGGCTTTCCTCTTAATTTTGATCTTTAAAGCCTTACATGGCTTGATCCAAGAAAAGACAATTTGGCTGAATATTAAGATTATTTTCAAGGCCCTGCCCAGGGAATTCCACTTACAAAATAAGTCATGTAGAAACAATAAGCAAGGCCTTCTCAGTTATTTATTTGCAAATATTCATTTGCAACTGTAAATAGATCATCCTACCCCACATTAGTACCGAGCATCCAGCATGATAACAAGTAACTCCGTCAAAATCCAAATGTTTTTCATGCTGCCCTGCTCCTCACTTCACCTATGAAATCCCCCTGCATTCCTGTGTCTAAATGCTGTGTTCCAGGCAGTATCACACAGGGTTTGTGAGGTTTCGGCCGGCTTCTGACTCAGAAAATGAATCCTGTCCTGAGTCAGAAGGGGAAACCGAAACGTACAAGGCAGAACTCGGGAAAACAAAATCCAGAAGTGACTCAGCAATGGGGGAGAAGTTCGAGACACTGATTGGCCAAACTTTGGAGGAGACTTTGAATCCATGAATCAGTGTGCAGGAAAGATGTGCAGAAAAGCGCATGAAGGAAAAGGCAGCCCAATTGGCTGCAGAAGGAAACAGGCATGCAAAGGATTGGCATAAAAGGCAGACATGCGAAGAGCAAGCTGCTGGAGACAATTGATCCTTCAAGCTCACAGCCATTGCAGAAGAATCCTTACCTGCGTTGGAAGCCTCACCTGTAGCCAGAGTGGAATCAGCGCCAGTGTTTCCTACCTTCAAAGATCTGCCTTCTGTACAAGCTGCTTCTGAGGATCCTTGCCTTGCCATTCCTGTCGAGCACAGCCTCTTGTCGAGCTCTGGACCTCACCACCACATTTCAGCGCAATCCAGACATGCACCCAGCCTTGCTTCCACCTCTCAGCCTCACCTGAAACCTTCAGTGCAGTCTAGTAGTGCTTCAAGTCCTCAGTCTCGTCTAGGAGTTCCAGTCCAGTCCAGTCGTGTTTCAAGCCCTCAGCCTTGTCCGGGATCTCCAGCACAGTCCAGTCTTGCTTCCAGTTCCCAGCCTTGCCTAGAATACAAAGTCCAGTCTAGCCCAGCCTCCAGAGCCAAGCCTTGTCCAGTGGTTCCAGTTTGGTCTCACCTAGCCTCCATGCGTCAGCCCAGCCCTGTCGGTGTGCCAGTCCGCAGACTCTTGCCTCCAGTTCCTGCCTTGCCACCCACTCTCGCTTCATCAAGTCCAACAGCTTCATCCAGCGAGATGGTTGAATTCTGCCCGGCTGATCTGCCACAGTCTGATCCTGCAGCCTTGCCTGTTCATCCGTCATTGCCTGGGTGGCCTTGATTAAACAGTCTTACCTTATTAATTACCTGGACTTTATTACTGTAAATAGTTGCTTTTAATAAAGAGTTTCTTATAGTAAACCTGCCTGGCTGCCTCATAGTCTGAACAGGACAGGCTTAAGGAATCTGCAGGGAAAATTACAGTGGGGTAGAGGAGAGGAAGGACAATTTGGGAGCTAGAAAGGGGACGGAGATGAGCAGTTTGGTTCTTTCAATCATGCATGACTAAAACACCCATGTCCAACTTCCTTCTGAGGGTGGGGGGACCTCACAAACCACAGGCTCAAAATAGGGGAAAAAAAAAAAAAAAGGAGTTATCTGAGAGTTGACCACCATGCTAAAATACACAAGATCAAGAGGACAGCAGTGGGCATGGGATGGCGCTCTCCAATGTGTGGTAGGCTCAATGTCTGTTCTGAGCTTCCCAAGGAAACGTTTACAATAGTGGAGGAGGATGACTGTGACAGGTGTGGTGCCTATTAGTAGATGCTTAGAATGAAATGAAATGTGAAGTGGTAGTTCATTGATCAACCAAACCATCTCTCTTCTGAATGAATTGCTAAGACTGTGTCCCCATGACTCAGCTAGGCACTTGTAAAAAATCAAATATCAAATCAATCAATCTAAGTGGCAGGGCACAGAGGAGAAGAAGAGAAACTCAACAGATTGATTTACCTTTCCCCTCATGTCAGATTGTCAACCTTTTAGTCCCAGAAGGGTAAATCAGACAATGTATAAATTATCCTTAGCAGTGCTGACAGCTGCTGCCCCTTGTTTCCCAATGTAGGCAAAATTTACAGATCCAGTTTCATTTTTATTGAAATAACCAATAAAAGTTCACACAATAAATAAGCTCCATGCAAGAAATGAAAGCTTTCTTTCATATTTTATATACACAAAGTTATAGGTGCGTATGTGGGTGTGTGCTTACTTGTGTATTCATAGGCAGATAACCAACATGTACTCATATGGCTGAATATTTAAGCCATCATTCAGAAACTGCTTTGCAGTCTTTAATAATGCACCAGTGGCTTGGCCTAAAATGTCCAGTTGCTAATCCTGGAAATAAGGCTTTCTTATAGCACTTTGGGTAGCCATAAGTAAATGAGCAATTTTGCCATATGTAGAATACAGCCTCCCTCAGTCCCAAGACGGTATTGTCCCTTGTCAATATGGTAGGAGTTTACAGAGGGGGGAAGGTTGCTATAAAATAAAAATACTCAGCTTAGGTATTCAGGTGAGTACATGGAGGATTCAAACTGTGTAGAAAAAAGATCATTCATGTGGCCCTGCCCTACAATCTCCCATTTCTATACTTTTAGTTGGAGACCTGAAAAAAATGTATGCATGGTTGCAGAGACATGTATTCAGTGAACCGCATAACCAGGACCTGCTTTATTACATTCATGTCCTGGCTGAAGAGGTGTACTCAAGTTCAAGCACATGAGTTAGCAGTTCTTTGGACTGCTCACTGAATGCTCAAAGGCCAGAGATAGGAAGGGGCAGGGCCCCACTACACTCTCAAGCTCCATTATCTACTCAGTGTGAATGCCCCAAGATAGCTCTTCCCCATAGCACAAAAAAGAGAAAAGAGGATCAAAGAGTACGGAGCTTGGCATATATTTTCTGAGTGCTCCAATATATGTATAATTCATTGTTTGTAACTCAGAGCTTAACTAGACATGACATTAATTGAAGGAATGTAATAAACATTCATAATTTTTTTGCTATGTAAATAATTACCATGTAGATACCTGAATAGTCTCCAGACCCTAGGAATTTGGGCAGGAAGTTAACTCTTGCCCTGACAAAAATGTTTATTTTTTATTTATTATATGTAAATGCACTTGACAAATATGCTCCTAAATGATGCTATATGATATTTTGCCATGTTCGGGCATACCAAGGCTGTTGGTCATTCTGCGGAATATATGAAATCCCAGATTACATTCTGTGGGATTGACGCTAAAGAAATGGGTTAGATCACTGTGGAAGAGCAGGCTGCTTAGCAAATTGCAGGCATTCATACTGCCTTCTTCCCCTCCTATTTGAGCCTCTCCCGCAGCATCATCGAGGCAGAGTTGCCAGTAAAGCTGCAACCTTGACACAGCTGGGGGAGGAGATTTATTTATTTATTTGTTTGTTTATTTATTTATTTATTTATTTTTCAAATTTCTATTACCGCCCATCTCTCCCAAAAGGGGGACACTCTGGGTGGTTTACAATAAAATCAAGAATTAAAAGCATATAAAGTACAATATAACAACCAATAAATAAAGGTAAAATAGATATAAAATCAAAGAGGTGAAGATCTTATTGGTTGGGGAGAGATCTATGATACTAGCCACCCCCAAGTAGAACTGTTGCCCCTCCCACCCCAGGCGAGGTGGCAGAACCAGGTTTTCAAGGCCGGACTATATCTAATAGTAACCCTATAGAACATAGTACTGTATAGTAATAGTAAAGAGGAGTTGCAAAGAGGAAATGTTGTAATAATAATAGAATAGTAATACAGTAGTATATAGTATAGTAATTGTTAATAATAATAATAATAATATAGAATATAGTAATTGTTATAGTAATAGTAATTATCATAGTAATGTAGAAATAATAGTAGTAGGATAGGATAGAGGAAACAGAAAGCACTCACATATAGATTTTTAAGTTTCACATATCACTTTTATATGTTGTTTTTTTCAAAATAAAACATTTCCGCAACCTTTATAAGGAGATATAAAGAAACCACCTGTCCAGGGCCTAGTGCTTTTGTGTCTCTCTTGAGCCTGGGTCAATCTAGTTGGGTACAGTTTAAAAAAAGACTTGTGACAATCATGCCGATGAGAAAAAAGTTAATGTCCAAGACAAGTAAAAGAACATGAACCAGTTCAGTAATAGAGGTACTTTTGAGAAACGATACCTAATAGGTACCTTTGCTAGTGTTTGCAAGCATCATCCCAATACTTCAGCCCATTCCTCAGTGGCAGCTAAATCCCAAGGAAAACATCATGATGGAAGTCCTTCCACCGAGCTTTTCAGAATAGGAAGGATGGACAGCCAGAAAGGTTTCACTTTGAGAGACGTGTATAACAGAAAGCAACTGCACTGGCTCCAGTAATAAATTAAGCTCAAAACCATCTCCAAGATAAATTGTAAAGCCATGCTTAAGTATGCTGACAGTAAGATAGAAAAACAGGGGAAGAAATCTCGAACAACTATAAAGCATATTCTCTAGAGCACACATAACAACAAAAAATTGTGCACCAGTAGATTTTTGTTTCCTATGGGTGCCCATACTTATCTACAGCATAATTGGATAAACAGCTACATGCCACAAATTTACCAAATATTTGCTTTGGCCAACATTTCTGCTGAATATTTCAATGAAGAATAAAGGACAGGAGGAAGAAGAGACAGACTGGATGTATACATAGGAAGTTAAACTTACAATATATCTAATGGTCTTTACTGTTGAAGTTCCTAAAAAAGAACTTGGGCACTTTTTTTAATGGATATCGGTTGCCTTAAACTGGAACACCATACAAACATTGCAGGCACATACAGTGATGCACAAATTGAGAGTTAAGGTGGGACTAAGAGATAATTCACTGGCTCATATTCTCACCCTCATACTTTGTGACACTGTTCATGCTAATCTGATGGATATACGGTGCTGTTAAATCTTCAGAGGTGAAAAAGAGCAACATCAGCTCAACCAACTGAGAGGCAGCCTGCAAGCATGGATGAAAAGTGCATTATTAGTGCAATGTCACAGCAGGACTTTACAAAGTTAGTAGGGAAAAGTCTATAAGTCGTAAGAGGAGTAAAAAAGGAAAAAGAGGTGCATGATCAGAGAAACAGAAAGTATACTGTTGATGCATTACCATAAATACTTGAAAGAAATAAAAAAATACTTCAAATATTCAATGTAGAAAAGGAACAGATGGAAAGACAGGGTCATTATCAAAGCTGTGCTGAAAATTGCTTCTGAATTTTTGTACTCATTTTAATTCAATTTGATGAAAAAGGTTTTTTTTTTCCAAAGGAAGAAAATAGTGAAATTCCATGAGGTGGGTTCTAGCACTTATTTTAATTACTAGATAGCTGAAGCATGTGTGAAACTGGCCTGTCCTTCACTGTACACTCATATATCCAGAGTTTAAATGTGCAACCTCCCTGGTTTCTCATGTTTCAGTGAGAAAAAATTACGCCATGAACACATTTCTCTCTATGAGAAAGCAGGACTAGCCAAGGATTCAGCAGTATTAGAGATATGTTCCAGAGAAAGCAAAAGCAACACCTTCTAGCTTACAATAATAAACCAAACTCAAACACAAACACAAACAACAACAAAAAACAGGGGGGGTTAGAACCATCAGCACCTCATTTTGTGGTCTTTGTTTTCATTTTGAAGTAGTTTGGGCAAGGTAGCACAGCATTTTCTTGTGTTGCTTCTAGTGGCCCTGAAGATGTCAAGTAATGCTTTAACTTCAAAATTACATTATTAATGAAGGAAATGTCATGAAAGCCCCTTATTTGTCCCTGTTGTGACAAACTCACAGTAATTCTGCCAGTCCCTATGACCACTTCACTCACAGTGACTTGCTTGAAAGCAAGTAAGGTATTGGGCTAACAAGTAAAAGCATTGGACTAGTGACAGTTCAGAGAGAGGAACAATGGAGTTTCATCACCTCCTTTCCTTATAACATAAAAATTATCCTGGGTACTGAATATTGGCAAGATGATTTAAGACAACCAGACTTTTTGGCCACTGATAGGAAAAGATCAAAAGTAAAATTAGCTGCCAAGAAGTAAATTAATCTTTGAGAGGTAGGCAAAATCTGAGAATTTGCAGCAGGAGGGCTCCCCTTTCAACATGCATACATACAAGTTTTTAGAATTGTCTGCCCCTCTGAAAGTCACAAATATTTCTTTCTTTCCATTATTTTCATAGGAAATAATGAGGGTGAGTGGGCTTAATTAGGAAATGTTTGTATTTTCTTGTTCAGGGAAAATTCCATCTTGCTAATATTTTCAAGGAAGCTCTGGTGTGGGCTGGTCCATGAAGTCACGAAGAGTCGGAAGTGACTGAACGAATAAACAACAAAATATTTTCAAGAGGACTAGGAAAGACTATGGCCTTTTTACATGGGGAATTTGCTCAAATGCTAGTGTTAAATTTACTGACTTGTATTCACAATTGCAACATCTAATTGTGATGTTCATGAGTTAATCATTTTATAAAATTCTTTCAACTATCTTTTTATTTATATGCAACCAGATGCATGTTTAATTTGTTCAAATTGAAGGTTGTCTGATTAATTGATTAACAATTATTGTGACTATGGTCCCAGATATTTTCATTTATTGTTATTTATTAATTAAATATTTTATCCCATGTTATATTCAAGTTGCTCAGTTCAGCATACATGAATCATCCATCCCTGCTTCTCATTTTAACCTCACAACAAACCTGAAATGTAGGCTAGGTTGAGAAATCGCAACTAGTTAAACAAGTTTCATGCCTGCATAAAGATTGAATCTAGGTTCCTCCAGACCTTACATATGGCAGCACACATACACATGTTATAATCCAGTCTGATGCATCCAGATGTGATGGACCAACTCCCATCATTCCAGCCAGTCTGAGAAGACTTCTATTGCTTGAAATCCAACATGCCTGGAAGGCACTGGATTGGGGAAGTTGCTAAAGATCTGAACTGTTCTGTCAAATTCACAGCCAGGCTGACAAAAATACAAAGATATGTTGCGTGCTGAGAACATGTTTTAAGAAATAAACTAAACTGTTTCAGGATGGACAGTCTACTGAAGCAGGTCAGAATTCTTCCCAGTTTATCCCTCTCCGCATCCATTTCAGTAATGGCTGAAGCCTTCATTTACACTGCTCAAATTATTTAGCAGCAGGGAAAGCAATCAGCAAGGTGAGGCTGGCAATTGGTTTGTTTTCATTAGTGGATGAACAGAGCCAGGGGACATGACATTTATTCATGATAGTATGAGGGGACTCTGTTAGGAAAATTGACTCTGGACACTCATCATCTTGTTGAAGTAAATGAAAAACAGGAATTGTGAGGGAAAGAATAAATATATTAGGCTGCAATATTTAAAATTATCTTCTTTTCTCCCATTTTCTGATGAGAATGATAGTGAAGAAGAATATATCTGACACTTCAAACATTCCTCATAATAAGGAATGGTACTACAAATGCTGGATCTAAAGGCAGATTCTGAAGACCCATAATTTGTGTGTCCAGTTGACCCTCCAAAATGGGTACAATGTGGCTTGCCTCAGCATACTATCCTCTTTATTTGAATTACAATCATATTAGTAATAGTTTCTAGTGTTTATTTCATGGTGTTTACTATAAAAGCACATTATTTTTTAAAAAAACAAAATGGTGAATCTTCCCAATAGGGCTATAAACCCCCCCCCCCATATTTTATATGTTCTTATGAACCAGACCATGTTTTGTTTAACCTCACATTGTGATAAACCACACAGGCTAGATTCATACCACACACCAATCCAGAAACCATGTTTTATAAACCACAATAGCTATCATTACCAAATACTAAGCCCAAATTGTCATGAGTACTGATGGTGAGTGGGAGGGGGCCCCTATCCAGGGGGAAAAACACATGAGTAGTTTAGAGACTTTGAACTTTCCTTCAAAGAAACTCAGAGCAGACCAGCCTTGATTTTTAGGTTTAATCTGTGAGGGTTTCCCATGGCCTTTCAGTTTGGCAGAATTTTCTGTCTAGTAGAGTAGAACAATAAACACTAGAGACTCAAGCTACCATCTCAGCACGGTTCTTTGCTCTAAGATAGGACACAAATCAAGAAAAAAACCTCAGAGCTTAGTCTGTTACCATTGTGTTTCGCTTTTAATTTTCCTTCAAGGATTACAGAGAGCTCAGTTCAATACTATCATATATGATGTATCTACATGAGGAATTCCTTATATCGGTGAAAAAGCCATAAGTCAGAGATAAATCATCTGCTTCTCATGAAGAAGATTCCTGATTCAGTTCCTGTCACCTTCAGGTATGGCTGGAAAAATCTCTCCTCTGAAACTTGGAAGAGCTATTGCCATTAGTGCAAACAATCATCAGTTAGACTAGTGGCCTGAACTCACCTCTCATATTCCATCTAACAACTGAATCCCAGGTGCCTTCTAGTAGCTATCCATTGCCTTCTGGAGAATGGAATTGAATAGTGGCTGGAAGAACTTCCAACTCATCTTAAGAAAGTAGCCATTCAAGTAGTCATCTTCAGGACTGTACCTCAGACTCACGAGTTTTGTACAGCTATCGAACCAGATTTATTCTTCCCTGGTTTCTTAGAAGTTCTTAGGGAGCAGCAAGACAAAAATAAAGGAAGGTCAGAAGGTAGAAACAATTGTTCCAGAAGAGTGTTAAGACCTGACTCTGTCAACTAGTATAGGGATCCAATAGTGGAAGGCAGCCATGGAGTTGTTTGTTGGCTTGAGGTTGCTCTCTCCATCTTTTTAACTTTCTAGCTTTGAATATTTTTGTATAGAATTTTTATGGTCTTTTTACTTGTAAGCTGCTCAGAGGCCCTGCTACAGTGAGGTGGGTGGTGTATAAATTTGATCAATCCATCAATAAGTAAACAGAATACAAGAAACAGGAGTTGCTAAGGACTTCCACAAAAAACCCTTTCTGCAGGATCAGAGAAACATGAGGCTAATGAGAAAAAGAATTGCAACCCCACCCCCAAAGAGAATGCTGTTTTTCCTTATTGCCAGCAAAATGGCTTTTCCATAGAAATCTGACACAAGGTAATGTCCAATGACAGGAAGAAAAGAACAATTCAAAAATCAGAAACGATAGGAGCAGCAGTACACAGAGAGAGTGAGGGCACAATTATGCACCATCTGTTCACTGCCTGGAGAGAGATCCACATGCATTTTAATGGAGAGGATAGCTCCATAGGCTTCTATGAGAAGCAAGGCATTTATGACACCCTGGAGTCATTGCTCCCATGGACCATGGAAGCAAAAAAGTTCTACGGCAAAATATCTCAGTTGGTAATGAACAACACTGTGTTGTCACTTGATCTCCAAGATAGTATTGTTTTGCAGAAGCACCTTGGGAAAAGAAACCCAAAACATCAATAAAAGTAACATTAAAATTACTCATTGAATTAAAAGGAGGGGACCAAGGTAAAGTGCCATAAATCCCTTCTAACTTTAAGAAACTATGTACAAAAAGTTATTTTCACTGATGAAAGGAGCTCTTTACATATAAATTATATTGTAATAATAGAGCTTCCTGGTGGAAAAGCGTTCCTTCTCCTGCTGGCAAAAATTAGAATAATCACAGATGGCTAATGATAAAAGGTACTGACTGACAGCTCTGAAGTACAAGGCGTGCAAAATATTCTCAGAGCTGAAGTTTGCTTGTGGCCTGGGTTGGCTTTAGGCAATCGCAGAATCTGTGGATCTGTGAGATGGGACCAAGATCTTTTATTCACCCCAGTACTACATTAGGATGGTATCAAGTTCTTGTGATTACACTGCATTATACATAATTGGTTGGTTGCAAAGTGACAGAAAATGATTTTTGTGACACGAGAGCAAAAAAAATGACACTTGCTTTGCATGTAATGTATTGCATTATGCAGAATGTAAAACTCAAGTCAAAGACTAAACAGTATGCAAATTGGATGCACTGTTACCGCTTCAATGGTCCAAGATTCAAAATCAAGTCAGATTCCCGCTGACTGAGTCTGGAATCTAGTAACTTTCTTAACAATTATAAATGAAACACTTGAGAAATGGGACTGCAATTTCAATAAATTCAGTGTAATTTAATAAAAAGGACTTGAAATGTATATAAAGTTTGCCATTGTCTTCTTCTGGGATTTTTTTTTTTTAATTTCCACCCCATCCTAGGTGGGATTTCTTAATAGTGTCCCATTTGAATTCTAGTCAGATTTGACCCTGTTTAGCTTTGGCCAAACTAAGATGGATGCTGCCATGTGCTGTGACCTTGAAATATATACGGTGAATTGAATCCCTGAAGCATGAAACTGCTCCTGGACCTATTGCTGCAGGATGGCCACATGATGGCAGCACATTTCGAATCTTAGGATAATGCTCCAGCCCATTCATCTAGAAATCCAATGTTACTACAATTGCATGGCTTGGCTAGAACCAGATTAAACATCATAATTTTTTTATATGGGATTATTTTTGCATTGGTGCAAGTGTAGTTACTAGAAGACTGATAGACCCAATTTTCTAGTTCTTATTAATGGTTTGGGGCTTTGAACCACAGGGCCTTCTTAGTGATGGTATCCAGACTCTGGTGGAATTATTTGTCCTGAGAAATCCCAATGAATTGTTGCCTTTTGCTTTCAGGTAAAGATTGAACAATAATGTTAGACATATTGTTTTTCAAAGCCTTCCTTGAAGATTTTAAAAAACCTGGCTCTTAGTTTTTATTTATCTGTTTTCACTGATATCCATCTGCTTTCTACTGTTGTATTTGTTTCCTGCTGTTTTTCTGGTGTAAAACAGTACAAGGTCACTAGACACGTGCAGTATTATGATATTTATTTATTTATTTATTATTCACATTTCTATCACCACCCATCTCCCCCATTATGGTATGTCAGTGAAAGCAAATCTTTATGAGTGTTTGTTTCTGGCAGCAATTCATCTGAATCTTTCAAATGCTAAATCTCTATGATTTTTAAAATACAGAATCTGTGAAAAGAAACATTATTTCACATTTTTCTGTCTTTAATTCATCCTGGCTCTGCCTCTGTTCATAAGCATCTGCATGAAAATGTGTTCACATAACCATGAAAATGTATCCTTCTATAAATATTTTTGTTTATACTTTTTCCAATTGCATGCATTTTTGAGACAGTGTTCCCTTATACAATGAATTTTAAGGATTTTTTTTTTTGCCAGATATACAGTTATGTATACAGTTTTTGAGTTGCAAATTTAGGAGAAAACAGGCTTTAGCAGCAGTGTCAGAGGGGACCAGAGGGACATAAGCAGCATTGCAATGCAAGCCCCATCCCTTTTCTATGTGCATTGGGAGGCTGCGCATGGACCCAAAAAGGGTCAGAGCTTGCAGCACAATGCTGGGATGCTGTATTCCTTAATTTGGCACAAGCAGCAAGAGCTTGCAGACACTGCTGGATATTAGCATATAAATGTGTTTTGCTTGATGTGTAGTGTCAAGGACAGGGAACAGATCATATTTGCAGTAAAATATGAAAAATAAATTGAACAAATTTATTTTCCATTATTTTCATGTGGCCCTATTTCAGGATCAGAGTCCTTTGCATACTTCCAGCAAACCCAAGTGAACTTAAAAGGATTAAGTTGAAAATGTTGGCATAAATGTTATGTTACATCCTACAGTTTCCATAGATACATGACAGGTGCCTTCAATTCAGTGTTGACTCCTGGCGACTGTCTGGACAAGCCCTTGCAGTATTCTTGGCAAGATTTCAGAAGTGGTTTGCCATTGCCTGGTTCCTGGGGCTGAGAAAGAGTGACTGGCCCAAAGTCACCCAGTGGTTTTGTGCTGTAGGCAGGACTAGAACTCACAGACTCCTGGTTTCTAGCCAAGTGCCTTAACCACTAAACCAGACTGGCTCTCTATAGTTTCCATAGGTAAGCTAAGATTTTCATCAGAAGACAAGGCATGTCATATTCTATTCCAGCAATTTTTAATATACACTTTTCAACATGACATAAAGAATGCAGAAGACTCACATTGGTAATGTTAAATCAGATAAGACTGAGGTGGGAAATAATCATTAAAAATGAAAACTAATTTGAACTTTAAATGATAGAGGTTTCCAAACAGAGGGTAAGAAATGAATAGGCAAGACAGATATTAGATATAATTACTACAAGGTATTTAGAAGGATGATTAAGAAAATTCTTTCTTCATTATCACTTACATTTTCCATACTTGTCAGTATATTCATTTTTTTTCTTTGATGTGTTCTATGCTTCTTTGATTATGCTACTCTCGATGTATCATGCTAAAGTATTTTCAGTGATAAACAGCTTAGAATATAGGAGAAAATGATAAAACTTCCATTCTGATTGGCAAATAGTTCTGCATAACTTAGAAGGTTCCATACTTTTTATCTACCAATATTTTTGTGATAAAGGTTGATAAATTCACCTTTCTTACTGCAGTTTTTGGATCACAGAGACAATATTGGAATATTTTTTTTCCTCAAGGTACAGAAATCTGTCTTCTGTACTACCTTTCTTCCAATATTGGAATGAAGCCAACATTTGAGCCCTAAATCATTTTAAAATGTGCTCAAATTTGCCAGGAAACCAGCAAGAGAAAAAGCAGCTGTTTATGGGAATGCTGAAAGGTGCCAGCTAGTCATCCGTAGCAAAACAACACTTCTAAAGAGTGCGTGCTCATTTTTTAAAATAAATAAATAAAGCGGTATCACAGCTAAGTGCATCATCACAACTAAATCATTTCACTGAACTGAACAACAACAACAAAAATTAAAAGGAGTAAAAGTATTAAAAGCGTGCCTAAGGCGACAGAAAAGTTTGGTGTTAATTTCCATTTCTTTCAAGTGTTTTTGATGAATGGTATGACAAAAGAATTCTAATTAAAGTCAAAATCCTGAATACTAAGTAATGAGAAGTGCCCCTGTGTTCAGTGTGATAATGCTGCCACTTTCAGTGCTTGTGGAGTTCCTCCTAAGCAAAAGGCTTCTCTGGCCCTAGGCAAGGAGCATCAAGTGTTCTTTGCCCGAACCAACAAAATAAGAGACAATAAATCCTAACTCTGAAATCCTTGGTTCTCCCTATTCCGGTCCCAAGCCTGCTTTTTTTCCTCTTTTGCTCTTTTAGGATAGAGCTCTAATGCTTTTTAAAAATCTCTTCTCCTCCCATGGTTCTAAATTCTATGGCACTTTTGAACTTCTTTTCCTGATCATGTCAGTATAGTTTTTACAGTTCTGGATTTACCTGATACCCTCCATGGCCAGATCCTTGCCCTGGAAGTAATCCCCAGTCATCATTTATACTTCTGGCATGGGAACCAGCAAATACAGCACTCTGCCTTTCCATTATCTACCCCTGGAATCCTAGTGGTATCTCTCATTGCGTTGTTCTTTATCAGAATGGGACAAAAATGGCAGAAATGTTAGATCCTTATCTGTGGGTGAAGCATGGTGGATTTCATAGGAATCCTAATATTCTCCTGCATTCCCACTATGGTATTTTGCCTGAACAAGTGGCAAAGATGGATGTTGGTTTTTTTCTCTTTTTGGAATGTAGCCCAATCCAGCAGGCTTAGCTACTCAGAAAATTTTGAATCAGGGGTATAATGAGTTTGATACCTTTGTCCCATCCTGAATTTCCTCCTTCAAGGTGAGATTTGGGCTTTGTATCAAGTTGGAGCACAGCCCTCATTGTGTCATGAGTAAGGATGGCGAGCAGGGGGCTCCCATCCAGACTGTCAAGCGCATGCGTAGCACTGATGAATTGTTCAGCCATTCAAAGAGACACAGATCGGGACCGCCTTAACCCTTGGGGGTTATATGTCTGTGTTTTTCCCACGCTTCTTCAGTTTGTTAGGATTCCTGTTAAGTACTAGCAATAAATATTAGAGACCAGTTCATTGTCTCAGTGTGTTTCCTGGTTGTTAGGACATCAATCCTAACAAACTCTTACTCCCATCGAAAGAGGGAGGAACAAGCAATTAAGGAGATACGTTTAGAAATGTCTTCAGAAAACCAAGAAATGCGGCTCGCCATCCTTACTCATGACACATTGTTCTATATAGAATTGCTTCTAGTGTTCTTGTGCATGAATATTACAGTGGGTAACACGTATAGCATAATAGAATCAGAGTTGGTAAGAATCACTAAATTAACACGTTCCAATCCCATCCCCCTTCAAGTCAGAGGAAATTGTTTTCCCTTTAAACCCATCTAAACTAGTGGCCATCACCAGATCCTACGACATTGAATTCCTTGTTTTAATTATCTGCCCTATTGAGTATTTTCTTTCCTGAAATGATTGTCAGTCAATTCAATTGAATTCTAGACCTGTAGATCAAATCCAGAATGGAGGGAGAGAGAGGCCCATATAAGATAAGATTAATACACAGGGTTTTTCGTTATGATATGAAATTATGTCAGAACCTGGGTTTGGAACTTTACTCTCTTAACATGCATTGACCATGAGTGCTTAATGTCTCCTTGGCCTCAGTATTGAAGAAATTAAATATATCACTTGTGTTGACTACTGGTTGTGCTGAATAACATAAAAGGGTAAATAATTCAGAATCTAGAATTTTAATTGCCGTGAGAATTGGAAAATTGGAATGTAAAGGGAGTTAGAGGGAGAGGTCAGGAGAGAAACATGGGGATAGAGTTGGGAGGTATCTAAGAGGTCATCAAGTCTAACCCCCTGCACAATGCAGGGTTCACTACCCCATCCCTGGTAGATGACTATCCAGCCTTGTTTGAAAACCTCCAGTAAAGGGGAAGAAACCATTCCTTGCAGTACCCTATGCCACTGGTCAGCAGTTCTTACTTCTTCTATTGCAGCTTTGCTAAAACTCACCAGCAGCCAGGCATAATTTGGGCTCTCCTCTAGGCATAGATCGCAGAACCTTTAGACAATCTCTAACATCATGATCATGTTATGGAGTGGGACTGCCCTATAACACTAACTACATTACTGAAGTTTTGGAGTTGGCAAACCGAGCCAGAGGCCTGTAAGAGATCTCCAAGGTAATAGAGTTAAATTTCTGCACTTTGTCAGGAAATCCACAGTAACCTATACTTGGGGGTGTTGAATATTTATGTGACACGTCGCAAGCTTTTTATCAACACAGATAAGTGCAGTTCCTTTATCAGTTAGTCTAACAGAGCAAAATACATTTAAATAATGTGTCTGCAATTGTATTCTATAGAGATAATCAGTAGCTTATTAACCTTAATCATAACACATTATCACTATTTGGTTTCATGTCACTTAATTTGCAGAACAATGGCAAAGAGCATACTCAACACATATGAATGTATTCTCAAGTTACTAGCACTGCATAAATACAGTGACCCTCACTTGAAATGTCAGGGACTTAACAATAAACTATATCACAAAATAAACGGAGAGACATGAAGAAGAGTCATGGGGAGAAGGGGAGGGGGGGAAAAGAAATCAACTGATCAGAGAGTTTGTAAAAGAAAAACACTTGATAAGAGTTGGAACAAAGTGGGAGCCTAATCAGAGACTCAACAAAAAATGCAGAGCAAAGGTCAATAACTCTTGAGCATGTTTGTGTAGCTTCAATTAAACTAACAGACAATGATGTCAGGTTTCAACTCTCTAGGGTTGGCCTGGGGGGACGATGGTGAATATTTACTTGGGACCAGCAAAAACAAGGTTGAGATGCATTTATAGCACTTCAGTTCTTCACAAAAGAGGGTCACGGTGTAACCTTCCTTGTTTAGGGCAGCAAATTTCACCTTTGATCAGCAAAGGCACTGCAATATAATACTGTATCAGCATAGAAAAGGGATCCTGTAACTGACTGTGATCAATTTGTAGACTATTTGGTCTAAGTGGTTAAGGCACCAGGCTAGAAACAAGGAAACTGTGAGTTCTAGTCCCGCCTTAGGCATGAAAGCCGGCTGGGTGACCTTGGCCCACTCACTCTCAGCCCAACTCACCTCACAGGGTTGTTGTTGTAGGGAAAATAGGAGGAGGAAGGAGTATTAGATATGTTCACTACCTTGAGTTATTTATAAAATAATAAAGGCAAGATTTTAAAAAAAATCTAAAAAAGAGGGGGAGGAATCTTAAAGCACCTCTACAGAGCCACCATCTCCATTCCTCAGTCCCTCAGAAGTCATTTGAAAATGACGAGCAATTGTTTTGACTTCTCTGCCTCATAAATGCTGAGGACAAAGAGTCAAAATCACTGTACTGCCTCAAGCTGCTGCAACAAGAATACTCTCCTTACACAAAAAGAAAATAAATACTTTTTAAAAAAACCCTGCACTTTGAAAAGAAAGAAACTCACAGAAAGTTGTCATTTTGTTCCCTATTCCTGGGTTATTGTAGAGTTGTTTCAAAACTGTCACTTCAAGTCAACATTCTCCTTATGGGATCTGCTAGGATGGCTGAAAGTCAGGAGCCTGGATGGTGGTTGGGGGTAGAGAGAACAGTTTCCTCCAAGCTCCTCAGAGCTCCTGTGTTTCCAGCTGTAAACCAGCTTCAGACAGTTTTTTCTTGCACTACCTGCTTTGATGGCTGAAAGCGAGGAGGAACTGAGGACCCTTATGACGAAGGTGTCATGTTCATCGTTTCAATGTTCTGTATACATCGTAACGTTTCGCATGTCACTTTTCTAACCCGTGTTTGCGGGTTGGAAATTTCCAGCCGTGCCAGGCTGTAATCTTCTTACTGCAACTGTGGAATGTATGTTTGGGTTAGTGACTCTGTTCAAGGTTACTTTCTCAGGCCGATGTGGGTAACGGTTGCTAACACCTGGGAGGGGGTGGTTGCTAGGAGGGAGGAAGGGCGGGGCTGGTTTTGAAGCGAGGGTTTTTAGTTTGTATTTGGCGCGCTTTTGCTCATTCTCAGCTTTCTTCGTATTTGCATACTATTCTTTCAATAAATCAGTTTTCATTCAACTTGTGAGGCTGAGTATGTCAGAATAGGCAATCATTACAGAAGGTGAAAGAAGAAAGTGCAAAAGCTGTGTTGTAGTTAAACCTCAAAAAAACCAAGATTATGGCAACCAGCTTGACTGATAACTAACAAACAGAGGGAGAAAACGTAGAGGCAGTGAAAGACTTTGTATTCCTAGGCACAAAGATTACTGCAGACACTGACTGCAGCCAGGAAATCAGAAGACGTTTAATTCTTGGGAGGAGATCAATGACAAATTTCAATAAAATAGTTAAGAGCAGCGACATCACACTGTCAACAAAGGTCCGCATAGTTAAAGCCATGGTGTTCCCTGTAGTAACATATGGCTGCAAGAGCTGAACCATAAGGAAGGCTGAGAGAAGGAAGATAGATGCTTTGGAACTGTGGTGTTGGAGGAAAATCCTGAGAGTGCCTTGGACTGCAAGAAGATCAAACCAGTCCATCCTCCAGGAAATAAAGCCAGACTGCTCACTTGAGGGACTGATATTAAAGGCAAAACTGAAGTACTTTGGCCATATAATGAGAAGACAGGACACCCTGGAGAAGATGCTGATGCTGGGGAGAGTGGAGGGCAAAAGGAAGAGGGGCCGACCAAGGGCAAGGTGTATGGATGATATTCTAGAGGTGACGGACTCGTCCCTGGGGGAGCTGGGGGTGTTGACGACCGACAGGAAGCTCTGGAGTGGGCTGGTCCATGAAGTCACGAAGAGTCGGAAGCGACTGAACGAATAAACAACAAACACCTGCTTTTCCATTGTTATTCCAACACTTCCTCATCATTACAGGATCTTTCCCTTACCAATTAAGCCTCTCAGATGGAACTCAGCTAAGATTTATCTTTACTTGGCCACAAGCATACATTGTTTAAAATTCTTCCTGTTTACACTCTTTAAGACTTTTGTTAAGCTCCTATAAATGTTCCAAACTGTGAATCCTGATATCTAGTCCTACCCTGATTGCTGTTAATAGCTCAACCTCCGAACCAGTAAAGCTCATCAAAATGTTTCCTCTGTCATTGTTTCTATGATTTCATCTCCTTGCTTGTATTGTCCTACTGACTTTGAGCTTACCTACATACAGGAAAATGTATAAAAGCTTGTACCAAAATGCTGTCAGAAAGAAGGGTGTAGCAAGGTAAAGATGCCTGTGCTACATTTCCCCCTATTCTGGTATGCAAAATAAAACACCATTGCCTTTCACCCTGTCTGTAAGTGCAGCTAATTTCCCTAACAGCATAAACATGTTCTGTGGAAGCCTTGAACATAGCTGGTCAAGGAAATCAGAAAATAACAGAATCAGGGACAGAAACCTAAGGAGAAATGTGATGAAAAGGAGAGGTAATATTCACAGAAACATTATAAATGACAGCAGAGATGTGACAGCAGGAGGACGAGGAAGTTGTAAGTGACTGTAGTACAATTTTGATTCTCTATAAGCCATTCTGGTAATTTATTTAAGAATAACGTTTAACTAAAGTTTCACTTCTTCAAAAGTGTTTTAGTGTTTTTATTGTTTTCTCATGTTTTTCTGTTTTTACTGCATTTATTATAGTGTTTTCTTTTTATCTGAACCACTGGGATTTTTTTAAAAAAATGCAAGTGGTAGAGAAACACTACAACTAAAATATTCATTTACTTATTTAATTATTGTATTTGTTACATTTATATAACCATCTCACCTCAGTGAGTCTGGGTGGCTTACAAAGTGAGAAACACACACACACACAAACCCAAAATAATAATGATGATAATAACCAAAACCATAACAACAAGAATTGTTAAAATGTTACAACAAAAACTATTAAAAACTGAACGAAACACACACACACAAAAATTTATGATGAAAAGCCTGCAACCTGTTTCTCATGCCAGGAAAATACTTATTTTTAGAAGTAACAACACTACACCACTCTGTACTGATCATTAAGATTCATGTGCTTGAATACATGTGCTTCATTATTGCTTAGAGAGGTTTCATTTTAGAACTTTGTTACCTCTGGAGTGGTTAGTTCTGAGAAACAGCGTCTAGGGAAGGTAGGCATCCTGGCCTAAATGGATGGGAGCATAAAGTGCATAAAACTCGAGCTTGCTTCAGTCATTCTCCCCTGTAGTGATTGCCATCATGTGAAACAAAGAAGGTAGCCACAATAATTGATTAAGCTCATACTTTGAAATTGAAGGTCTGGAAATGGGGATACTACTCTGTGCACGGATGTCTTGTATATGATGTAGATCATTGTTTGATCACTGTTTTCCACATTATTTATATTATTGATACAATAATCTTCTTATTCCAGTCCTTCTCAAACAATATGTGGGTTGTGGTATAGCTAGATGGAAGGATAGGATCAGTCAATAAAACCTGTGTCCCCCCATCATTTTAACATCTGAGAAGAATTTAGATTTCTGCAACCACTACTTTACTACCCTGGTCTACCAGATATCTTCCTTTTTTTCTAGGATTTACAATTTTCTTACCAAGTTAAACTCAAGCACGCTTTCCAAAAACTAGAGTGTCAAAGAGGTTCACAAATTCATAAGAGACATGCTATTGTTACATACCTTTCTCAGTTTTATTATCCAAAAAAATGAATTGAGTTTGGTGTGATGACTGCCCACTCAGCTTCCCATTAAACTTGATTCATACATGGTAAAAGTAGAAATCTCTTTAATGGAGCGTAGAGTGCAGTACAGTGAAAAAGTTGCAAATAGAAATTCCCACGCTTTCCCCAGGTTAAACAGTCCAATGAAACCAACCCCTCCCCCTTTCGGTATGCAGTCCCCCTTTCCCATGCCAGTTTGTTCAGCAGATGTCTCCAAAGGCTCTCAGCAGCCTGACCTTGAATGCCAGAGATAGTCCAAACAAGATGGTTTCACACTCCTGGCTCACCCCCCTCCCACTTCCAGCGACTCGCAAGATTTGACACGTGTTGATTCTATTCATGCATGCGAGTTCAATCAGATGCGCTGGGAATGTCTGATCAGGGATCGTGACATTTGAACTTATGTACAGGGTTTGCCCAGTGTATTATTTTCTTATAACCTGTGAAAAAGTTCAAAACTGAATTTAAACTCCTTGAAGCATCTATCCTTCATTCTTAACTATGTAATATTGAGTATTGATTTGAATTTAGAAAGTAGCTGTCTTTTCAAATTGTAGCATTTTTCAGATGAATGGGAAAAAATGCTTTTATTCAATGTTTCTATTCATATTTTAAGTATCACATGCATTGCTATGTAGTGACAAAACCGAATGTACTTTGGCAGTGATTCAATATAAAAATGAGGAGGTGTTGATTTTATTACCACTCTGGCACTACATTTGAAAGTGTGCTAATGACTATTAATGGCCTAACGCTCAGCCAAATGAATTCTTGAAATCAGCCATAAAGGCATTTTTCTCTAATTTTCAGCATTAGAAACAGATTCTGATGTATCATGGGGAACCTTTTTTTACTTCTTAAATGAACACAATTGCTGTTTTATTGAGCATTAACTGAGATACTAATGAAATACAGAAGAAAATATTCTGTAAATGAATATAGCATATGATTTCAACAAGTGTGGGTCTGAGGTTAAGCCACAGCCACTGTTGAAATTAACTCATAACACCTAGATCATTTGGGCATGGTTTCAGCAGTACTAAAATCAGCTTTAATATTTAGATGAGACAGAAATGCTTTTGTGAGGAACATGGGCATCTTGATTCAGTTGGACCTTTCAACACTTGGAATAAAAGATTGCATAGAAATGGTGTATTAAAACCATTAGGATTTATTTAGGCACTGCTCAACTCTCAACTGACTCTGGGCAGTTCATAATAAAATAAACAATAAAAACAATACAGAACAAAACAAGATGGGATCTGGTCACTCTATACTAAAACATAGAAAAAAACAAGGGGTTCCATCCATCCTAACACAAGGCCTATTTATTATTTCCTTCCCTTGTGAAGATTGCCTGTTTATTCCTGCTGTTTGTTTTCTGCTTTTGAACCACTTAACAATCCATCAAAGGACAGGTCCTAAGTTTACTCCAAACCCTTTGATAGGGATTTTGTCACAGGCTTTTTAAAAATCCAAGTTTATAATTTTTATAGGATTTCTTCCTCCCACATGCATATTGACAGTCTCAAAACTCTCAAAGGCAAGATTTACTTTTGTGGAATCCGTACTGACTTTCCATCAGCAAAGCTTGAACCAAAGATCAAGCAGGGAATCTGCAACAGGCAAGGCTTTATTGGTTATGATCCCATAATATTGCATGGGTCTCCTGTAGAAATGTGTTAATCTTTTTTCTTTCTGCCTTTTGTTGCATTGTAAATAAAGATTTTCCTGTTTAAAATCATTTTAATCAGTCATCTGCTCTTGTCTTTGCTGAAGATTTAGTATGGCTGCCTCTCTTAATTGTCTATATTTTGCTGTTTAACTAGATACTAATTAAATGCTTTAAAAGGGTCAGTCATACATCAAAAGGCAATGATAGGTGTACCTTGATTTAAATGCATGTATTTTATTATTTTGTTAGATTACATGGTTTCTTAGAAGCTACTTAATCCTTCCTTTAAACAGAAAAGCAGAATATAAATATTAAATAAAACCAAATCCTATCAAATGACTAGGTGTGAGTATATTTTATAATCTTGCGGTATTTGTTAGCAAAATCTGATTTTGATTTTTTTCCCTCTTTAAGAATTTCTTGGATTCTCCACATGGAATGAATAAAAAGGAAATAATTGAGAAAATGGAAGCTTCTGTTTTGAGTAGCACAACTGTAGCAAGACAACAGAAAACAGATGTCAATTATTTGCCAATGGCTGCTGTAGAACAGAATATTTTATGACATTTACTTTGCCTTTGTGGAGCTGAAGTTTGTGTCAGAGAAACACACAGTCCATTAAAAATTACTGATCCTTAGTTTCTGAAGTAGAGTTGGAGGAATCATGAAATGCATTATGGGTTTCTTTCCATTGTCAACTTAGGTTCTGAGAAAATAGTATCCAGAAAACTTGGATTTCATCTCATAAGAATTTTAGATGCTCCCCTTGAAATTTGGAATAACTTATTTCAGTATAAAAACTATTCTAGCTCATACATTTGTAAAAGTCTTCTCCTTGTACAACATTCTGCATCATTGTTTTGTTGTTTATTCGTTTAGTCGCTTCCGACTCTTCGTGACTTCATGGACCATGGTCAACACCCCCAGCTCCCCCAGGGACGAATCCATCACCTGTAGAATATCATCCATCCACCTTGCCCTTGGTCAGCCCCTCTTCCTTTTGCCTTCCGCTCTCCCTAGCATCAGCATCTTCTCCAGGGTGTCCTGTCTTCTCATTATGTGGCCAAAGTATTTCAGTTTTGCCTTTAATATCATTCCCTCAAGTGAGCAGTCTAGCTTTATTTCCTGAAGGATGGACTGGTTTGATCTTCTTGCAGTCCAAGGCACTCTCAGAATTTTCCTCCAACACCACAGTTCAAAAGCATCGATCTTCCATCTCTCAGCCTTCCCTATGGTCCAGCTCTCGCAGCCATATGTTACTATGGGGAACACCATTGCTTTAACTATGCAGACCTTTGTTGTCAGTGTGATGTCTCTGCTCTTAACTATTTTATCGAGATTTGTCATTGCTCTTCTCCCAAGGATTAAGCGTCTTCTGATTTCCTGACTGCAGTCAGCATCTGCAGTAATCTTTGCACCTAGGAATACAAAGTCTTTCACTGCTTCTACATCTTCTCCCTCCATTTGCCAGTTATCAATCAAGCTGGTTGCCATAATCTTGGTTTTTTTGAGGTTTAGCTGCAAGCCAGCTTTTGCTCTTTCTTCTTTCACCTTCATCATAAGGCTCCTCAGTTCCTCTTCGCTTTCAGCCATCAAAGTGGTATCATCTGCATATCTGAGATTGTTAATGTTTCTTCCAGAGATTTTAACTCCAGCCTTGGATTCCTCAAGCCCAGCTTGTCGCATGGTGTGTTCTGCATACAAGTTGAATAGGTAGGGTGAGAGTAAACAGCCCTGCCGTACTCCTTTCCCAATCTTAAACCAGTCCGTTGTTCCATGGTCTGTTCTTAGCGTTGCTACTTGGTCATTATACAGATTCTTCAGGAGGCAGACAAGATGACTTGGTATCCCCATACCACTAAGAACTTGCAACAATTTGTTATGGTCCACACAGTCAAAGGCTTTAGAATAGTCAATAAAACAGAAATAGATGTTTTTCTGAAACTCCCTGGCTTTTTCCATTATCCAGCGGACATTAGCAATTTGGTCCCGAGTTCCTCTGCCTTTTCTAAACCCAGCTTGTACATCTGGCAATTCTCGCTCCATCAATTGCTGAAGTCTACCTTGCAGGATCTTGAGCATTACCTTACTGGCATGTGAAATGAGTGCCACTGTTCGATCGTTTGAACATTCCTTAGTGTTTCCCTTTTTTGGTATGGGCATATAAGTTGATTTTTTCCAATCTGATGGCCATTCTTGTGTTTTCCAAATTTGCTGGCATATAGCATGCATTACCTTGACAGCATCATCTCACAAGATTTTGAACAGCTCAGCTGAGATGCCATCATCTCCTGCTGCCTTGTTATTAGCAATGCCTCTTAAGGCCCACTCAACCTCACTCTTCAGGATGTCTGGCTCTAGCTAACTGACCACACCGTCAAAGCTATCCCCGATATTGTTATCCTTCCTATACAAGTCTTCTGTATATTCTTGCCACCTTTTCTTGATCTCTTCTGCTTCTGTTAGGTCCTTGCCATATATGTTTTTTATCATACCCATTTTTGCCTGGAATTTACCTCCAATGTTTCTAATTTTCTGGAAGAGGTCTCTTGTCCTTCCTATTCTATTGTCTTCTTCCACTTCCATGCATTGCTTGTTTAAAAATAATTCCTTATCTCTTCTGGCTAACCTCTGGAATTTTGCATTTAATTGGGCATATCACCCCCTATCGCTGTTGCCTTTTGCTTTCCTTCTTTCTTGGGCTACTTCTAGTGTCTCAGCAGACAGCCACTTTGCCTTCTTGGTTTTCTCTTTCTTTGGGATGTATTTTGTTGCCGCCTCTTGAACAATGTTGCGGACTTCTGTCCATAGTTCTTCCGGGACCCTATCTACTAAGTCCAGTCCCTTAGATCTATTCTTCACCTCCACTGCATATTCCTTAGGGATATCCATGAGCTCGTATCTAGCTGATCTGTGGGTCTTCCGTAATCTCTTTAGTCTGATCCTAAATTGTTCAATAAGAAGTTCGTGATCTGAACTACAGTCAGCTCCAGGTCTTGTTTTTACCGACTGTACAGATGTCCACCACCTTTGGCTGCAAAGGATGTAGTCAATCTGATTTCGGTGTTGTCCATCTGGTGAAGTCCATGTATAAAGCCATCTCTTAGGTTGTTGGAAGAGAGTGTTTGTTATGCACATTGAGTTGTCTTGGCAAAATTCTATCAGCCTATGTCCTGCTTCATTTTGTTCTCCCAGGCCATGCTTACCTGTAATTCCACATGTCATTTGACTGCCCACCTTAGCATTCCAGTCTCCAGTGATGAAAATAACATCTCTTTTAGGCGTGTTGTCCAGTAGGTGCTGCAGATCCTCATAGAACTGCTCTACTTCAGCTTCTTCAGCATTTGTGGTTGGGGCGTATATTTGGATCACTGTGATGTTAGATGGCTTGCCCTGAATTCAAATTGAGATCATTCTATCATTTTTTGGATTGTATCCGAGCACTGCTTTAGCCACTTTACTATTAATTATGAAGGCTACTCCGTTTCTTCTGTGGTCCTCTTCTCCACAGTAGTAGATCTGGTGGTCATTTGATGTGAAGTGGCCCATTCCAGTCCATTTCAGTTCACTGATGCCCAAAATGTCTATCTTTAATCTTGACATCTCACCAATAACCACATCCAATTTGCCCTGGCTCATAGATCTTACATTCCAGGTTCCAATGGTGTGTTGATCCTTAGAACATCGGATTCACCGCTCACCACCAGCACCGTCGGCTGCTAGCCATCCTTTTGGCTTTGAGCTAGCTGCGTCATCACGTCTGGGGCTAGTTGAACTCATCCTCTGTTCCTCCCCAGTAGCATTTTGACCATCTTCCGACCTGGGAGTCTCATCTTCCGATGGTATACTGACATATCTCTGGTTGTACTGATCCATTTAGTTTTCATGGCAAGAATACTGGGGTGGGTTGCCATTACCTTCCCCAGGGATCGCATTTAGTCTGACCTCTCTGTCATGACCTTCCCGTCTTGGGTGGCCCTTCACAGTTTAGCTCATGTCATCATTGAGGTGCTCAAGCTCCAGCACCACGACAAGGTAACGATCCTTTGCTGAAGTCCGCATCATTATTCAGACTTTTAATATATATACTTATACTTATACTTATACTTATACTATTTATCTTCAGCAAAGGATCGTTACCTTGTCGTGGTGCTGGAGCTTGAGCACCTCAATGATGCCATGAGCTAAACCGTGAAGGGCCACCCAAGACGGGAAGGTCATGACAGAGAGGTCAGACTAAATGCGATCCCTGGGGAAGGTAATGGCAACCCACCCCAGTATTCTTGCCGTGAAAACTAAATGGATCAGTACAACCAGAGATATGTCGGTATACCATCGGAAGGTGAGACCCCCAGGTCGGAAGATGGTCAAAATGCTACTGGGGAGGAACAGAGGATGAGCTCAACTAGCCCCAGACGTGATGACGCAGCTAGCTCAAAGCCGAAAGGACGGCTAGCGGCCGACGGTGCTGGTGGTGAACGGCGAATCCGATGTTCTAAGGATCAACACACCATTGGAACCTGGAATGTAAGATCTATGAGCCAGGGCAAATTGGATGTGGTTATTGGTGAGATGTCAAGATTAAAGATAGACATTCTGGGCGTCAGTGAACTGAAATGGACTGGAATGGGCCACTTCACATCAAATGACCACCAGATCTACTACTGTGGACAAGAGGACCACAGAAGAAATGGAGTAGCCTTCATAATTAATAGTAAAGTGGCTAAAGCAGTGCTTGGATACAACCCAAAAAACGACAGAATGATCTCAATTCGAATTCAGGGCAAGCCATCTAACATCACAGTGATCCAAATATACGCCCCAACCACAAATGCTGAAGAAGCTGAAGTAGAGCAGTTCTATGAGGATCTGCAGCACCTACTGGACAACACGCCTAAAAGAGATGTTATTTTCATCACAGGAGACTGGAATGCTAAGGTGGGCAGTCAAATGACACCTCGAATTACAGGTAAGTATGGCCTGGGAGAACAAAATGAAGCAGGACATAGGCTGATAGAATTTTGCCAAGACAATTCACTCTGCATAACAAACACTCTCTTCCAACAACCTAAGAGACGGCTTTATACATGGACTTCACCAGATGGACAACACCGAAATCAGATTGATTACATCCTTTGCAGCCAAAGGTGGCGGACATCTGTACAGTCGGTAAAAACAAGGCCTGGAGCTGACTATAGTTCAGATCACGAACTTCTTCTTGCACAATTTAGGATCAGACTAAAGAGATTAGGGAAGACCCACAGATCAGCTAGATATGAGCTCACTAATATTCCTAAGGAATATGCAGTGGAGGTGAAGAATAGATTTAAGGGACTGGACTTAGTAGATAGGGTCCCGGAAGAACTCTGGACAGAAGTTGGCAGCATTGTTCAGGAGGCGGCAACAAAATACATCCCAAAGAAAGAGAAAACCAAGAAGGCAAAATGGCTGTCTGCTGAGACACTAGAAGTAGCCCAAGAAAGAAGGAAAGCAAAAGGCAACAGTGATAGGGGGAGATATGCCCAATTAAATGCAAAATTCCAGAGGTTAGCCAGAAGAGATAAGGAATTATTTTTAAACAAGCAATGCGCGGAAGTGGAAGAAGACAATAGAATAGGAAGGACAAGAGACCTCTTCCAGAAAATTAGAAACATTGGAGGTAAATTCCAGGCAAAAATGGGTATGATCAAAAACAAAGATGGCAAGGACCTAACAGAAGAAGAAGAGATCAAGAAAAGGTGGCAAGAATATACAGAAGACCTGTATAGGAAGGATAACAATATCGGGGATAGCTTTGACGGGGTGGTCAGTGAGCTAGAGCCAGACATCCTGAAGAGTGAGGTTGAGTGGGCCTTAAGAAGCATTGCTAATAACAAGGCAACAGGAGACGACGGCATCCCAGCTGAACTATTCAAAATCTTGCAAGATGATGCTGTCAAGGTAATGCATGCTATATGCCAGCAAATTTGGAAAACACAAGAATGGCCATCAGACTGGAAAAAATCAACTTATATCCCCATACCAAAAAAGGGAAACACTAAAGAATGTTCAAACTATCGAACAGTGGCACTCATTTCACATGCCAGTAAGGTAATGCTCAAGATCCTGCAAGGTAGACTTCAGCAGTTCATGGAGCGAGAATTGCCAGATGTACAAGCTGGGTTTAGAAAAGGCAGAGGAACTAGAGACCAAATTGCCAATATCCGCTGGATAATGGAAAAAGCCAGGGAGTTTCAGAAAAACATCTATTTCTGTTTTATTGACTATTCTAAAGCCTTTGACTGTGTGGACCATAACAAATTGTGGCAAGTTCTTAGTGGTATGGGGATACCAAGTCATCTTGTATGCCTCCTGAAGAATCTGTATAACGACCAAGTAGCAACAGTAAGAACAGACCACGGAACAACAGACTGGTTTAAGATTGGGAAAGGAGTACGGCAGGGCTGTATCCTCTCACCCTACCTATTCAACTTGTACGCAGAACACATCATGCGACAAGCTGGCCTTGAGGAATCCAAGGCTGGAGTTAAAATCTCTGGAAGAAACATTAACAATCTCAGATATGCAGATGATACCACTTTGATGGCTGAAAGCGAAGAGGAACTGAGGAGCCTTATGATGAAGGTGAAAGAAGAAAGTGCAAAAGCTGGTTTGCAGCTAAACCTCAAAAAAACCAAGATTATGGCAACCAGCTTGATTGATAACTGGCAAATAGAGGGAGAAAATGTAGAAGCAGTGAAAGACTTTGTATTCCTAGGTGCAAAGATTACTGCAGATGCTGACTGCAGTCAGGAAATCAGAAGACGCTTAATCCTTGGAAGAAGAGCAATGACAAATCTCGATAAAATAGTTAAGAGCAGAGACATCACACTGACAACAAAGGTCCGCATAGTTAAAGCAATGGTGTTCCCCGTAGTAACATATGGTTGCGAGAGCTGGACCATAAGGAAGGCTGAGCGAAGGAAGATTGATGCTTTTGAACTGTGGTGTTGGAGGAAAATTCTGAGAGTGCCTTGGACTGCCAGAAGATCAAACCAGTCTATCCTCCAGGAAATAAAGCCAGACTGCTCACTTGAGGGAATGATATTAAAGGCCAAACTGAAATACTTTGGCCACATAATGAGAAGACAGGACACCCTGGAGAAGATGCTGATGCTAGGGAGAGTGGAAGGCAAAAGGAAGAGGGGCCGACCAAGGGCAAGGTGGATGGATGATATTCTAGAGGTGACGGACTCGTCCCTGAGGAAGCTGGGGGTGTTGACGACCGACAGGAAGCTCTGGCGTGGGCTGGTCCATGAAGTCACGAAGAGTCGGAAGCGACTAAACGAATAAACAACAACAACAACATACTATTTATATTTATAGTTATATTTATATTTACATTTACATTTACATTTACATTTACATTTACATTTACATTTATTTATTTTCTACCCCACCTTTATTATTTTTATAAATAACTCAGGGCAGCGAATATACCTAATAATCCTTCCTCCTCCTATTTTCCCCATCACAACAACACCGTGAGGTGAGTTGGGCTGAGAGAGAGTGACTGGTCCAAGGTCACCCAGCCGGCTTCCATGCCTAAGGAGGGACTAGAACTCTCAGTCTCCTGGTTTCTAGCCTGTTGCCTTAACCACTAGACCAAACTGGCTATTATTATTACTATTATTCAAATGAAGTCAAAATATAATTGGATGCATATTGATAGAAGATTTCATACCCGCCAACAAGTAAGAATCAGAAATAGGATTTCATTGCACTATGCATTGTGTAGCCTGTAAAATATTTATCCTTCTTTTCCACTTCTTCTCTTTCTACACTCTCCTCACTGCTTGCATTCTCCAACCCTAAAGGACATAGACCATAAAACCGGAAACTAATAACCAAAGCAGTGTTTGGCATTGGGATAACAAACCAAACCAAAAAATACATCCAAATGATGAATCAGAGCTCATTGGAGCTGAAGCAGACACCACAGCCCACTGTGCCAAAACTCCCTAGAAGCCTTTTTCTTTACCTGCGACAGCAGCCATTGTTTTATCAATAATATTAGCAGTTGGTGATCTTTTAGTTCAGCTATATATTTGGAATACCATATATACTTGCGGATAAGGCCATTTGAGGATAAGCTGACCCATGAAATTTTAACCAAAATACCATGAAAAATGCACCTCCTGTGTATAAGATGACCCTTGAAATTTTTGTATATTTTAATTTTCACAATTAGCTTATCTGAGTGTGATGTATTTTTCATGGTATTTTGGTTAAAAATTTGAGGGTCAGCTTGTCCATGGATGGGTTTATATGCGAGTATATATGGGATATATGGGTACTTTAAAAAGTATTACTGTATATACTCATGGATAAGCCCATCCACAAATAAGCAGAACCCAATTTTGAGGGTGTATTTTGGCATGTGAAATTTATCCACACTTGCAATCTATGGTCTATAGATTTGGGGTGGTATTCCTAGTCAGAGACTGTTTCCAATACAAGTATAATCAATATATGTTCTGACTATAGCATGCCTTCTGCTGACTTCCTTAATTAAATTCTAATCTCTACTGCATTTGTTTTTAACCATGCTGAAAACATCTTCACAGAAAGTATTACTATGTGGGATGAGTAAGAGAAATTTTGCAAAGAGAAAAAGACAGACCATGTGATTGCCCAGATCAGCAAGGTTTTAGTGCCTTAGAAAAGGCCAGCTGGGTTGGGGACATCCAGATTTCCACAGGCCCGATGCTTCTACAGAAAACACACCACTCCTGGATCCAACAGGATGACACTTATTTGGTTGCTATCTATGCCAAATGGCATGCATAGTCAGCTCCTGAAATGTTCCTAGCTATTTATTTTTTCTATAGAAACTTGCTAACTTCATTGTACTTGCCATATATTACAGAGGCCTTATCTGAGACCAAAGCCACATAATTCTCTAGGCCAGTGTTTCTCAATGTTGGCAACTTTAAGATCTGTGGACTTCAACTCCCAGAATTCCTCAGCTAACATGCTGGCTGGGGAATTTTGGGAGTTGAAGTCCACAGATCTTAAAGTTGCCAACATTGAGAAACCCTGCTCTAGGCTGACTCTTGAAACTGAGGCATTTTTCAGTGGCCTTTGCAACATTTTTAACATATGCATGGTTTACTGTAGGCGTATCCAGAAAGTGAGTCCTAATTGAAGCATGAGGATTTTCAAAGGTGACAAGTATTGGGAAGAACTTGTCATCCTTGTCAGAACTGCCATCTGTAGTCAGAGAAAAGTGTTTTTAAATCACCAGAACTTTGTAATAATTGCTTTTCGATGGCAGCTATACTCTCTTTTCCAGCGCTGTGGATAAAACGAGTAGCTTTTGAGTGTCTGCGTGCTTATGTCTTAGCTATTTCACTGTCTAGAAAGTTTCTGCCTACCAGTTTACTGAAACTGACATTCATAACTAATAGCAAATTGGGTACAGCGCCAGTCCTCCCTCCAAAAAAGAATCCACCAGAAAAAAACCTACAACATAGCTCTCTGCTCTGCTTGTTCCTGGATTGTGTGCACTGGTTCAACAACTCATCAAACCCTGTGAAGATTTTACCTTTCTGACTTCCTCATTTGTGTTATACTTGACAGTCATCACATAATCCTTTACATTATGAACTCCACCATGAGATACTGAGAAGTCACAAGCATGTCCCACCAAAACAAAAAGAAAGTATTTTTTTTTCTTTTCTAGATACTTTTGTAAACTGAATGTAGTTTTTCAATGTCTTTTGTTGGATTTTTCTTTGGGCAGAAAATAATAAAATTTAGAAAAATAAAATTCTATTTTTGATAAGAAAGGAGCTTGATTAGAGTATTTAAGCCATTTCTGGCAATACAATGAAAAGCAAGACCCTAAATTCAACACTGAAGCCAGTTTTGAAAATAAAATGATATTTTAGGTAAGAAAAGAGCTTGATTTCTCTTCTGAAGCATCTCTTGGAAATAAAACGCTAATTTGGAGAAGCAAGGCCTTTCACATCATTTCTCTGAGTCATTTTTCAATATATACATATACATTGATTATGTGCCATTAAGTCATTTTCAACTCCTAGCAGTCACATATAATTTGAGCCTGGTCATTTGTGCCTCAAGTGAGAAATCTGAGTTGATTTGTTTGATGATTCATTTGTTTGTTTTCTCAGCTGTCCACGGTATTCTCAGGAGTCTTCTCCAACACTAAAGGCGTCAATACTCTTCCTATCCTGCTTCTTTAAAGTCCAACTTTTGCTTCCATAGAGTGTCACAGGGAATACCATGGCTTGCATGATTCTGATCTTCATAGGTATAGACACATCACGCCATCTGAATATGTTTTCCAAATAAAACGAAGCATAACAAAAGATATATATGCATACACAGACACAGACACATACACAAAGCCTCCAGCCTCCCTCATGAATTATTTAAAATAAAAGAGTAATACATACAATAATCCAATTGTTTCTATAATGGTATGTGGGAATGACCTTGGGAGACGGGGAGAAGAGACACAGCCAAGGGAACAGCCAGATAAAAGCAACTTAGCTCACAGCAGGAATGTGGACCAGGCAAGCAGCTTAGAAGAGACCCTCCCTAGTTTCTTGGGCTGTAAAGGAGATGGGGGAGAAATGTACTTTCAGACTTGCAAGATTCTGTTAATGTAACTTACCATAGAGTAGAATTAGTTCATCTGGCCATCCTTCTTATCTGGACTACTTCGCAAGGCTGACAGTTTCCAAACATTTGGGTGCGCATGAATAACCAGACTGTCATGAGTACTGATGGTGAGCAGGAGGGGGCCCCTATTCAGGGGCGAAAATGCATGCATAGTTTAGAGAGTTTGAGCTGTCATTCAAAGAGACACAGAACAGACCCGCCTTGACTCTTGGGGGTTTATCTGTCTGGGTTTTCCCACGCTTCTTCAGTTTGGTGGGATTTTCTGTCTCCTATAGCAAAAATAAAGCACTAGAGACTTCTTCCTCGTCTCGGCATGGTTCTTGCTTAGTCAGGACACAGCCAAACTCCAGATTCCCCCACTTTTCTGTATTTTAACCACTCCTACCCTTCCTGCTAACATTTGTGTCCCCAGGAGTCAAGTGATGTCCAGTCAGAGATGTTGCTATCCATCTCTTTGCAAGGGCATATCCAAGGGGAGCACTGTATGCCCAGTCAAGTGGGGAATGTGCTATCTCTCACTCACATACACCCCCTCTCCTCTTCCTCCCCTCCACCCCTTTCCCAAGTAGAAGTTCCATCTCAACCCTTACTTGGGTGGTCTTCTCTTAGGATAAAGAGGAACATCTACTCTTGCAGTGTAGAACTCTTTATGCAGAGTAAGCAAACAACTGCACCAGCTGTGACTGTTCTGGCCAGCCTGGGACAAGTGGGAGATCCAAAGCGTCCTGCTCTTTTTGATGAAAACTGATCATCAACTTAGCCAACTGGCCTAATTTCCCATTTCCGTGGAAGGTCCCTTAATAGTGGCAAAGGAATGCTGTTATGGCCTTTTTTTAGGCATCATTATAATTGTATTCTAGGTATTCCAAGGACTCTGGGAAATTCAGATTCCTGGAACTTTTAATTTTTCAGGTTACTTTATCCAATCTCAAGATTTCTGGAATTAGGGGTAGGGTTACCAGACGTCTGGCAAAAGGAGGACATGTCCTCCTTTTTGTCCTCATATCCTTCATCTGGCAGGCATAGCCTTAAAATCAAATAGCATCTGGGTTTTGAGAGCACACTGTTTTTCCTTTTCATTTTTATTTTGGATTGTTTTCACAATGGTAATCATTCCAACTTTCATGTATTGTGACCTCATAAATCATCTGCTTCTTTCTTTCCCCTCTCCATCAACAGACTCAACAGCCTAGATTTATATTATTTAACTTATTTCTTGATTCTGTTAGAAATGAGGTGTCAATAAGTGACATTTGCGAGTGACATCCAAAGCACTGCCCTAGCCTTCTGGAATAGACTCCCACCTGAGATTTGAGGGCCCCTACCCTTTTAGCCTTCCAGAAAGCTGGAAAGACCTGGCTCTGCCCCCAAGTGTTGGGCTAGGATGGGGATTGAGTCAGCAGGTAAAGAGTTTGCTTGGTCTGGTGCCTGGTGAGAAGGGTTATGAGTTTTATTATTGTTCTGCTTTTATTCTTGTATTTATTAGTTATAAGCTGCATAGGATCACTATGTGAGATAGGCAGCCATATAGGTTTTTAAAACAAACAAACAAATAAATAACATTTAATAAGTAGAAATAAAATAATTATAAAGTAATAAGTCAATGTTCAAAATAATGGATGTTAAAGATAAGAATCGTCTTCAAGAACAAATGTCTGTTGCAAGCTGAAGGTACCAAGGCTTGCACCAAGATACAAAACACAATATGCAAGCTTTGTAAGATTAGGTTCTGTTTTCCTTTCTTCCCAAGCAGGAAGTGGGTTGCAGCCATACAGCTGATCCAATTAAATCACCATGTCCTCCAAGGAACACAAAAGGACATGTTAATTCCAAAAGGCAGGTAGGATCATGGGATAACCATATACTAAATTATAGTGAAGGCTGACCATTGTTTAGAATCATTTCTGTCTAAAGCACATTGTTTTGTGATTCAATTGACTTGTAAGTGGATACCTGTCATCTCTTGTCAGCCCAAGAGTAATGTTCAACTTGAGAACAGAGCAGAGTGAAGCAAAAACAACAACAACAACAACAAAAAGGGTGGGGGGGTGTCAATGCTTACAAAGTCTAATAGAAGGTTTTTCTCTGTATAGTCCTGACGAGCTAGCAGACTGGAACGCGCCGAGGATTGATCGTAGGCTGTAGGAATGCTAACTTCTCGATAAACATTCTGCATATGCCCTGTATCTACAGGAAAACATGACAGTTCCCTTTTTTCATCTAGGAATAAATATTATAGTAATCTCTTTCTTCGTGAATGATTGCAGGAGTATTATTACAATTGCTATTCATGTTAACAGATTATTTTGGAGAATTAGTTAAAAATGCACAAGTTACTAATGAAAGGGCAAATCTGGCTCTTCTCTCTGCGATTATCTGGATTCAGGCACTAAAGACTGCTTGAAAATCAATTAGACAATTTTCCCTGCTGCAATCCTGTGAAGGAGGCTGGTTTTTACCTTTCTTTTCACCTTCCGTTTAGTTTGTACCTTTTGGCTGTTCCATGCCTCATACTGTACTTAATCCCATGGTATTTCAGAGAGATATAGATTTAAGAGTTCATAGGGTTATGTACCCCAGCAACATACATAGAACTCTCTCCTCCATCTTTTTCCCAACAGCAATAAATGTGTGAGGCCAATGGAGCCAAGAGCTATTGGCTCCAAGCCACCCCGTGAGCTTCCATATCTGAGGTCATACCACACATAAGCACCTGGGCTACTACATCATGCTAACACTTTCTTGGAGCTGTGAATTGACTGACTGACTGATTAGATTTATATCCCACCTTTCATTCAGGAGTTCAGTGTGACATACATTTCTATATTTCCCCACAACAACTCTGTGGATAGGTGTGGGTTAGAGAGATTGACCCAAACTCACCCAGAGAGCTTCCATGGCGGAGGGTGGAAGAGATCCTGGTTCTCCCCATTCCTAGGCCAATACCTTAATTACTATACCACACAGCAACAGCTTTCATAACTTAATTTCTTGCTAGATTTATCTCTAGCATGTACAGAAATTGTGTTATAATGTTATATGGATCTTTCCTTTTGTTTTCCTTTTAATTTCTATTATGTATATTTTTTCCTCTGATTGTATTATCATTGTTATATTTTTTATCTCTGTTAAAATGGAGATAAAATACTCATTCCTTTGCCATATATGTATGTACGAATATATTTATTCCTAGATCATGTATTTGAAACAAGCAGACCTTTTCCTTAACAGATTCTCACCGGTCACCACCAGATATGTACTTACCAAACCATCAAAAGTGGCCCAGTCACTTTTTTTTTCTATTCTTTTGTCTTGTTCCCATCTATCCATGAATTCATACTTTCTAACACACATTTTAGCCCTTTTATTCATAATTAAATCTACACTTCGACTTCTATGCATCATCATCATCATCATCATCATCATCATCTTTCTTTAATAAAGACCAATACAAAATAAGTTAAAATAACCCAAGTAAAATCCAAAAATATAATAACAGCTCAACAGTTTAATACATGGTATGCTTCTATTAACAAACCTGGATATGACATAGCATTATGTCTAGGCACTTCCCTGCAGGTATTCATCATTCCACAAGGTAAATTTCATTCAGAGCTATTACCTCCTTCCCTCTCCTCTTAGTTTCAGAGACATGCTTCTTTTACTTTATTTGATAATTTATGCTCTTTGCCTTTTATTCCTCTTACATTCCAAGTCACAATTTTCCATATGCCATGGTCATCACCAAATGGACTATAGATTTTTTTACCTCTACTGCCCATCATAGCTTTGGTCAACTGAGCTTTCCCATAATGCTTTTTAGTATGCTAGAGAAGACATAAACAAGGGTTCATTGCACCACTCCTTGCTGACGGCAAAGACAATATCAGTGAGTTCGAGTTGGGTGCTCTATAAATGTGAAAAGCAGATATTGTGTGCGTACTAGAGTCTCTAATCAAGATGCTACCTTGCAAGCCAATGGATTTTTGCCTGCATCTCCCCAATTAGGGGTGCATGCAATGTGTAGAGACAACACTAGCAATACACATCAATAAAGTAAGCTCAGAAAGGCACCCAAAATAAATGTTAAAGGGATTTCTAAATCATGAAATAGAGAAACAGATACTTCTTTTAAAGGGAAGAAAATACTGGAAAATTGAAAGAGATTTCAGCATAGCCTTAATGCCTGCTACTACCTCTCCTATTACAACTTTGGAGTTGGCTTTAGTTGGACCCTTAGGGCTCTATTAAAAGTCAAGGAACAGCCTGTAAACCTAGCTGTGACTTTTCTTGTCCCTATTACTCAAGATTCTTTTAATAGGACATATCTGGGATGAATACTGAACTATGCCAAGTACATGCTCTAACACCTAATTGGGCCTAATCCTGTTGTTCTTTGAGGGGAGAGAACATGAATGTAATCCGCATTCCAGCTGCAATTGTCAAATTCATTCATTGGATCTCAGTTATTCTTCATTTCATGGAAGTCGCATATTTGTTCCTCTTAAATTCACAGTTCTATTAACACCACACAAGCTTTTGTGTTAATTAAAGAATTGGTATTAAGAGCTATCACTTTCGGCACTTTCCTTCTGTGCCACTGTTTTATTCATGGTTATCTTCCTAGACCATGCCACTATTTTATTTATGCAATAAATATATAAATATTAATGCAACCAAAAGCTTCCATTGTGTTATTTAAAAATTAGGGAGGGAGAAAGAAAAAAGAAACTTCAGTGTGATTCATGCTTATGAATACCAAAAATCAAATTTAGAAGTAACTTGGACACTTGGGTGCTTTCATTTTCTGACTTCCTTTTCTGATAGGAATAACCATACAAGTAGTCCTTGACTTAAGACCACAATCAACTAGAATATCTGTCACTAAGTGAGTCAGTCATTAAGTGAGTCAAGCCTGATTTTATTACCTTTTTGCCACAGTCATTAAGCAAATCACCACAGCTATTAAGTGAATCATGTGGTCATTAAGCGAATCCAGCTTCCCTCATTGACTTTGCTTGTCAGAAGCCAGATGGGATAGTCATGAATGGCAATCATGAGACCCTGGGATGCTACAACTGTTGTAAATACATGCTGTTTGCCAAGCACCTGAATTTTGATCATGTGACCACAGGGACAGTGTGATGGTCGTAAGTATGAGGACCTGCTCCATTTTTCAGCAACATCATAACTTTGAATGGCCACTAAACGAATGGTTGTAAGTTGAGGACTACATGTATTCCTATCTGAAAGAAGAAGGGCATAAATACCATTCTTCTAGTTTTCAACTATTCTTGCTTTATCTTATACCCCTCAAATACATAAATATTGTTCCATTACATTATTAGAAAAATGAGGGGGAAGGGGGTAGGCAATAACAATCTTAACTTAGATAAAAAATCTTTTAGTCACCACTATGACAGTTCCCATGCTAATTAGTCTTGCAAGCTTTTCAGACTGTTTAGGAGTCTTAGTAAGGTTGCTGTTTGCCCTTGTTTTGTCATCTGCTTCAGAAACATTTCTCCCTTTAAAATTTCAAGACATATAAAGCTTCTGTGTATCACTTCAGTTATATGCATTGGCCTTCCCAGGTGAGGCCCTCCAGATGGCTTGAGATGGTAACCAGCAGAGATTTGCTGGCTGGGGTTTCTGGAAGCTGTAATCTACCAACTACAGGTAGGATCAGTAAAAACGTAAATTTGAAGACCCAGTAGGCTCTGGCCCAGGAACATGGGGAGGCTACAGTGGGCCACCTGGTGGGCCTTCATAGATGACCAAAGGTTGGCAGACCATACTTTAAGAATCCTTACTGTAGAGTTGATAAAAATGAATGTCTAACCCAATATTATGAAATGTTTTAGAGTTAAATATAAATTGTGAAATTGCTGTCAACTTATTGGGAATTAATTATTCTTAGTACAGTTTAGCCATCCCATATTTTCAGTTGAAATATTTCATCAAGAATATGCTTTGGGCAAAGAGTAATAGCCCTGCAAAAAGGAGCTTGCAGAGAAAATGACTACAGAGGTTTTGAGCAACAGGCTAAATGGGAAGGCACAAGCAAAAGATTCTGGTTGTGCTTTCCCTTTTGTGCCTGCCACAAATAAACCTAGAGGAAAAATCACTCTCTCTAATTTGGCAATCAGTGAGGCACTGAGTGCGAGCAAACCCATCCAGTGAATCTTCCAGAAGAATTCTTTCAAAACAAAACAAAACAAAACAAAAACGTCCACATTAGAAGCTGGTCTGCTTGTTCAAACCAATATATAATGATAGAAATTCAACTGAACAGTTAATCCAGCCAAACTCCATTTTGTTAATAGAAGCTGTAATCCTAAATACATTTATCAGGCAGTAAGCTTCATTGGTGACAGGTGAACTCAATACCATCCAAAATATATTCTGCTGCCTGAAGTGAAGCACAATCATATCCACTCCCAAAGTGGCACCTGAAGTGTAGCTCTTTCCTTCATTCTAATTTACAAAAAATACTTTGTTTTTTCTTCCTTTGAAGAAGGCATCTCTCTTCCTTTGAAGGGATCTTCTGTTTAAGAAACTACCTGGCCCAAGACCTTTAAGCATAAAGAAACAAAGAGGGTGAACAAGGGCTTAATTGCTTTGAAGTTAACATCTCAAAACAGTAGTAGGCTGAGAAAAGGCTCATGTCCTGCCTGCCACATTATAAGGATGGCCCATTTACTAATTCTGGAAGATGTTATTAAAGGGATTAAAATACCCATTTCTCCCTTCTATCCTAGTGTGGATGTACCTCCCAGTTTTCCTATCCAATATAATCTTTGGCTTGTTGAAAACTCTCCTGATAGGCCATGCAAAACCAAGTGCTGGGAGAAGACATCTCTTTGGACTGAGTACATGGATGGGGATGAAACTGACAAGACTTTGCTAGTTTCCCCTTCCAGCTAAAGAGGCAGCAAACAGTGAAGGTAGTGTGTGTTTTTCCCACAGGTTCACCAGTGGACCAATGAGACATTGTGAGAATGCTCATTGTGATCAAGGAAATCCTGCACTGAGCAGGGAGTGGGCAGAAATTATCTTGAAGGTCCTTTCCAAATGTATGATTCTATGATTGCTGGATATTGTTTGCTCATGCAGTTGGAAAACACATATTCTTGAAGGCCGCCCCACAGAAAGGAATCGAGTAGCACTTGCTTCCCCAGCATGGGTAGGAGAAGTAAAAAAGCAGAGGAACCCACCAATAGAGATATGTGGTAACTGCCATTCAGACAGAACGCCTGGCCAGCGTCATTCCATTCAGCGTCAAAGCTGAAATCTGAATAGCAATTTCTTAAACTGGCTCAGCACAGGTGGCACACAGCTTAAGGTTGCCATGCAGAATTCCCCAAAGTACAGACAATTCCTCACCATGGGGGGATGTTCTGGATTCTATTTTAATGATAGTTATGATTTCTTAATTTGTATCTCACTCTAGAAAAATTGGCATATGTAGGTGTGATGTCCTTTTGTTTTTGTTGATGGCACTTTTTTTTTTTGACAGTTACCATCTTCCATGACAGGCCAGCCTTGGGCTTATTCTATAAGTGTGAATATGCATAACCTCCTGCTCTATAAAGAAGTTAGACTTTGGGTACATTGCGTCAGCAAAGCTTCTCTTCACTATCTCTTCCTCTATATTTTTATGGATTTACTGATTATTTTCCTATCTATTTTGCAAGACGATTCAATCAATTTTTCACTCAGGAAATTGTATATTTTCTATCTTCGCTCATTTAGATTATGGACAACAGTGATCTGTTTTAGAAAGCAAGGGAAATAAAAAAAGTTTCTTTTTTATGCTTCCTATACCTAATATTAACATTAACAATCTCAGATATGCAGATGATACCACTTTGATGGCTGAAAGTGAAGAGGAACTGAGGAGCCTTATGATGAAGGTGAAAGAAGAAAGTGCAAAAGCTGGCTTGCAGCTAAACCTCAAAAAAACCAAGATTATGGCAACCAGCTTGATTGATAACTGGCAAATAGAGGGAGAAAATGTAGAAGCAGTGAAAGACTTTGTATTCCTAGGTGCAAAGATTACTGCAGATGCTGACTGCAGTCAGGAAATCAGAAGACGCTTAATCCTTGGGAGAAGAGCCATGACAAATCTCGATAAAATAGTTAAGAGCAGAGACATCACACTGACAACAAAGGCCCGCATAGTTAAAGCAATGGTGTTCCCCGTAGTAACATATGGCTGCGAGAGCTGGACCATAAGGAAGGCTGAGCGAAGGAAGATCGATGCTTTGGAACTGTGGTGTTGGAGGAAAATTCTGAGAGTGCCTTGGACTGCAAGAAGATCCAACCAGTCCATCCTCCAGGAAATAAAGCCAGACTGCTCACTTGAGGGAATGATATTAAAGGCAAAACTGAAATACTTTGGCCACATAATGAGAAGACAGGACACCCTGGAGAAGATGCTGATGGTAGGGAGAGTGGAAGGCAAAAGGAAGAGGGGCCGACCAAGGGCAAGATGGATGGATGATATTCTAGAGGTGACGGACTCGTCCCTGGGGGAACTGGGGGTGTTGACCGACAGGAAGCTCTGGCGTGGGCTGGTCCATGAAGTCACGAAGAGTCGGAAGCGACTAAACGAATAAACAACAACATACCTCAGGTGCATGAAAATATACTAGCTGAGCTTTGGAGCATTTAGCACACACTTTTTAATTTAATGGTTATAATAGATACATAATATTATTAATTATTAGTGTGTGCTAAAAGCTCTAAAGCTCGATTTGTATGTATGGATGTATGGATGTTTTATTTATACGCACACACACACAAACTTTAGGAATATATATATATATTCCTATTTGACAATAGCTTGAAATTTCAGTTAATACTGAGCCTACCTTCTTAACACTTTTTATCGGGCATGTTAATAAATAAAACTTGTCATTTCTCTATAAAGTATTTAACTCCCTCTAGCGGCCAAGGAGAAAAATGACAGGCTTTCAGTGTCAGCCTAATTTCATAAATAAAAATTCATGTATAAAAATATCTCTCTCTTTCCCCATCTTCTCTTTTGGTGTAATGCTTTCTCTTTGTGCTCAATGTTTTACTGACCAACCGACACATAATTCATGTTCCCAAGTGACCTGGATTATTCCCCCCCCTGCCCCGCAATTCACCAAAGTTACTTAGAAACCTTGGAACAGGGGCACACTGGAGACTAATTTTTGAAAAAAGAAATGAAGATGGGAATCCATTCCAAAATGCTGATCTTCCTCAACATTTTTTAAAATTACAGCTTAAAGCATTGAGTGTGTTATTTTGAAACCATTCCTTTAATTCTAACGAATTACTCTAGAAAAAATCTAACTGATTTTAGAGTGTGCAATAAAATTGCTTTCTTAGGAAGAAAAGGATTGCCCTGCATCTCTGAAATGTTGCCGATTACAGGTAGTCTTCACTTAATGACCACCATTGGGGCCAGAATTTTGGTTGCTAAGCAAAGCAGTCATTAAGCGAATCAGACCTGATTTTATAATCTTGTTTTGAGGTGGTCATTAAGCAAATCACACAGTTCCCCATTGATTTTGCTTGCTAGAAGCTGGTCAGGAGGGTCAAATATGGTGATCACGTGACCACGGGATGCTGTGAGAGTCATAAATGCAAACCGGTTGCCAAGCACCCAAATCATGATCACGTGAATGCAGGAACACTGTGATGTTTGTAAAGGTGAGGACCAGTCGTAAGTCAGTTTTTCCAGCACTGTCGTAAGTCCAAACCATCACTAAATGGATGGTCATTAAGTGAGGACTATCTGTATATATTCCAAGGTGCTAAAGGTCTCATGACATACTTTATGACCAGATGTTTAGAAGGACTCATCTCTCAGTTACTTATCAAATTGAAAGAGAGCTTTTCCAAAGGGTTGCCCTCAGATACCCCACCTGCAATTTTTTGTAGATACTGCTCAGCAGAATGACAGCTGATTCTCATGGAACCCTGCCAAGCACATGGCTTCAATCACCTGGTCCTTTCAGTATGAATATCCCAGTCTTGCAATGATACCAGAATGGTGAAAAACATGGGGAAAGTCCTGCTGGATTCAAACATGATTCTGTCTAAGGTAAAGGTAAAGGTTTCCCTTGACGTAAAGTCCAGTCGAATCCGACTCTAGGGGGCGGTGCTCATCTCCGTTTCTAAGCCTTGGAGCCGGCGTTGTCATAGACACTTCCGGGTCATGTGGCCAGCATGACGACTCGGAACGCCGTTACCTTCCCGCCGAAGCGGTACCTATTGATCTACTCACATTTGCATGTTTTCGAACTGCTAGGTGAGCAGGAGCTGGGATTAACAACGGGAGCTCACCCCGCCGCGCGGTTTCGAACCGCCGACCTTCCGATCGACAGCTCAGCGGTTTAACCCGCAGTCTGTCTAGTCTAACATTTTTGTTTCCATGGTGGCTAAGCCAAATGACTATGGAAAGCCCATAGGCAAGATATAAATGCAGTAGCAAATTGTTCCTTGCATTTTCCAATATGATAGCCATTGTGCTACATTTGGGGGAGTGAACTCCATATTCAACTATGCACCATGTGGAGAAGTACTTTAGGAATCTTTCCCATTCAATTTCATGGAGAGGCCCAAGGTTCTAGTGCTTGGAGAGCTTACTATTTGTAGTGGGAATGGGCAATATCTGTAAGGGAAAGACAAGCTATAAGCAAAGAGGTAAGTAAAGAAGGTGTTGTTTTGTTTGCATTTGTAAGAAACTTACTCTAATAGCTTATACAGGGAAAAAGGGGTTTGTAATTGCGCCATGAACTACACAATTAGAATCATATTATTAAAAAGAGGAAAGGATTCCTTCTCTATTGATTAATTCTCCCTGGATATTTGTGTACTTGAGTGCAGGTGGTTCTTGTTTAGCAACCACAATTGGGACCAGCAACTCTTCCCTTAACAACCATTAAGCAAAGCAGTCACTATGTGAAACCATGACTGTGCTTACAATCTTGCTTCAGGTTTCCTTTGCTTGACAGACACGTGAAGGTCATAAATGCCAGGATTGGTCATAAAGTTACTTTGTCATGACTGTCGTAACTGCAAACAGTTGCTAAATGAGGCAGTCACTAAATAAGGACTATCTGTGTATAGGTTGCATTCTTCCTGCTCATCTGAACATCTCCATTCCCCACAGAACACTTTTGTCTAGGCTTTTGACTCTGTAACAGGAGGGAAGAGAGAACATTTTACACTAGCCCATAAAGGTTAGCTTGGGTCACTATGCCTCAAGCTAAAACAACCAATTCTTGTATAGATAAATTGGTGGGAAGATAGCCTTACAAGCTGTCTTGTACACCTTGGAGAAAAATAGAAAATAAATAAGAAATCAACCTATCATGAAGAAAGAACCTAATTAATAATAATTACATCCTTCTCACAACTGAGGATAAAATGGAGCTAATTCAATTAAAAACAGCTTTTATCATTTTAAACATTGTACCCTTAATTAAATAGGTGTTAGCAATTTATCCTCCATGATAGATGGCTTTGGGGTTTTTTTTTTAATCACTCCAGAATATTGAAAATGTTGGATGAACAAAATTAAACAGGTAAAAGAGTTTCAGGCCATGCATGTTCACAAGACAAAGTGTTACATTCAGTTCATCTATTGAGGAACTGCCTGCTCCAACTTTAAATACACTCAGTTGTAATTAATTGTGATTACCTTAAGCTAAATGAGAGCCAGTAGGTGGACCTGTGTGGGTGGGAAGGTATGAGGTATTAATTGAGCCACCCAACTTAGTGCCCTGTGGGTAGCTCAAATTTAATTTAAAAACACCCTTACTCTACAGTAATAGAAGCAAAATGGTGGGTGATCCTCCATATGGAATCAGACGAAGCCGTTGTCTCTATGCCAGTCACAGTAAAATTGTGTGAACATGGTGGTTTTCATTAGGCAATCAATAATATATTTTATTAGTTCCAGAACAGTGCACATAGCCCACTAGAAGTCATCTCACTCAGCTGTTTTAAGTGTGAATACCACAATTAACCCAAGGAAAAAAATAAATTAGTTTCCCCTGAAATCTGGAGGTTTTCAAGCTACAAAAGTCCAATTACAAATTAGCAAGCTGTGAATAATCATATTTTTTTAAAAATCAGCCTCAGAGCTGTAAGTGCTTCACTTGAAACATCTCCCCAGATTTAGGAAGTTGAAGTTTAAAAGTAATTGTTGGGAAATGGCCATGGCGACCGAAGTCTTAATTTTACTCTAAGTTGTACTGACTGCTGTGTATCTTCTTTGAACATCTCCATTGCCTCTAGCACATGGAGGGTCAGCTTATATATTCAGATCAATGGCTTGTTCAAGACCATCATTTTATTGCTAACCATGTGTAGCTGTAGTAGCCTAAAGAAAAAATGGGTGGAGTCTCAGCATCTCCAAAAATGGGTGGAGTCTCAGCTACCAATCCAGCTGCAGCCTAGGCCTGTTTCTCAGGTTACCCCAGCAGTCTAGCAAATGTTCCTGGTGATGACCTTCGCTACCAATCTGGGAACAGCTGAATGTCACATCAGAGAAAGGGCCTCCATCTCTTGGCCATGATGCAGGAAACTGCAGAACTTACTGTGATCAGTGGACTGATGTGTTATGCTACGAATACACCTGTATGAATACTTTTAAACTGCATGGTTGGCATGGATATAAAAATATTGTGATTATCAGTTGTACAAAAGACAAATAAAATGAACTGGGGACCCATGCAGTGAGGATTAAGACAAAATCTCTGCATGTCTTTTATTTCTGGGATGGCAAAAGTTTAAATGGAGTGCATTTTTGGTGTATAAATAGACTAAAACATACACATAAAAGACTTTAGACAACAGCTCAACATGGGGACTGTAAAATACCATGCATTAGCATTTGCTAACACAAAATCACACTATTATGTTTCTGAATAACTACCCAGTCAGTCACTGAACAAAGACCTCTGTATTTGGAAACTGTAGTTTGATTGGATCCATTTGCAAAACTTGCCAAGTGCTGCTATTTTTAATGATGTGATCGTTAGACTTAACAGTTAAAATGGCAAGCATGTATGCATTTAGGAGGAAAAGTGGGGGAATGCTTTCAGGTTTACATGATGGAAATATACATTTTGCAAACATTAAAGGCATCTTCTCTGTTTTGGACCAGCAGCTGAAAAATGTGATAAATCCTTCTGGTCCAGAATGGAAATTCTCTAAAGTTACTGGAGATCAGCTTTTGACACTGGCATAGATGTAGTGTGAATGGACGTACTATTGTCTCTCATAACGAAGCCCCCTGTTTGATCAGAACCCCGTCCTCCCTTTCAGCTGGGCACAGCCAAAACCGTAACTTTGACATCCCTTTTGGGCTGAGTGGGGGGGGGGAGGCGGCTTTGTAAAGCTGTTGCAATCATTGGAGGAGACATGGGACTTCTACATGGCAGTGCTTACGAGGAATCTTCCTTTCCTTAATCTCTTCCCTCCACCAGCAAATGGGACCTTTTTCTCAGGTTTAATGCCTCTGTTGCCTTTAAAGATAAGACCCATAGAACAAACAGGCATGTCACTGGAAGCTTGATTGGATTATAAACTTGATTGCATTCAGGGTGATCACCAGTGCTGATCACCCTGAATGCAAAAGGAAAAGGATAGTATATTTTAAGGTAATCAGAACTGAGGGGCCTTTTGTGACCCTGGATAGGGGACAACTCAGAGGCCCTCCGAAGAACCCACATGGGGCAAAAAGAACCCACATGGGGCAAAAAGTCACAATTTTGACTTTTTGGGTTAGCCAAAAAAGAGAAGAAAACACTTCATATTGAGCTTTTCTCTCTGTCAATAGCAGATGTCGTTCAAGAGAACTGTAGAGCTGAACAGCTAGCTCAAAGCAATCTCTCCTTGCAAGTCTCTGCTTATTTAGTCATTCATTTAGTTGCAAGACTGATGTCAGCCTCTTGAGATAGACCAGACCTGAATATCAAAGTCACAAATACTAAAATTACTTTTATTATTTATTTAAGTAAGAGACTCTTGCAACTCTGAATGTGCCTCCCCACCACCTTGCCTTTATCCTGAAGAGAACTAGGAAGGGCCATGTCTGAGATGCTTTCTGAAATCCCATTTCTGCTTTGGGCTCAGATTTCTCTTATCTGACCATTGCTTTGGCTGTGGCTCTTCCTTCTGGTCCTCAAGGCTATTCTCACAGCCCATTACATCAGTCAATCTCTAGTTAGAGGAATACATAACCAACAGATCAAGCAACTCAGAGTAGGGTTCTCATAAATTTAGATTGTATAGCTTCTAACATATGGATATATTTGAAGTTGCAATATTGTGTGCCATACAGCAAAACATAGCATTTTGAGTTTTAAAAGTTTAGTTGGAGCACATATGTAATTGTTACTTGTGTGTATCTAATATCTAATAATTGCATTAGAGGCTGGTTTGGCTCACAGAGAAAGGTTTGAAGAGTGAAGCTTCCAGGAAGCAGATGAATGGAAATAGATGCCAAGATTTTTGAAATCTTCACCTGCTCAATTTGATAGTTATTGGCCTACCAGGCGTGGGATATTTAGTGTGCTGTTTGGTGAATACAACCACCTTGGTTTTTGTGTGGTTGATTTTTAGCATCTTAATTTGGTAGTAGGATGCTAATGCATGAAGTCTGCATCACACTCCTACTAGGGAAACAGATAAGGTAACAGCATCATCAGCACATAGCAGAAGGGAGATTGGTTTACTGGCCAAAGAAGAAGGATGAAATTTGACTTTGGTAGGGGCCTGAGCAATACTGTTGATATAAACAATAAATAATAGAGGGGCCAGGATGCATCCCTGTTTAACTACCTTAGAATAGGGTCAGTCAATTCTTCACTGGACCTGCACTGTACTCCTTTCATGCAACTTCATGGAGATGGGCGGCCAATACATTTAAATAAATAAATAATTGCAGAAGTTGGCAATTTATGGAGGAAGCTGTGAGGTTTTGCCACAACAACTCAAATACTTAAATCAAATGCCACTCTCAGGTCTGTGAAACCAGCATAGAGAACACCCCCAAGAGGATTAGTATACTTTGCAGAGATGTGGTGCAGAGTGATACATTGATCAGCAATAGAAAAAAAATCTGATCTAAAACCATCTTGCTCCATTGTTAACATTCTTTCTTCAACCATCCAATCAGAACTTACAAAAAGATGTTTAGCATCAACTGTTGTTTCTTTTCAGATCTTGTAATTCTTTCATGACCACACTTTAAAAGTATATTATAGAACCAAAAAGGGCCATCAATATTATTGGAGGGTTGGAATAACTTTACAATGAGAATAGGCTGCAACAGTGGGTCTTTTTAGCTTGGAATGAACAAGGGTAATGGGTATATAAAATAATACAGCAGAGATAATGTGACAGAGAGAAGCTTTTCTTTGTTCAGACATCTACTGAAGCTAAAAGTAATTCTCAAGACCAGTAGAAGGAAATTCATTCTGATGACTGTTTGCTATCATAGACACTAGTGAATGAAAATCTGAGATGTTTCTTTTGCACAAGAAGTTAACGTTTTGAGGAAATTGGACTGTAGCAGATTACAGGGCAATATTGTAAACACATTTTTTTTTCATTTTCCATGATAGCCTCTCATGGGGCATCTACTCATGGATGCACAACTGTGGCCCTCCAGATCTTACTAACTTACATTTCCCAGCAGCCTTCACTATTGGCTGGGGTTGCTGGCAGTTATGGTAACTAAACCACATATGATTCATGTGAAAGCAAGGGATATCTCCTACCTGAATAATGAACTGGACGGAGCTATACCTAATCTGCTTTGAGAAAGTGTGTTATGAGCAATGAAGTAGGATACACATCTGTGGATAACTAGAGCATTTATATAAATAAATCCAATAGATTACATAAAAACTAGCCACCCTTCAAATTCTTTAACTGACTTTAATATTCCAAGTACTCAATTTTTAAACTGTACCTTTAGCACTAAATGGCTTTATGTGGAAACTCTCCAGGAAAAATACTGTTAAATTCAAGGTTTTCACTAATATTTCTCTATAGTGCATAGATAGGAATGCCCAACATTATAATAGTGTATTTTACATGCAATGGTTTTCTAGAGATGAGAACTTAAAACATTCATTTTAGTACCTGAGCTTATTTTAATTTTCTACCTAACAAATTTTATAGCTTGCTTAGTTATGATATATTTATAGTACAGAGTATCAGACTTCACACCAGACATGGCAAGAAATCTCATCTCTCCAGGAACACAACCCCAGTTTCAGTTACTAGCTAACAACAGAAGCTTCACAAACTCAACACAGCTAGGTAAATTGCTTTACACAAGAATTAAGCTCCCTCTATATATGTCAGCCCCAGGACTTAAACTCTGGACCTTTTCCTTTTAAGCAATGGACTTCAGGCTATTCTTTTCTTAGCCTTGAACATCAGAGACACCTATTCCATGTTTACATAATGTTTTTGTCTGGCCCAAAATGGCTGCGGACATTATCTTCTGCTTCCCATTATCATTCTATCTCTGACTAGCCCTTCCAATGAATCAAACATTTTGGTCTACCTCTCCTTCACTGCAGTCCAAAATGAATTCCACCTCGAATTGTCCCTGGGATGGAGGGGAAGATATACACAAGGACAGTATGTGTGTGCATGTGTAAGACCAGGAATACATAGTAAAACAGTGGAAAACCAGATGTATCTTCAATGTGGCCAGAAATGAGATGAAAGACTATAGGCCTTATCTGTGCAAGTACAGGAGATGGTCCAATACGCCTGCCATCCAACTTTTTAGATCCTCATATTAAGAGGAAACATCTAGTGGAAAGCTAGATGTGGATTTCCAACAGCAATGGGTGGGCCTGCTTGGCAATGACCATCAGTACAGTGTTTGAATGAGGTCTTGGCACATCCAGTTGATCACTGAGGTACCAAGTAGTTTGCAGTTTCTGAAGAAAATGAGGAACTTTTGGAATGGGGAAGGGCCAGGAATTATTTGGCAGTAGTTGCAGGTGGTTGCTGTAGGTGGTCTGATGTAGTAACATTGGATTAGAATCATGAATTGAAATCTAATGTGGTAAAAATACATGCCTTCTCCAGCCATTCAAAAAGCTAAAAAATGAGGGAAGCAGGCAAAGATTTATTTTTTAAAAAATAAATAAATAAATTATAATCCCCAATGTTACAGAATTCAGAAGCCAATAATCATGGACTACATATATGGAGCTACCTTACATCTTAGCAAAAGAAGTAGGAGCAATAGTAGGGGGAAAGGAGGAGGAGATAACGTATTTTTTAAGTTCTCATGTATAAACCCTTTTACATGGGACAACTTTGTCTTTGATGTTGTGCAGTGGCATTTTGTGGGAATCTAAGCTCAAAGGATGACATTCATAACAAAGTCACAGAATTAAAGGGGGAGGGCTGGAACCAGGGCATCCTCCTCTCCAAACACATTGTCCTAGTCCTCATATTTAGCAGGCAAAGCTTGAAGCCCCCACAGACTATGACTTTTGTATGTTGGAGAATCAAAGATGATCCCAATGAAGTTGGAAGGAGTCCTAATGATCCATAATGGTGAGTAGAAGGTTTGGTGCATGGGTCTTGAGAGTCAGATCTGGCCATAAATAACCTCCTAATAAGAGGTTGGACCAGCTGAGTGGGCAAAGCATATTTGTGGACAATGGAGAATTCAGTGTAGTTGTTTATGCTGCCAAACTTTGCTAGGTCTTTAGTTGTATTTTGAACCTCATACAGGTCTCTGTTCTGCCAAGTGTCCAAGCAGTGATCAGGTGCTCAGACAATTGGTTCTTTTAGATCCAGAGACAATAAGCACACTGGTGGATAAAGAAACTTTAAACTTTATTGTAAACTTAAGCAAACAAAGTTAAATAGAAACACAGGTTAAACCAGAAACACAGGTTAGGTAGATTAAACAAAAGCATAAAAGCATAGCAGAAAGAAAGGAAATTATAACATACCCAAACAAGGTGAAACCCTCTTCCCTTCAGCTACCAGGAGCCTCCTGACCAAGGCAGTGGGAATACTCCAGGGTGGCTTAATTCCACAGCACCCAGCACACAGAGTCTGTGCAGAAGTTCCCAAAACTCAAAAGACAATTCTAAGGGTTTTATCAAAGTCTGGCCCTAAAACCTCGTGACCCTGTTTCCATGGTACTGAGGCTGCAGGACCTGACCTTGACTGGGATAGTTCCCAGAGCCTGCAGCACCTGTTTCCAAGAGCCTGGAAGGCTATACAGATAAGATAGTGCTTAACCAAAACAATCTGGGGGTTTTCTCTTATATCTCCCCCACTCCAAATAGAGATAAAAAACAAGCCAGCTAAACATTGGCATAACTCAAAATAAACTCTAATCTTTGTGTGAGGGAGAAAATCAAAATATGAAACTCCTCGAGATAACAATCATCTTCTGCATTGCCACTGCAATCTCTTGGTAACAGGAACAACTAGCAGTGATACATAGCCCCATATAGCTCTCTCTATGATAAAGCCAGCCTGAAAGGACCCTATGTATCTCTGGGATCTGGCCATGGAAATCTGTCCAGCTGGGCCTTGTGTTTTACATTAGTCCTGACCCAGGGGAGGTAGTGTAGCAATTATTTACGAAGAGATCTTAGCTAATGCAAGGAGCGCTGTCCCACAGGTGACCAAATGTGGGCCTTGCTCATGATGCTGAGCCAAAGGGACAACTAGGGGTGCTGCTATTGTACTGTCCTCCTAGCTGCATGGCAGCATTACTACACTGCTTGATCTCATTGCAAGGGTGACTGTGATTTGCCCAGACTGCTAGTTCTGGGTGGTTTCAACTTCCGTTCTCTGGGATTGGAGGTTGGTTGGAAGTTCATGGCCACCATGAGAACTGGGGGCTTGTCCCAGTTTATCACTAGCCCAATTGATGTGTTTGGGTGTTCAGTTGCCAAATATTGGGTCAGATAGATATGGAGGCTTCCAGCTGTGATAGAATGGCCCTTTGCTGGGTTAACTGGTTCATAATCCAGGTTAACTGATCTATCTGGATCAGGACTTAGTTCTGATACTGGAAAAGTATGTTGTGATCTGATCCATGATCAGTGAGGTTGCAAGGAGATCTGTAGCCATTTGTCTAATATCAGGCTTGCAGTGCGGACTCGCTTCCCATAGTTTTGAGAGTAGGAATATGCAGATCTTCCTATCCGACTTCACATTAGGCATGGCAATAAATCTTGGCTTTCCAGGAATTCAATCCCACTTTCAGCAACTATCTAAGAGCAGAAGATTCACAGATTCAGCACGGCTTGATTAGCTGAGCCAGCCAACTGATGGCAGCTCTTTTTTTGACTTTGTGTATTGGACACACCTCTTCTGTGTTTACATAAGGATTACATCTAGCCCAAGAATTGTTGGTTCTTACATTGCCAGGTTCTGCCCTTACACAGAGCCCTGAAGTTGTCATTCATCAGTTACTTGACAGAATACAACTTAATACTAGAAGGTCATTATGTTATGAAATATATGTATGAAATTATATATATGGAATATATATATATACACACACACATAAAGTGTGTGTGTGTGTATATATATATATAAACACACACATACATACAGTGTGTGTGTATACAGTGTGTGTGTATGTATGTGTGTGTGTATATACACACACATACACTGTATGTATGTATATACTGTATATACACATATATACATAGACACACACACATACATACACACACTGTATGTATGTATATATATATATATACATACAGACACACACACACACATACAGTGTGTGTATGTGTGTGTGTGTGTATATGTGTGTATGTATGTGTATATATGTGTGTGTGCATATATGGGTGTGTGTGTGTGTATATAAAATGACACATAAATTCTAATGCTATTGGCACCCATGGTCTGTATCAAAATCAGTGATCTATGGTACATACTGGTTATTCACTCACTGTTTTAAAGACATTATGAATTGGCATGTATAGTTGTCTTCACCCCAGATTTTTGGAGCAGTGTGTCATGGTTCCAGCCTGAACTCCACAAAGCAGCACTCTTGGCACAATGCAGGTGTGAAAGTCTTTATTGGGTCAGCATCCAAAACATGTTAAAGATTCGAGTAACTTAGTGACACATGAGTAAGAGTATAAGTACCTTCGTCCCCCCTCCCATCCAGAAGCCCCTGGCACCTTAGTTTATTTCCCTGTCTCGCACTAGTCCGTGAAAATTTACTGTCAGCACAGCCATTCACTTCCATCTGTCCGGGGCGCTGAATTGCTGTGCTTGCCTATCAGCTAATCTACAAAGCCTGTCCACCGCGTTCGAGCCTCAGCCTTCTTCTGCCGGTGATTTCTATCTATGGGCTGATAAGCGCTTTCCTGTTGGTGCCCGGCCGAGGTGGCCTGGTGGCTGCCAGTTGTCAGGATGGTCCCCGGGGGGCCATCATGACACTGATTGAACCTTAACCTCAAGATTCTAAAAGAAAGATAGAGAGTTTTAATGGATATGATGTCATTCCACTATATCACATATGCCAGAATTCTCAACAGAATGTATTGAAAAAACAGACTCCGCATGAAAACCTTTCATTAGTTACTTAATGTTGTAATGGGACAATCCAAGCCATACTTGGATAAACGATTCTAGAAGGAAATGAAATTCTCTTTTTCATTCATATCTGATTTATTTAATTTAATCAAGAAATAAATTAAGGGCTAAAGCAAATTAAAAGGAAAGAGAGGGAACAGGTATAATTAGTTAAGAGCTCTTGCCTCATTTAGACTACAATTCTAAGCAGATTTACTAAGGTACAAGCCCTTTGGAACATGATTTTGATTATTGTATTGTGGTGGGATGTTTTAATTTCCAGTGTCTGTGAGTTTTACTATACTACTACTACTATTACTATTATTATTATTAGTGTGTGTGTGTGTGTATTTACTGTTGGTGCTATTATTGTTGTCAGCCACCTTGGCAGACTTTCTGCCCTAAAAAATTGCTTAGAAATATTTACTGTATATTAAAAGTAGACAAATACTTTCTTTTTTTCAATTGTAAATGTGTGTTTTTTTTCTGATTCATATACTGCTTCAGGAAATGCGAATTAAATCTTACTATGTCCTTACTATGATGAGAACTGAACAAATTCTTTCCTATGCCAACATAAAAACTTCTCAGAAGAAAAAGAATCATCAATATTATTTGAATATCACATCATATAGTGACATAGAGTAGACAGTGATTGAAATCCCTGCATATTGCAAATAGGAATATTGCAGATATGTATATGCAATATTATGTCAATTTGCAGTCTTACATATTGACATAATATGGAATTACTTTTGGATAGCAGATAGCTTTATAGAACAGAAAAAATTGTGTGGGAGAGAAACACTAAAGTTAGAAGTATAACTTTCATAATAAGGTATTCTTCAGGCTACTGCTTGCATGAAAGAAAAAATAAATACAAGCTTTATTTAGGAAAGCCTATTTTAACTAAAAGCTGTAATACGTTTTCATCCATTATGGAGACAGAATTAGGGCTTATCCACACTGGCCACTTGCTCTGTTACCAGAACAGGCCAGCAATCATTTCTGGAAGCAGGAACAGACAATGTTGCACTCTATAAATTCCCTACTCCCCATCAAAGCAACTTCAGGGTATGTTTTTCTGTTCTACTTCTAAAATACCTCTTTCCATTTCATGGTGTTTTGAGTGCTCCCATCCATTTAGGATTGTACATCAATTTCTTTCCAATTCATTGGTTACTTGGCAAAGGAAAGAATACCCCTTCAACTAAGTCTGTGTTTACTATGCTTTCCATTACTTTCTAAGGCTGCCTTTTTACTAGGGGTGCTGTAACAGCACAGTTGCTGTCATTCTTGCCTTACAGATAGAGGGTTGCTGATTTAAAATCCAGCAGAAACATATTTTAATTAATTGTTGTCTTTTCCTGAGCTTTCTACTTTTCACTGTGCTATTTGTTTTTTA